>NC_063218.1:15795681-16098712 GCF_020740725.1 Corvus hawaiiensis
GCAAGGGGGAGCATAGGCTTAATATAGGTGATACTTTTGTTCTGTATTCTTTCTGCAATTTGTGAGTTACTGTTAATCAATGATTACTAAAGTTGCTTTCATGAAAAATGATAAATGTGAGTAGAAATTCTCACTCTTCTGTCTGGAAGGCTGTAATATGAGCAATTCTGCACCGAGGCAAGCATGGGGTAGGTGGAGAAGAATGCCATGCAACAGCTTCCACGTACTCTCTGGATCTAGTCAGCCCTGTAACTGATGCTCCCCCAAGCCCTGAGGCTGTCCTGGACACACGTGGCTGTCTGGAGTTTACTTACTTTGAAATGGGGAATGCAGGCAGAAGGGTTGTGTCTACAGTGATGGCACGTGTGTGTCATGGCTTCTCTGCACTGGAACTGTGTGCTTGACAAACCATTTGTTGGGCTCTTGTTTAGTTTGAAAATTGTAAGTGGCTGAAAGCAGGCCTGCCTTTAAGAAGTTCAGCAGTACAGTGTCCTTTACTGCACGTTGAAGGCAAGATGAATTTAAGAAGAGCTGTATTTGTGACACAACAGCTTCATGAAGTAAAGAAGCAGGAAGGTGAAGGTTGGTGGATAGATGTTTTCTTTAAACAGTGCAGGAAACTTGCAGGCTGAAGTTGGCAAGACAAAAGTAGATTAAGTAAATGCCATTTTGAGTTACAAAAACCATCCTAAATACAGTTTGTGTTTAGCTTTTGTCTTTGTTTCCATGGACCAATTTCTTCTCTTTTCCAGTGCACTCAGCCCTTGCTAAATGAACTGATGCCAGACATCGCCATGGGTGTGTCAGCAATGTCTTTGAAAGACAGAAGATTACCAGAGCTCACGGTGGACACGGAGCTAAGCCAGGCGGTTACAGAGGTAGGGCCCGGCCCGCCCCAGCACATTTCATGTATTCAGAACAGACACATGCCTACTTCTCGGAAAAAACATGCAATAGAGCAAAAAATAGATGCTCGAGAAAACCCCCAGGAGTATCCTGACTTCTATGACTTCTCTAATGCTGCATGCAGACCCTCTACTCCAGCACCCAACAGGCACAGTCCTTCACCTTCACAAGGCATTTATTTTGGCCCAGATTTGTACAGCCACAATAAGGCATCACCAAGTGGCTTAAAGTCAGCCTATCTGCCTTCCCAGATATCTCCTAAAAAGCAAGAGGATTCTAGGAGGGAATACCTGCTCTCACAAGATGGGCATCAACACAGGCAAAAGAATGAGCCAATACACCTCGATGTCTTAGAACAACCTCCCCAGCGACTGGACTTGGCCCTGGCTACCCAGGAAAATGCTGGCAGTGGCCCTGTTCACGTCAGGGGAAGAACAAAAATGGAAACGGATTTAACCTATGGGCTAACCTCCAACAGACCTTCACTCTCTGCCTACAACTCTGACATGCCAGAAGAGAGACCCAGTAGGAGACTGGCAGATGATGAGCCATTGGAACATGGAGCACAGAGGAGCGCAGATTTGGAAAGGGAAGATGGCGTAAGCAGAGGAAGGAGGTCTCCAAACAAACCAGACTTCCTGTACAAAAAATCTGCCCTATGAAAGCAACCTCCACTATTTCTCTGTGCCTAAGAGTTGTAAACATCCCATTCCTTGCAACTTTTGGCCTGACTTCTGTCAGAGAAATTCTTTCATGCCAGCAGAAAAATTCAGCTTTGCTCACTTCTTTTGTACATACATTGCTTTATTAGAGACAGCATGTTATCAGTTTGGTTTTAATGCTGCTTCTGGTTTTATTTTGTTGCAACTTTTTTTGGAGCAGATTTAATTAAGCCTTTTAGAAAAAACAGAAACTGGTACCTTTTTTCTACAACCTTGTAGCCTTTTGCACCTGTACATCTATTTTAGTGTATTAGTTTTGTACTAATATGTTAAACTTTAATGTCACATTTAAAGGACTGTATTTTCATACTTTTGCATTTACCCTTTCACGTGCTGATTCCTTATGTGCATTGGGTTGCACATTATGAAATGTATTTTCTTATGAGATAATAACAACACGTTTATTTTTTAATTATAGGAATTCCAAAGAACAGCACATCAAAAAACCTACATTTTTAGTTAGATTTTTTTTGTTTGTTTAGATTGAAATCTTCCTGATTTTTACGACTATGGCAAGAATCCAGTCTAATATTTTGTTTGAAATGTTCTGGCAGCTGGTCTTTTCTTTATATAGATAGCAAACCCACTTCAAGAATTATATTTGGGATTTTAAGACTTCAGAAGGATATTTAGGAATCCAAATTCCTGTGAAATTCACTGGAATATGACAGTTTGAGTCTGTTTAGTTCTGCTTTGGCTGTGACCATGGAGGACTTCATGATCACCTGGAAGCACATACTAGACAGACCAGACTTGTTGATTTGCCCATTCAGAAATAAATCTAGAAATGCTATTAGGAATTATAGTGATTACTTGTTCTTCCAGCTGCTCATCCGTGGGTAAGCGAAGACCAGATGAGCGGATTCCTGCTAACTCGTGGAGCGTCAGGAAGACGAAGCATAGAACCTTTGCTGTTGCCTGAACACGTGGGAGGGTCCCCTCCCCGGCGGTGCCAGCCCATGGCCTTGCTTTCTTCTGCCTGTGGCTACAAAGGGCTCCAGCCTCAGTGACTCGCTCAGTGTTCCTTACCTGGCCTCACGTGGCGCTGGCTCCACAGGTGCAGCTGTTCCGTGAGCGGAATCCAAGGGAAGAGTCACTGCTTGAGCATCACCACACGTGTGAAGCTTTGGCGCTCTTAAATTCCACCTCCATTGCCTGGCTTTGCTTTTTGAAAGCACAGAAGTGAGATTCCCCTGTTAACAGGATGTGAGGAGGGGAGGATGCTGCTCCGGGCTGGCTCCTGCCCTGGAGCGGGGTTCAGCAGAGCACCAGGGGAACGGTTACAATTATGAGGTGCATCCTTAATACTCACTGTGCAGTTTTAACAAGAAATTCATTGCATTCAGGATAGGGATCTGATGCCACTGCAGAGTAGTGCTTGCTGGTAAGGTCCTGTTTGGGGAGGTTAAATGCAGTTTCTATAATGAGTTTCCCTATAGCAGAAAACTATAGTCCCAGGTGTGACCTAAGGACTGCTTTAAGGTTAGGTTGAATTGTTTCCTGCAGCTCAAAGTGCTTAATACTGTTTAACAGAATTCTTGCTGCAACTTTACTTGTGGTTTTAGTTGATGGCAGATTCTTACCTAATGTGTTTCATTAAAGTATGCAGGGCCTGGTAACAACACAGTGCTACTGAAATATATTGAATACTGCATTTCCAAACTACCAAATAGCTTCTAGACAAATGAAGATATGGGTCTTTAAACCAATAAACCCTGTGTCTCCTGCAGACACATCTATAGACCTGCTTCCATGGTAGCTCTGCAGGTGCTCCTTTTGAGATGCAGCCATGGAAAGCATGGTGTAGGATTGGAGCAGTAACTTAGCTAAACTGTGCAGGTGCTGTGTCTTGTGGGTGGGGGGAGGTTTGGGGTTTTTTTCCCCTCTGTCAGCTTTTTTAATCTTGTTTTTTGCCCACAGTCAAGGCACTGGGTGGTCCTGGCTTCATCACCCATCTGTGGGATTTCCATGGGACTGTGGTGTTGAACATTTTTAAATGCAAGAAGGTGTCAGTGGGGGGATGGTGCTGCTGCAGAGTAAGGGGCTGAGGCTCATTGGGTTTCTTCTGAAGATTTGAGCACGGTGCTGTCTGACTGCGTAGCTCCAACCGCACACGAGGGTCTCATCCTTACAAGCATCAGACCAGCTCACTAGAACCAGTAACTTTCATCACACACACAAGAACCCTGAAACTCCCTGGACTTGGATCATGTGTGTGTTGGCAGCTTAATTGCTAAGAAATTACAGCTGTCCTCAGAAGACTGATTATTCTCAATATCTTTACCTAAAACTGATAGATGTACTTCAGGAAAACTATTTTAGTTATCATAGTTTGGTGTGGCACTGTGTACCTGAATAGAGGTGAGACCGAGATCTACAGATAGAACTTTAAAGCTTGAAATTTAGGGGGGTTGTGGCTGATGAAGATGAGAAGTTTTGGGCTTGTGGTTTGAGGAAAATCATGAAATGCTTTGCTTTGGAATAAGCTGGTGAGAAATGCCTCGGGGGAGGACACATCTGCGTTTTAGAATACAAAATTGCTTCTGAAGTCTCAGGAACTGAGCAGTATTAAAAAAAGAAGGAATAAAAGTAGATGCAGAATGAAAGACAAGTCCTTCTGAGGCCACAAAGACAATCAGGCCATGCAGACAATCCGTGTTTTCACTTGTATATTTTGAATTGGGAAGAAGATGGCAGCTAAGGGCAACTGGTCTGAAGTGGAAAATAAGGATTTCTTGAATTACTGGAACTGTATTTTTGTACTCCAGAGCAAGATTCCCTACTTAGGATGTGCAGAGGGAGGGGTGAGACCATTTTTCATGGCAGCATTATTCAGAAGCCAGTGTTCATCCTACATCTCACTCGCACAACACACGTACCTGTGCTACCTGCTACTCCTTGTTCTCTGTCTACTGAAACTTTGGTGCAGAAGCTCCTTGTTTACATTAAGCACTTTCTGATTAGGCTGGAAATTGACACCTTTACCTTCTATAAATTTGATGGAGATTACAGATTATTGACTATTTTGCTTGAGGATAGAGGTATAAACATTGTTTTCTTGAATGGGGGAGACTCATGCTCCTTGTTCTTATTAAAAGAGAGAGCTCAGACTTGGATTTAGTGAGCAACATGCAAAAAGGTCTTATTCCCCTTTCCCCAAACCCAACTCCTCTTTTCCTTAATATATGGATGAATAACTTAATTCCTGAAACACATTCTTCCTTTGAAACGTTTTGTTGTTCCACAGAATTATTGTAGTTGTGTATTAGTAACTGCTGTGTTGATTGGCAGTTTCTTGTTGTATTTTTCCTGTTCTTAAGGATTTTCACTTACGAAAACTAAGGCTGTGGCCACCTGTACTTGTAAGCTTGGGTTTTGGTCCCGGAATGTCCCAAATGTATGTCTTAGGGGTTTCTTTGGTTTGGGTTTGGGGCAGGGGGGCTAGGGGGGTTGGGTGTTCTATTTGGGTTTTTGGTTTGGTTGTTCTTCTGGGGGTTTTTTTGAAAGAACACTAATGCTGTTTGAGGCACTGTTCTTCTAAGAATTCTATGCTTCTATGGTAGAAGTGCTGAGCCCTGCTGGATGCAGGGAACAGCTTAGAGGAAAACTTGTAAAACCGCATTTGGGGTTTCTGTAATTAACTGTACTGCCAGAAGGCAGCCCTGCCCTTGGCAGTGTTACGGATTTGTTTCTTGTCCTTGTGTTGTTACTGGTATAAAGTCAAGTGCCTTCAATGCTAAAGGCTCAGAAAACTTTCTTAAACTGACTTCATGTCCTATGCAAGTGTTTTTTCTACAACCTGCATAACCAGTACTTTGTAAAACTTGTTTACGCTTCAATTGTACATAGTGTTTTTTAAAAAAAAGATGGTATTTTTATTTAGGTACCTCCAAACTTGAATTCTAGTCTTGTGTGATGCATTGTAAAACAATACATTTCTCTTTTGAGTACCATTACAGTTGTAAAAAGGTTTTCACTGGTTCTATTTTTCTACTGTTGCTGAGAAGCATGTAACACTGACTTTATCCTACATATAGTTGGCATTTCAAATAAATGGCTTGTATAGAACGTGGTTGTTGTGTGGCTGCTTCCCCTGAGCTGCTGCTGCCTGGCTGCACCCGCGACCCTGCCCTGCTCACTCCAGACTGCAGTGACTGGGGCCGGGGAAAGGAGCCCAGCCATACAAACAGAAAGGCACCGTCCAAGTACAAAGACTCCTCAAACTGACAAGGTTTGTTCCTGCTGGGGAAAAACGGCGCACAGTAATGCTGTGTGAACACCAAAGCCATGATATAAACCAGTGTAAAGGAGGGACTGGAAATTAGTCACTCTGATCAGGCAGTTATTAAAAATGAAAAGCATTTCAGTAAAGTAGTTCTGTGAGTTCTGGCTAGAGCCTAATTGCCTGAGACCATGCCCTGTGAAAGGCAACAGGGCTGCTCAGAGCTGGGGCTGCGAGGGGCAGCCCTGGGTCCCTATTCATTTTCTCATCAGAGCAGCTGGACAGATGTGTTCAGTACCAGCATTCCTGGGTTGCAGTTTTCCTGCTGACTATTCCAGCTGACTGTTCAGTACATCTCTTTCACAGAAGTGCCTCACTGCTTCAGTTCAGAAGTGTCATCTGGCCACTTGCCTGGTCTCGCTTTGATGTACGAGAGCAAAATACTGCGAGTTACATCCTGGCACAGAGCGCGGGTGGGTGAGGAGAGGGAGAACTGTGTGGTCCTACATGTCACCTTTCCTCCCACACCCAGGAAGATGAGTTCTAGGAGCTTCCTAAATTAGACAACTTTAACATTTTTTGTTATAGGCTTTCTGTCACTCTGCAACAGTGCTTCTGAGCCTGCTAACCTCAGAGGAGAGCATGCCAGGTGTCTGCTAAGGGAGGCTTTAGGCATTGGAAAGGGGGACTGTTGGGGCCGCATCCCTTGGGGTGAACCCTGCTTCAGTACAGGCTGATGCCAAGAATGGACAGTGCTCATGGTCAGTGCTGGCCCTGTGCTGTGCAACTGGAGCTACAGGAATTCCACATTTGAACTCCTCACTCTTCCATCACTGCTGTATTTTCTCAAGCACAGCAAGGCTTGTGCTGGGCCATAAAGCATTTCTGTGTGCACTGGGGCCTTTCCCTGCTTTTTTATTTCCTGCAGAAGACACAATTGCCTTTGGTATCCTCTCCCCAACCCCTTCAGTGAATTACAGAAACTGCAATACCGGGGAAACATGACCCCATCCTGCTCTAACAGCAGGCTGCAATCCCTTGTTTCACACCTGCATCAGGGAGAAACAAAGATCTAGGAATCCTGGGCTTGACTGGGCCCCCACTATATATGTACCTTGGTGGCTTGGCTAACACGTCATCACTGGGGTCCCTGTGTCTGCCTGGATCATGGATGGAAACAGAACAGTACAGCAGCACTGAGAGAAAACAAGACAGTACACAGTGAACAGTTCTTTTAACTTTTTTATATTGCAGTTAGATGTGCAGTTACAACTCCTGTAACAGTTGCTACCAAAAAAAGAGCATGTACAATACCCAGAGTTAAATTTAAAAGAAACTAGGAAAGGGACCTGCAAGTTGAGCATGAGTCAGCAGTGCCCTGGCAGCCAGGAGGGCCAAGCGTGTCCTGGGGGGCATCAGGCACAGCATCGCCAGCCAGGCAAGGGAGGGGATTGTCCCACTCTGCTCTGCTCTGGGGCAGCCTCACCTCGAGTGCTGGGGGCAGCTTTGGGTGCCACAATATAAAAAAATACAAAGCTGTTGGAGAGTATCCAAAGGAGGGCCAGGAGGACACTGAAGGGCCTTGAGGGGAAGCCATATGAGGAGTAGCTGAGGTCATTTGGTCAGTTCAGCCTGGACAAGAGGAGACTGAGACCTCAGTGCAGTTACAACTTCCTGTGAGGGGAAGAGGAGGGGCAGGCACTGATCTCTTCAGTCTCAAGACCAGTGCCAGGACTTGAGCAAAGGTATGAAACTGAGTCAGAGGAGGTTTAGGTTGGAGCTCGGGGAAAGGTTTTTCACCCAGAGGGTGGTTGGGCACTGGAACAGGGTCCCCAGGGACGTGGTCACAGCTCCAAGCCTGCCTGAGTTCAAGAGGTGTTTGGACAACGCTTTCAGGCACATGTTGTGACCCTTGGAGTGTCCTGCACAGGGCCAGGAGTTGGATTCGATGATCCTGATGGGTCCCTTCCAACTCAGCATATTCTATGTTCTATGAAACTGCTGAGCTGAGCATCTATGCTAAACTACTGTTTGTAAATAAAGTGGTCAGAAACAGTTAATAGTGAGAATGATAAAGGCCTACCTTTGCTTTTCAAAAACCATTAACACGGAAGCAGAGTAGTACCCCATGATACAGAAATCCTCAAAAACTAGAACTTTAATGTATGTTTTGGGGTCTAACTACATTAGGCTCCAAACTTTAAAAATCTTTATTCTTAACTGCCGCTAAGTGTAGTCTTAAAAGTCAGTGAAACATCTCCTGTTCCGTGATTATCACAGTGGTTATAAAAAGAACATTCCATACTGTAGCAAAATACCAGGATGCTGCAGTGTTTTCAGCAACATTTATAAAGTAGAAGAATTTGCTGTAGGCTAGTTTTTAAAATCAAAGCATATAACAAACCCCCCCATGCTTAGTTCGTAATTTAATAACTCCTCCTAGCTCTCGTTTATGTTCTATTGAGTGAACTAAGATCATGTGACAATTTTTTTCCATGTAAACCATCCCTGTCCCATACTAGAAATAAGCTTTTTAATGTGTAAAACCAGCTAGAACACTCTGCTGCATCAAGCCTAAGCTCTGCTTTCCCATTTGTGAGCAGCCCAGGGAGCGCTTCCCCAGTGGGAGTGGGCAGGCAGCAGTGCTGGGTTCAGCCACAGCCAGGCCGCTCCAGCCGCTGAGGAGCCACGAGCCCTCGGGCAGGGACAGGCACCTCCTCGGTGCTGGGAGCCCTCACCAGAATCCCTACAGCCCAAAGGGAGGGAGGAGACAGAACCACTCAAGCAGGAAAGCCGGGAACGCGTTCCCTGCGGCCGAGGCCAGGGCAGGGCGGAGCCCGGGCGGGTTTAGCACAGCCACAGCGCCAGGCCCTGGCAGTAACCAGGGAAGAGGCTACAGAGAAGCAGCAGGACACAGCTGTGGCAACAGCCCTCCTCCCCTGGAGACAAGGCCGGCTTTCACGGGAATGCAAAGTCGATCGGTACTGAAATCCCTCTAACTGCAGTGTAAGGATTTGTTAAGAACATGTTTTAGGTGCTACAAATAAAGGAAGTATAAGACAAAATGATGTTTCTCAGACAGCTGGATTTTGATGAGAAGCCAAAAACTGAAGATGCCTTTTCTGTTTGCCAGTGAACATTGTTTTCCCAGTTGTCCTTTCAGACCCAAACCCTTTCAGTCTAACTACAGTAGTACTGCATCCTGTTAGTCCGTCGCCTTTTCCGAGACTGAAATTCTTCAAAGAAGTGCTGGATATCTTCTCTTTTAACCACCTAGGAGAAGCAGTATGAAACCCAAGTTGTGGTGCAAATGCTTAATTAAGGGATCCTGTTTTATCCCCACACATAACACACAGAGCACAGAAAAGCAAATACCCTGAAATTTCTCTGGTACAGCTTTCCTGTTGCACCCAAAGAAGAGGATTCATGCCCGAATTCTATTGTAAATAATACAAACAAGGAAACAAGTTCGTCGAAGGCAGAACAGACACAAGGAGCCAGGCTCCCAATGGTATTTTAATGACTTTGACCTCTTGCTTTTACCATCAGGAAATTTAACATAAAGCAAGATTTTCACTAGCCCACTTCAGGGTCATTCCAATGTAACTACGAATGGCAATACAGCAAGTCAGCCAACAAAATCCAAGTGTTACTTAATAACAGCATGCAAATTCCTGCAGGAAAACAACTGACAAGACTGACAATCATAATCAATCCTTATTCTTCTAGCAGTTTAGATTCAATCTACGAAAAAACAGAGAAGAGCTTTTCTTCCTGAATATTTAATCTAGAGCAACAGAAGTTTCATTTAAATGTACGAACTACTCTCAGTACCTTGAAGATAGATTTCTGTAAAGTCCCTGTTATCTCTCAACAATGTCATTAAGAAATTAAACTTGAATGAAATCAGGGATTTCTAATTTCTAATGCAGTACCAGCAAGTCCAAGAGACAGGAAAAAAACATTACAACAGAGCCCTCCACAGTTCTTTAAAACACATTTTCTAGCAAACAAGTTCTGGAAGTTGCACCTTACCGTTCCCTCATCTGCAAACCTCCTGAGATAGTCAGTCAGTTCCGTCTTTAAATCATTGTATTCTGGATGGCAAAGAAAACAAAAAAACCCCAGTAAGATACCTAGTTTTAGTTTAACACTAGCTCAAGAACACAACTTGTTCTACCTTCTCTTGTCATTTGCTAGGTTTACTTCAGACAAATGTAGGTTTGAATTAGATTATAAATAATAATAATAGTAGTAATAATGTAAACATGAGAAGCCTAAAAATTTATGAGACTAACCTATGTAGTGTGAGTGGCTGTTTGGGTTCATTTCAGAGAAAGACAGAGACATCAGTGAGTGATTTAGTACAATTAATTAAAAGTGCCCCTGCTCCCAGCAAAAGCATGTGTGGGTTGTGGTGTAAAGACCCAGCCTGTAACTCGGGATTGGGACACTGTCCTCACCAGAGTGCAGAGCCCTGACTGGAAACGAGAAGCACAGCTCCAGGTATGAAACACCTCAGCCCTGCCCTGTCACTATGCTCTGCAGCAGAGCTACAGGGGACACCTGGCTGGCACTCCCCAGACAACAGGAGATGGCCAAACAACAGAACAGGGTAAGATAAATCAGCCAGACAGCAGAAGTTCAAATTAAGGTTTAAATACTCACATTACAATAAATTACTATCAATACAGTATCTAAGATGTTAAACAGGGTGAAAGTTCCCATACCATCTAGTGTCTCACTGTAAATTAAAGCTGTAATGATGGGCCAGAGAGGACCAATCCTGAGTGAGGTGTGCAACTTGTCATACAGTTGTCTGCATGTTACTTCAAAAATAGTTTGACATCACACTGCAAGGCCTGAGATCAATCTCTTGTGAAAAACTGTTCAGTTAAAGTGTGTTAAGGCAGATTCTAAAAACAAAGTTGTATTTACCACAGATGAGCTCCACTTGTTGGACTCTGTTCATGCTGTTAAGGGTGTCCATTAAAGGATCTCTTCTCTCTGTCTCTTGGTCACTGGTACCCTTATTTTCATAAGCCAAGACAGTGTCACATTCATCTGTCAGGAACTGGACTTCAAGATCTGAATACATTTTCTGGAGAATAAAGTCAAATTTACTTTTATGTGACAAAACTTCTCAAATGGAGGTGTTCTCCCTCAGTCAGTATCACAAATAACAACAATAAAAATAATAAGGTAAATTTGTACCCAGTATTTCAGAATCTCCTCATAACTTCTAAAGCAATACTGGATTTAAGCAGCAAAGAAAATACAAACATTTAGAAGCCCTTTCATGCTATATTAATTCCATAGGATTCAGTGCGAATCTTTATGTGGAGTGAAGGGGGGTTTCAGTGTTTATATGCAGCGTTAAGAAGATTTACACAGATTTTACCTAAAGCTTCTCCTCAAGATTGTCTGGGAGCTTCTCCCTGCCTCTCCCACATGTGTGATGGTAATGAAGAGAACGTACATACCAAACAGTCTTCACAGGTGCATAATTTGTTCCTCCAGTTCGATGGCCAAAAGGTGGCAGTATCTTTTTTTACAAATGGCTTGCTTTGGAGCTCCTTCAGCTTGCAGACTGGCTCCTCGCTCTTAGTAACTACCTGAATTAAAATGAGAGTGTTCAGCACTCTATAACATCACTTCAAACACACCCTGTTCTTTTTGGTATGTCCTTTTCCTTAGGCAAGATTTTTCTTTTGTCTCAAACATTTATTTTTATAAACAACCCATATTACCATCCACATGAGAATTCTGATGTGGTTTCAGCAATTTCCACTGGAAATTTCTGTAGAAATTTACTGCAATAACCATAAGTATTTAAGAACTCAGAGCTGGACCATCATGCAAGTGCAGCCACAACACATATTAGAACAGAAGTCACCTCAGTGTAGTGGCCAGGTGGCCGACAAGAAGGGACAGATGTAGCCCATCTGCAAACAGACATTACATCTCTCGACAGCCCTGTTCCACAGCCTAAGCTGTGCTCCACAGAGACTGCAGGTCAGAAGAGTAAGTGACTGAAGAGGAACATGGGAACAGATTGAACACACCACCCCTTCCCTGAGCTTGTACAGAGCAAGGTGGGCTTTACTTCAACTATCAGCAGCGTGAAGATGTGCAGGTCAGAAAAGAAGGCACATTCTACCTCAGGACAGGCAGACCCAGAGCTAGTGGATGGTTCATTAAATTGTTCCGATTGCTTTTCCTCCTTTGTGTCTTGGTGTTCCACTCCACTTTCTTTTATTATTTCTTTCTTCTGCTCTTCACTTTCCTCTACCTTCAGGACAATCCCTTCATTCTCAAGGGAGTTCGCTTTGGTCAAAGGAGGAACTGGAAGATACATACCCCCATAAGTGAAAATACTGTGCCAGAAAAGGTGCAGATCGCTACAGATGTTCTCTCTGCTTTTCCTATTCTAAAACACTCTGCTTCCCAAAACCTAAGCCCTAAGAGAGGGAAGAGGGTATCACAATTTGAAAGAGTTCTTTACTAAGACGCTTGTCCTTCTTGACACCCCTTGCCAGCTATCACAGTTTCAGTAACTTGTCACATGCTTTTTTGCTGTGTCAAGAGTTTTTAACTTTCTCCTAACATACCCCAAAAACACCATCGCAGATTAACTACGCTGGTCTCTTGTTTATTTAAAACAAGTTTTTGTTTCGATGCCAATTTAAGTACATGCCCTGTGACAAAGCTGGTTAGGAGGAGGAAAGCAAAAAACAGACAAACGCCCCATTCTGTACTATTTACATTAGAAGGAAGAGAACTCCAGGTAGCCATCCTTGAAAATACCACTGAAATTTTGGGAACATAAGAGATCAATTAGCAGTTGATACAAGCAGTATTTTTTAGGAGACTATGAGAAACCAGCTCTTTCCACAGAAATCAAGTCATCTACTCTTTTAAGTTCACAGAGCTGAGGCCTGGTGTGACCACAGGGAATGTGTGTCCTGAGCACAGCCCCAGCCCTACTCAGATTAACGTTAAGCATATTCATTTCAGGTCACTCTATCATTCACTCTTTGCTGCTCAGAGCCTCTGTAAGAACTGTTTGTCTCACTGCTTCCCTTAGGATGGCTCTTCAGTTCTTTGATCCAGTTTAGAAATTAAGTTCTTTGAGTCAAGTATTAAATCTTCATCCATTTTGTGCTAGACATCTTTGATAAAATAAATAAAAGCAAGCACCACAGAACTAAGATTTAAGAATGAAAACTGCCTTTTTTTTTTACACAAGTTACTGCCACCCCACATGTTCCACTGCTGAAGGTGATTGTCCAATATAATTAATGAGTATCATTTCTCCAAACACTTAAAACCAGTATTATGTCATTAACCAACCATGTATGAGAAATACATGCTCACAAAATACTGGCTCAGATCTCTTAACTTTCTTTACCTGCTAATTGCGATGCATAAGCCCATAGGAAATGGCAGTGATTCATGCAGGCCTGGCACACCATTTCATGGAAGTCTCCACTTTCAGGGGGAACTGCACCAAGATGCTGTCAGAAAGAAGCAAGCACACAGTAGTGAAGCATCCACTGCCAATTAACAGACTCCACATTTAGAGGAAGGAAAACATCAGCTGCCATCACATTTTCGGCACAAGCGCTCACTCTTGCAATGATTATCAGAATAACTGAAGACTGGAAAGAGCTGATAAAAATTCCAGGAGAAAAAAAGAATTTTCTGTTTGTCTACAGCCTTTTATGTCTTCAACATACCCAGAAATCTCATTTCTAAACAATATTCTACTAAACTGTTCTAAACATAGGACAGATGAAGATACCTCTTGTACGCTGCACATTTCAACTCCTAACTTTTTATGATTGCTTCTTATGATTCCTTCCTTACATATAAGAGATTGTAAAGTCTTCATAGTGATCACATACTGAACATTACAAGAATTAAGTCCCAAAGCTGTCCATAAATTCATGAGAACTATTTTGGCAATTAAAAGCACTTAGTGGCTTTCTTCTGAAAAAGCATTCCTGCAAGGCTCACAGTAGGCAGCACAACACTCTTCATTCATACGCTTATATAAAAGAAGTTTATCTACAAGAACCCATAATTGAAGCCAATCATCTTTTTTTTTACTCTTTGATCCTGCAACTTCAAACACGGAATTTCACTTGTGCCCTTCAAGGCACAAGAGGCTGAATCCTTAATGCTTACCCATTAAGTAGGGCACCCACTACACTGCTTGGCTGCTTTCAAAGGACTTCCCCAAAGCCCAAAATCAAGAATGACCAGCACAGTCTGTTCCTTGCTACTTAAAGGAATTAAGAGTTTAAAAAGCATTTTTTTGAAGGAAGAACTATTCAGGTAGTTGATAAAGATGTGCCTCAGTAAGAATCTTTTCCTCACCAACTATACTGATTTGAGTTTTCCAAATAAGAGACAGTTATAAAGTTATTACTTTATTCTGCAGTGGCAACCTTCAAAAAGGTAGGACTCTTCCCAGTATTTTTGAACTGGAGTAGACAGCAGTGCAAGATTAGACTTTCAATGCTCCTTTGCATAAGCTGAAAACAAATACCTTGGAACTCATGTAATAATCTCTTTTAAGAACTACAGCAAGCTTGCCAAGTAAGAATTACCATACAAACCTAACTAACACCAACTCATTCCTGTGCAAATGGCAGTTCTGCTACTTATAGTTTCCTTACCCTTCCATGGAACCAGTCTTCACAAACTATGCATTGGATCATCTCATCTGGAATCTAGATGAACAATCATATTATTAGCATTAATAGCAACCTCCAGAATCTTTCACAGGTCTCAAACTGCAGTATCATGCAAATCCTGCTCAGTGAATTGCATTTCCCTCTTCACCCCTCAATAGGGAGCTGCCATTAATAAGTAGCTAGTGCTTCGTTAATCAGTTTGCTTCCCTCAGGTTCAGCAGCACATGTCATTTGTCATATGACTGAGGCTGTGGAAATCCCATTTCTTACTACAAAACCAGAAGGGCAAGACTTTCTCACAGAAACCTGATAAAAGTTACTACACTACTAGTATCCCTCTTCCTATAAACAGAAATGCATGAAGAGACAGCTCAGCAGAAGAAAGATACTGATATTCACAGTCATCAGGTCTGTGAAAGATGCCAGAACTGAAATCAACTGATCACCATACAGTACAGTATGAAGTGCTTTGTTATGAAACAACTATTAATGATTTCTTCAGAAATGTTTCGCTGTCTCTCAACTTCAGAAAGGGGAGTTTATAAAATGCTGGTTTTTGTATTTGAAAGACTTGTGCCTTCCCCGTTCTTTAGAACACCTGACTTCTGTGGCTGCAAACAACAGCATGCACATGCAAAATCAAGTGCTGTGTTTTAGTATTTCAGAGAGTGAAAAAAATGTTCTGGCTACCACCAAGGATTGTAGCTAGTGTTACAGGACAGGACAGACTCTCCCCATCCCAGAAGCCTTGCCAAAGCATTGCTGCAGGCATGGGGAAGCAGGTTCTGGACTCTCCTAACGTGGGCAACATGTTTATTCTGCTCTAGCCACATCTCTCAAGATGATGATAACCCCGTCCCCTAGGGGAACTCTGCAACTTTAGAGAACTGCAGCATCATTTTGTCCAAATGATGAGTTGTTCTCATCATCTGTCTTTAAGGCATAAACATATTTTACCATTAAAAAAAATTATAAAGTAATTACTTCATATGACACATGACAACCAATATGGAAAGTAAGATTTCTTGAAGTGGGATTTTCCTTGCAAAGCAGCTCAGCGACCACCCTTTACACAGTACCTAGCATAAACACCATCTATATATGATTACTACTGGATTTTCTATTTCTTACCTCATCTTCAGGATCAGGATAAGGTCTTTTACATGTACAGTACAATCCGTAGAAATTGTCATTATATTTATTTCCTGAATTCACCTTGCTCTTTTCCTAGGAGAAAAGGGGAAGATATCTCAATAGACAACACAGTAGAAAACAAAAGACAGTAAAGACACAGTTTCTGTTTCCCTTTAATTCCTAAAAGCAATCATTATTTTCATCAGCCTGAATATACAAAAAGAAAGATATTCTCCAGACACCTCTGCTTTACAGTGAGCAGCAAAGAGGGCATGTGAGGAATGCTAAAGCTCAAAAGCAAAGAGGAAAAACAGTCTGCTCACCTTTGTAACAAATGGCAACTGTGGTGTCAGAAATATTCAATGGACAGATGCTGAAGCTCATTTAACCTGTACAACTGATTTTTCACTGAACTGAAGCAGAAGGAACAACCATGTGATCCATTTCATTGACTTAAATGAGAAACGGTAACACCTTAAATTTGTTACAGGTGTCTCTGTAGGGATCACTGCACCATGGCTTGGCTGACTAGTTCTGGATCCATCTCAGTTCTCCCAGAACAAAATAGGCATACGCAAAACCACTGTCTGTTTCTATGTTTGCACCATTATTATCCTGGGAGCACCACTGCAAGGAAGCCAAGCAGCATCCTGTTGCTGCTTCTCAGAAGATTACCGGCTATTTGACATGTCCAAAATGCCCACCAAGTATGAAAGTACAGGCAGCTTCATACAATAAAAAAACATCCCATGAGTAGGCTCTGGTGACAACCTATCAAAAAATATTAGGGCACTAATGCCACCACAAAGAAGGAAAGGGAACTGTCCCTCTGACAGTACCACAGCCCTAAATTTTCTTAATGTATTGCAAAATTGCAGCCCAAAAGGTTATTCTGAACCAGCTTAAAACTAATGAGATGTGTTAGTGCAGAAATGCCAGAACATGCTTCTGGAAGAGCACTGACCATGGATGCAGAACTGCGGCACTCTTGGATGACAAGGACCAAATGTTCCTTCTCCTCCCAGCATTTCCCTTTGGTCCCTCAACAGTTTTATCTCCTGCCATAATACTCCCACCTTTTTTAACTTGCTGGGAAGACTGGAGGCGTCGCATGAGTCAGCACTGGCTGAGGCAAGGCACCAACCTCCCAAGACTGTTATTTTGACTCTGAATGTCTGAAACCTGTCTGAACTTACCGGGAATAACTTGCACTGCAGATTTTTGAACTTGCTATTCCCACAGTCACAGCGGAAATTCCTGGAAAGAAAAACGTAGCGTTTCGGGGTTTATATTAAGTGCGAACACGCTGGGGTTTGTATTCTTAACAACTCCCAGCAGTTTATCGGGAGCCACGGGAGCTGTGAGGGTCCTACACGGCCGTTCCCGCTCCCCCGCCCGTACCTCTTGGTGTAGAGCTCGAAGAGCCGGTGGGTGCCGTGGCACTCGTAACTGCAGGCCAGGCAGATCCCCGCGGGCTCGGCGCCGGGCGGCGTGCAGGTGCTGCAGGCGTACAGCGCCTGCCGCTTCACCGCGCCCTGCGGAGACACCGACGGGCCGCGGCATGAGGGGCGCCGGGGGAACGGGGGGCTGCCCCGCCCCCGCCCGGCCACGCCCCCGCGCCCCGCCCCGGCCCCGCCCCGATGCCCCCGGCCCAGGCCCCGCCCCCGGCCCCCGAGGCCCCCGGCCCCGCCCCCACCTGTGAGTAACTGCAGCGCTCGTGGTCGCTGCCCCCCAGCACGGCCCGCGCTTCCTTCTCCAGCTCCTCGTTCTCCGCCAGCACCTCCGCCAGGGACACCACGGGTTCCTCCGCGCCGCTCCCGGCGCTCCCCGGCTCGGCGCCCTCAGGAGCCGCCGCCTCCATCGCGGGGCCGCGAAGGCCGAGGAGCGCGAAGCGAGGCGGGAAACCCGGGGCCAAGGAGGCGCCAGGGGGCGCCACAGCGGAAGCGGAATCGCGTGCGCCCCACGTGACCGGGGGCGGTGTGTCAGCGCGGGGCGGGGGGCGCGGCCGGCACGTGACGAGAGGGGAGGGCACGTGAGCAGCGGGCGGTGATGGCGGAGCTTGTGGCGGGGACGGAGCCGGGCCTGCGTCAGGATCTGGTGGCGGAGCTGCGGGGCCGCGACGGGCGGACGCGGACGGTGCGGGTGCCATACCCGGTGGCGGAGGAGGGCGAGGCCGCCCAGCTGCGCGGGCTCCGGCGGGCCCTGAGCGAGCTGCAGGAGCGGGTGGTGGAGATGCTGGCCCCGGTGGTGCAGGAGGAGCGGGCGGCGGCGGGCGGCGCGCGGCGCGGTGAGTGGGGGGGGTGCGCCGAGGGGGCTCCGCCGGGCCCGGGGCGCCGCCCGCGCCCCGCACCGTTCACTCGTGCCCGCCCGAACTCTGGCAGGTGATGGCGGAGATGACGACGACTACGATGACGACGAGGAGGATCAAGGCGAAGACGAAAACAACTTGGACACGGCGGCGAGCGGCGATGACCCTCCCCTGAAGCGGACGAAGGTGCAGCAGCCGTGAGGATGGCGCTAGAGGCCGGGTCTGCGCCAAGACAGTCCCGTTCGGCTGTACCGACTGTAAGTGTCCCGGGCCCGCTGCACGGGCCGGCTCCTGCGGCGCTGCTGCTCCTGTTTACATGCGAAATGTCCATCCCGACAGTTATGTTTTAATGCGGAAACCTGACCGAAAGGATAGGCCTGGGTGCGAGGAGCGTGTTGCTTCCAGGGTGCCAGTGTTATGCTGACAACAGTTTTTTGGTAAACTAGTTGACAAGTGTAAAACTTTTCTCACAAATCTTCTGATTGGTATGTTTTTTAATAACTTATTCCAAGTCACAGTATTTTATCATGTGACACCACTTTTAAAATAAAGGAATAAAATCTGAAAAGAGTTGTTTTGTCAAATATGATCTTTAGAAGTACAAGACAACTTGTATTTGTATGAAGAAAAAGCAATATAAGACCACTATAACTATCAAAACTAACAAGCATGTGTAGGACTGTGTCCATTCCTGTACAATCCTACAGTGGAAGATTATTTTTGCCTATCATCTTCAAGGTTTAGTCACCTATTAATCAAGAATGCCTCTGTGAACAGGTGTAAAACACTTGATAGTCAGTCCATAGAGCCTAAGAATCTTCTCTAGCAGAATTTAACTGCTTGAATGAATAGTGGGCAAAGCTTTTATTTTCACTTTGTGTTCTGCTGGCATAAGTTTGTTTATATATTATGGAAACTGAGCAAATCTTGAGACTTACATATGGAGGACAAGGTGTGGAAATAAATGAATTTTTATAAGGACAAAATTGTCTACATTCGTTTGAAATGCAGAGAGGAGTCAGAAGTGAGGTCCAGTAAATGTATCCTTGACATTTATGTACTCAGATACTCTTAAGATACTCTGTTGGCAGATGGGATAGAGGCATAACTGAAAAGACCGACTCCGAAGACCAAGGAGGTTGAGTTGCTTAGAGTGAGAGAAAATTACACTCACTCTGATGTCTTGTCAGGCTGCAACATCTTGAAGTGATAACATGCTTTAAGTGTTCTAGGGTAGATGATTTATTGCAGGAAGTGTCTTACCAAAATGACAAAGGCAACACTTAGTACAAAATAGTAGTCTGATAAGTGTATCAGAAGAGCTCTTTCACATGATCTGTGTTAAAATGATGACATCTTCTATGAGCTTTGTTCTGCAGCTTTGGAAGCTTGTTGTACACCTTCATCTGAGAGAAGTGTTTTCCCTTTTCCTCCACACAAAACACTCCAGAAACGGTATGAACTGTGTGATGGCTGAAAAGCAACATTTAACATTAGGCAAGAATTTGTGGCCTTTACATATAGACTGTGTAAACTAGTCCACTGGCATGTCATGGTGTAAAGCAACAGGCCCTAACTTTCTTAGCACAGGAGTAGTGCAGGTACCATTCCAGAAATGGGATACTTCTTTTTTTCTGTCAGCCTGGACACGGGAATAAGCTGCACCTGAGTATCCAGAAAATACCAGTGAACACTGAGTCAAAAAAAACCAGTCAAATTTCTGCCTTTAAAGAATCTTTGCTAGTCTTTATTGTAGCTACAAAAACTTTCAAGTGACTAAAAAGAGCACTGGAGCTTCAGGGGACCTTACGCAATTCCAAGTTGTAGGTTTGCTTGTGACAAAGGTGCCCTGACTCAATAGACCTCATTTTTCTGAGTTGCTTCGAGGTTACCAGGCACAGGAAACACTAGTGTGATGTAGTTCCCTACCCTCCCAATCCCCTACAGCTGTGTTCTGAACCCCATCTGGGGAGCCCCTAAATCAACTGTGGCCCCTGAATTTTAGGCAGAGGAGGTGAGCCTCGATGGAAAAAAAAGATGTTGTATTCTTCACCTCAGAGAGATGCAGTGCTTTTGTACTTAACCAATCTTCAAGTGGGCATAGAACAAGCTCAGTTCACCACATCTGCACTGTTTAGTGCAGTTTGTATGTCTTATTAATAGAACTTGGTTTTACTGGCCCAAGGGGGCTCTGGATTTCCTCACTAAAGGGGAGAATGCTGGTATGTTTGTATGGAATTAAAAGATCTGATGTGATACTAAATTCTTGGTACTATTTAGATGAGAACCAACTACTTTTACTAGTTACAAAACAGAACAACAAAAATGTCAAAGCATGTCTCCTTCACAAAGACTGAAATTATAGGACATACTCTATTGTTACTGTTTTGAAATACTGAATTTGCTGGTTCAAACAACTTTGAGGCTAAATTCACAAAGGAACTCAAACACCTTTGAGGCTAAATTCACAAAGGAACTCAAAAAAACCAGCTTAAATCTCGAGTATGGCAAGGCACTCAGTTCTGTGAGGGAGAGGAGGCAATCCCATTATGCCCAGTAATTGGGGCATTGTCTAAAAGTGCAGGACCTTTCCTAGCTCTCAGGAGAGAGATCCACAGTCATCATTTTTATTAAAGGATTTGAATGCCATTCACCCACTGCAGCCCATTTAATTCCCACTCACTCCATCTTAAAAGGTAATTTATACACAAGCTGTTATGAATGTCAGATTCTCTGCAAAATACCCAGTAGTGTGACAGTTGGGACATCGTGGGGTGTAATTTATGGTGACTAGGTTAGCACTCAGCAGTGTGAACACCCGAGCAGTGGTTCTGGGCACATGCACCAGCCAATTGGACTAGGCATGGGCTAGGAGGACTGAATTGAGCAGAAGTACCTTTTTATGGCTTGTAGCATGTTCTTTCTTCCCAGAAGAAACCTGCACCATAGGGGTATCTTTAAGGAGAGCTAAGATAAGTCAGTTCCTAAAATGTAACTACGTGATAAAGTTTATTAAACTGCTTTTGTGCATTAGGTTATTTGTAGAAAACTGGTTCTCATCAAAGACTGTGACATAAAAAGGAGAATTTTTTAAAAACTAACAGGAGAGCATCCTTTTAAGAGAACAATGGACCAGACAAGAGAAAGTAAGCAGAGTTAATGCGTATTCTGCACCAACTGGAAAGCTTTGTTCCAAGGATAAGTCAATCCTCATATTTTTAATTTAAAAAAGAAATCAAACTTGCAGTCCTACTTTGTTGCTGGAAGAAACATGTTATAAGGAACACATTTTATTGCAACTTACTTTTGTCGAAGTTTGAAGGGCTGCAGCCTCATGTTATGCTCTTCACTGGACCTGCTCCCATGTGGCAGGAAGTGAACAACAGGCTAAGTAGCACTTACGGATATGTGGCAGACATATGGGAAGGGACTGTCAGGTGAAGGTCAAGCAGCTAAAGAAACTAACACTGAGACTGCTCAAGTGATGTTCAAGCAGTCTGACAATGCTTTATCTTGTGACACAAATGAATAAAAAGAAAACCACAGTAGGCAGCATACAGATGATTATTAACCACCCTTGTGTTACAGCTACTCACTTCGTTGGCAGAAAATTAAAGCTCGGAACGTTGCAAACCTTCAAGCTTAATTATCCCAAAAGTTTGTAGATGATGTCATTTTCTGTTACAGGCAGTTCTTTGGTGACTCAGATAATCAGCCTTGACAATACCTATAAATTTTCAGAATAATCAACCTAGAAGTTATTTCACTACTTCTTTTTTTAAAATTATTACAGTAAGTAAAAACTATTTAATCATTAATTTTTGTAGTCTTTCCTTTATTTACACTGTGGGTAAGATTTCACCTGTTGATGTTCCCCTGATGCCAAAATGCTGGAAGCACCAGCAGAGCTAACTTTGCTCTTCTCCTACTCCTATTGTCTAGTATTTGTATACACTATGTTAATAGTTAAAACTAATTCTCTCCACTGCTGCTTTCCACTTCAAGCTCAAATCCTTACACACATAGCATTTGCTTGAATTAGACTGTGTGTTTTTCTGTAGTTAGTTGCAAAGCACATGCTTGTCTACAGCCGTAATCCAAAACAAGGCTTGATGGAAAAATCTACAAACACAAGCCTCTGTTTTGCGAGTCCCCACCATGCCCAGCACGTGCTCCACATCCAGACGGCTTGGCTCATCCCACCAGGCCTGCTGGTGAATTTGCTAAGGGTCACATGCTTGCCCAACAGAAAATTAGGCAGTTCTTCCTATCATTTTCTATTTTTGATGCTTCCTCTTATGCCTTTGGCTCTTTAAATAATTCCATCTGGACACAATGTAGCTGCTCAGTTTAACTTACAGCATCAAGTTAAAAACAGTCCAGCCAGAGGTATCTCTTACACAAAGGTAAAGAAACAACACGGGATTCAGTTTCATCCAGCAAGCCCCAAAATTTCAGGCTACAAACAAGTAATTAGGGCACAGAGCATAAAAGGACAACAAAAGATGAACTGAACACACACACACTAAGGGAAGGAGAGCAGCAACTGACGGCCAGCACTGCTATCTGGCCCCAACCACCACTAAAACCCCACTAAACCAAAACCAACAAAAATGAAAAGCCATTGGTAAATATCTGCATTAACAGACTACTGTTTATAAACATTGAAAAGTTTTTATTTTATAGATAAATAGCATGGTGATTTTAAAAGTTCAGAAACAACACATCTTAAAAGCTCTGACTCCCCAAGATACTAAATACTTGTCAGAGTTTATAATTTACCCTTACTCCAGCACTAAGATGGCAGCTTCCTCCTTTTCATATTGCACTTAGAAGTCAAAACCTTCTTGCAAAGGCTACATTGTTTTCAGGTCCTAGCACCGACGCTGACAATTGAAACCAGTGTCTCAAAGTATCTCCAAGTGCAAACAGAAAGTTTAAGGTGTTGTAACTGCCATGCTTAAGCACAGCAACACTGAAAAGTGTTCTCTTTCCAAAGCAAAAGACAACGCTCTCCAGGATTCCCTTAAAGCAGTCAGAAATGGATTGGCATTTGTGATTATTAGGTCTGGACAATCACATACAGTTAAAGTCATAGTCGAGGAGTTTAGGTCATAATTCTTTTGAGCCTACTGCTTCTGAAGTGTATTTTGCACTGTTTTCATATTTATTACTTCCATCACAGCTCAGACAAAAATTTAGTTATTCTAAGAAGAAACAAAAACGGACAGAAAGAAAGAACAGATTCAGTCTTATTCAAAATACACAATACAGCAGTTAGACTTAAATGCTATTCCAAAATAGCACTGAAAAATAGAGGTTGAAACGATGGCAAAGAAATCTCAGTGGAATTTCAGTATGACTGAAGAAATTCGCATTCATTACAAGAATGAGAAGAAGGTATCTTCTTTTAATTTCTGGAAGAAACATGATTATCTATCTTACAATCTGTTTGTAGCATCCCCCAACCAGTAAACTTTCCCAAATTCGAAGTTTTTCCTAATACATAAGTTCTCCTGGAACATGGTTTTGCATGATGTCCGGAATGAAATCAGAATGGTCATAAATTTCAGCAACTTGTAATTTTATCAAGCGAAATGATAGGAGAAGGAAACACAAAAGAATTTTTGTGCAGACTACAGGCCAATGCCAGCATAGGCTGCTTTTGATGTCACAGCAACAGTTTAAAGCACCAAGCTCCAGGCCTATGCCACTCCTCACTGCCTACCTAGTACAGTATGGACTGTTGTGACTGAAAACAAGTAGGCTACCACAGGAAAAAATGTACTTTTTCCCTTTAATGGTTTGCACAGACTTTATTCTTTGCTTTTAAAAAGTCATTAAAAACACCACTGATGTAGATAATAAAAAAAAAAGCAAAGAATTGTGTTAAGGACAGCTTTTATAATTACTCAATTATATATAATTTCTCAATTTCTTTTTTCCTTTTACATTTACCACAAAAGAAGTATCTTTTCATTGATTTCACTCCAAGGGAAAACATAGGAAATCACTTTTTTGCACAGAGGAGTAAAATTGTGGACCAGAAACTTGTTTCCCTACAGGACATTTCAGATGGAGTGTTGCAATTTTGCATCATTAAGGCAAAATGAGGAATACTTCCATCACGTGTCACACAGGGCTCTCCCACTCTGGCCACCTGATAGATCCATAATTAAAAACCTTAGTAGTTACTTGCTTGTTTTAAATAGAAAACAGTCATTCTCTTCATTGCTTACCAGTTTGAAAGAAAAGGCTCTTTCCGGCCTTCACTCAGAACTTCAGTCTTGTGATTAGATCAGGCATATGCAATTGCTTCAAATCAGCAACAGAAACTAGAACTTGAGCTAAGTGTCAATCAGTTGTAATCTACTGATCTGATTAGAGGCCTTCACAAATGTTTGGTGACGATTGCAAATAACAGCCAAGCAGATAGGAATGATGCAATACCCAACAGTTTTGGGGTCAGCTCTTGTACAGGAATAGAGGAACAAGAACATCTGTAAATACGGTATTAAAAATATTATAGTCCACAGCCAAAACGGCAAGGATAGCAGTCGTACTTTTAAGGAGTGTGTCCATGTGGTTCCTTCCTGTGGTTCCTTGGGGTGTTGCTGAATGTGCTCCAGTGCTAGTTTGTTGTAAGTCTCATTGATTTCAAAGACGTAATAAAAAGCCGCAGCACTTGCTAACAAGTACAGCCCCACACCAATCCAGCCCATCCTCTGGCGGAAGTTCATCATTCTCCATGCTCTGCACCTGAAACAAAAGGTGACATAAACATTCAGTACAGCTTGACAAAAGAGGGGACAGATGAACCTTGGTTTTCCTAAGTTAATTTTCTATAACTTTTCATTACACATTAGTTAAAACAGCACACACATCTATTTCTGAAGACCCGAGTTTTCTCTACAACATAGAAAATCATTACTCTGCCAGCAACAGGTTAACAGCAACAACATAAGAAGCTCCACTGATGGCTCTGCATAGTTTAGGGCTTGCTGGCTAAAGTCAGGTACTGAGGGAACAAGACAGAAGTCATCAACTGGGTAAGTTACTGACCCCATCTGCCCTCAATGTCTCTAGACATAGAGTGGGGATAATGCAAGATTTTCTATAAATATGTAAAGTTTGGAAAGTTCTTTGACATCTGCAAGACAAACATGCTGCTGGACAGCCAGTACAAGAACATCGCTGCTTGTCTGTAGTACAGCAACATCCAGCTGTATTAAGCTCTAGCTGAGTGCCCATCTATGAACCACAGAAAGGATATTTTCAATTTGAACATGAGGTTCAAGGGTTAGGTTGTACAAAAAATATGTACTTGCACACATGAAGGTGCTATAACCATGTTACTTGCACCTAACTGTATTCCTGCTGTCCCTGTGTGGACAGTTGCCACAGGCCTTCCAGAGGAACAGAACTGCACACCTGCACTGGTCAATGTCTCTGTGCAGAACAAACCAGACACTCACCACTGGGCACTCTTCAGAAAAAGCACAAATTATTGGAGCCCCACAGACACTACTGGGCTCAATTTCAGCTGCTTCAAATTGCCAGCTGGCTGCATGGGTCTAGGTGACTGGAAACACTCTTCAAACCAGTCACAAACACTCCAGCTGGAGTACCTCCACATAAATGAAGTCATCACCTCTTTCCATCCAAGTAGCCCTTGCATGGGGCAGGGAGAACCACTGCTTCTCTACGCCTGATTAGGGTTCTCCAAAAAAAATGCTTTTTCAGACTTTTGGACTTTTACATTTCTTACCTTTTCCTAGAGAGGGCTAAAATCCATCTATGTAGTGCTATTTTAAGAAAATATATCAGGCCTTTAAAATACTAGGCAGAAATGCTTATTGAAAAATGAATTATGCATAGAAAACAGTAACAATTCATGGAAGCATTAGAGAATTTACCATAAATTATACAAAATCATTACATCATTCTCAGTCACCCTTTCTGAGCCAGACTAATCTGCCAGTTTGGTTGGCAATCCTGAAAGACTTACTTCCTGGTTTTACATAACTGAGGGGTATCCTCAATCCTGACATGACAGAATCTGATCAAGGGAGCCCTGGAGAAATTGTTCTGGCCCTCAGACTCCTACATTCATGGTGGCTAAAAGAGTCAAACATACAGGGACAATAAATACCTGAGAAGGAACAGTAAATACCTGAAAAGGAACAGTAAATACTTGAGAAATCTACTGCAGACTTAAGTAATGGCAACTTCTCGTTCAGCTGATCCTTCTATGTAACTCAGCTGCACGTTTCCCTTTATTACCCCGAGCCAATACGTTCAGCAGGACAACTGAAACATTCGTGTAAAGAGCTGTTAATCCACAGGGTAAAAACGTGAACCCCAGGTTTGCGTTTACCCGCTAAATAAGCCGCTGGCTGTTTTTTCCAGCAGTTCGGCATATCCGAGCTGGCTCACGAGTTGTCACCTTCGAAGAAATAAAACGTCAGAAGGTATGTACATACTGAAAGCACAAACACTGTCAAAACAGCAGTAGAATTAAGAAGGTAAACACCAGCGGGTTTTGATCCTGCCCTTGAGCAGAAGCCAGAACAGAAGCCTTTGCTCCCGGTTATACCGAAAGAGGCTGAGGTAACAGAGTCTTCTCATTGTTATTCTCCGTTTCCAGACTCCACTACAACTTGCAGCTTTCGGGCAGATCCGCGATGGTCCTCGGACCCCTTCACCCCACTGGGGCTCTCCTCCCACGACCGCCCGCACACACCACCCTCCGGACTCGCGCTCTGGGAGAGACGCGCCTCTCCACCACGCGTCCTTCCCGGCGCCGGCAGCTCCTTACCTTCCTCTGGCGGAGAAGGAGGGAGCGGGAGGGCGGCGGCGGGCGGCCCGCTCCCCTCAGCCCGCGCCGCGGCGCCGGGAGGCGGCGAGTCCCGCGGGCCCGCCCCGCTGCCCGCCCGCCGCCATGGCCGCCCGCCGGCACCGCCACTTCCGGCACGGGGCAACGGCTGCCGGGGCGCGCGGCCGCATCCGGGGCGGGCGCCTTGGCCGGCGGCCATCTTGGCTCGGGCGCGCGCCCCTCTGTGGCGGGGGTGGCTTCGCCCAAAATGGCGGCGTCGCCCTGAGGCGGCGCTCGGCTCCTTGGCGGGGGACAGACCCAAACTGTTGTGTTTTGGTACAGTGGCCGCGTTAGCCGGCCGAGGGGAATAACAACAGAGATTACTAGAGATTACAGTAGAGACTGAAACTGTCTCCAGAAAATGGCAAACGTGTAGTCAAAACCCAGTATATGCTTATACATAAACATGACTTAGTGGATTATTTCTAATGAATTAAAGTATTAGGAGATATTATATGCTTATTATCCCATGGCAGCAGGGGTTGGGACCAGATGATCTTTAAGGTCCATATGTTTCTACCGGGGAAAAGCTTTAAATGAAGCTAAAAGATCCTTTAAATTGACAGCAAAACGATCCGGTCAGGTGTGTGCCATTCAATGACGGCACAGCAATGATTTGGGGAGAGTTTGTGTGGGCAGAACGTGTTTGCCTGAATTCAGGAACTGTGTGACGAGAACTCCGTGCCAGTTAATGCCGAAACTGAATCGCGTTACATAGCAAGTGGAACTTGTTACTAAATTGTTGTATCCCAAAGTCGTGAGGAAATTACACTTTTTCACAGAGAAAGCAGCAGTGGCCACAATTCACTCTCATGCAGCTGTCCTTAAGAAGGAGGCTAAAAGACGATTTAAAAAGGGATGCCCAATAAGAAATGAAAGACGCTAAAGCAATGACATTTTGTAAATACATGGTATCTTCTGCCACTTTTCTTGGGGATGTAGTAGGTGCATGGGACACAGTATATAAGAGCTGCTGCAAAATCAAATTTATGATGGCTTATCCTGCTATGTTTGGTGTTTCAATGAAAAGTGTTAGAAGCTGGTGTTTTGGATTATAGTCAGGACAGCTGATGACAAAACGCATGGAGCTGCAGATATCAGTAGAGAAAAGTGACACTACTGAGAGCCCACAAGAGTCAGAAATACAACTCCTCTGTCACAGAGAAACTTCACTTTAAGTCGTGCTGTTTTGGTTTGTTGTTTTGTTGTTTTGTGGGTTTTTAAAAAAATTATTGTTGCTTTAATGCTCATTGAACTAAAGGCCCAAAAGTGACACGAGATGGCGCCCGGCACCACAGGCAGAGCCAGCCTGAGCAACAGCGTGACTCCCAGGTCAGCGATTTTACACTTCAGTTCAATCAAGATTTCATTATCTTTCCCGAAGTTTAAATAAATCATTAGTGTAGTTGTGATGATAGATCTAGACATGAATAGCTACATACCTCTAATTACCCCTGGGACACTTTTCTCACCTAAATGGCATTCTTTCCATTCTTACAGGTGGTGGGGTCCCAGGTGATCTAAAAGTGAATAAAACTCCTGTGTGGCTGACAGACCTTCCACTCAAGCATGGCTATATTGCATTTTCTTATATTGAGGTTAGATATAATGATGGGAAATGAACCAGATTCTTTGAAATACCCACCTAGATTTCAAAGAGAAGGGTTTCAGTATGAATTAATATGTGAGTGTGAATGTATGGCTTGGCAGTGGATACATGTGCTAACTGTAAAGCCTGCATTTGCACTTAAGATTATGAAAAAAAAGCAGGAAGGATGGTTTAGGATTTAACCTGCTTGTAAACCAAGTAGGTTAAAAGACCTAACCATGGGTCTTCTGTAATAACCATAAGCCTGAGATTGTGGTTATGAAGAGAAGGATCTAAAAAATTTGAAGAGTTGTTACAACAATCACAAGCTGCCTTTGAAAGCTAAGGCATAACACGGACAGAGTGATTTGTAGTGGTTTTGGGCTAGATCTCAGTCTGCCTAAATTCAGTGTTATGCTTAACCTCTGGCATAGTATAGGAAGGGACGGAGCAAATAGCTCAACTGAGAGTTTGTTGGTTGATTAGTTTTAGCAGCAGGCCTTTGAGGGGGAAGGGAATAATACCAAAATTAGTAGAACAAGAAGCAACTGTTCTCAGCTTTAGACAAATTCCAGTCACAAGGGCTGGTATTAATAAGGGGAAAGAACTCATAACTCTGCATATTGAAATGAGAACATACACCTGGTGACACTCAAAAGGGTAATATTCAGCTTGGCAAACCAGAGGAGGAGATAGAAGTCTGCTGAATCCAAAGGAAATAATATTTAATGAACAGAATCAGAGAATTAATCATGGAATTTTGTAGCATTAGAAAAAAAAAAGTGTTTCACTTAGTTTTGACATGCAATGTATTTTTATAGAAATATTTGGTTTATTTTGAAGATAAAAGAGACAAACAATGGAGCAGTGAGAGCTGGCTGCTCCATAGAGGGCAGGAGCCAAGCATAATAACACAGATGATGGGGCAGAGCCTCACTGCCCAAGCCCAGTCCCACAGAGCCTGAGCAAGGCAGGCAGGGCACACCAGATTCAGCCAGGAGTACAGAGCATCAGGCAAGTAACAAGGCAGGTCCAAGTTCAAGCTGTGAAGGCAGCCCACAGGCTAGGGTCAGGTCCAGCAAGAACTAGGGTCAGACATAACCTAGCAATTGCCACGAAGGTCCATATTGATAAGAAAAGACTGAGGTCAAGCTAGGAATTCAGTCTGTAACTCCAGGTCTGGATAAACATGGCTTGGCACAGTCATGGCTGAGCTGGGGACACATAGTGATACAGCTCAGGTCAGGCATGAACTGAAAGCACAAGGCTTGACTAAACTGGGGTCCTGAGCCCAAGGGAGGGATCAGGTGAGGATTGTTGGGGCTATTAAGGCCTGTTAGTGCACTCAGGATCCTGATAAACTACATAGGATAAATGAGGGTTGACAAGAGGAATCAGAAGGGTTAGTTGTAATGTTTGAGTCAAACAAAGTTTTCATAACTCAGTATTAATAGAAAGTATTGCCTAAGTTTAGATTTTAGCCAAAATAGAAAAGCAAAAGTAGAAGACCTGAGATGATTAAAAAACCAAAATTAGTTGGCCTTCCAAATGGAAGGCAGAAGCTGAAGGACAGAATGCATCTTGCATCCTTTTGGGTGGATCTTATGTTTATATTTAGCAGAGTTGTAGTAGGTTCTCGCTGACAAGAACTGAGAAGTGAGAATCTATTAATGGAAACATTTCTGTCAAGATGGCATTTGCCTTCCACTTTGTAGGACACTGATTTTTTGATTCATCTAGAATACCACGTTCCTGGATCTTTTCCTTCTTAATCCTGACTCTAAACCAAACTCTTGGCTGCAGAACTGGGGTCCCTACAGACTCCGTATATGTTGGGATTCCAAGGACAAAACTGGCATAAATGAGGAGAACAGGGCATGAGCACATGTGTTGGTCCTATGAAGATCATACCTAACCTTAAGCCAAGAGAGGTAGACTAGTTCACATCTCTTCCTGGTACTCCAAAGGTAGGGCATAGAGCAAACTGAAGAACCAGTGCTTTGACTGGGGAAAGAAAACACACATGAAAACCCAAGCCTCACATGACATCTGCCCTCAGCTCCAGCTGGGCAAACTCTCCTTTGTGTTACAAGCAGGGTTAGTGCTGTGCTTATAAAGAAATACAGAAGGGAATGAGTTTTTAGTGAATTTGAAGTAACACATGAAAAAACTGAGGATGTATATTGGGAAAAGAGAATGCCTTGGGTTTTTTTTTTTTGCTCAGAACAATGTTTATAGTACTCATGTGAATTTTTATCAGTGAGTGCTTGAATGTCCAGTGTTTTTGCAGCTTACAGCAGTTTTATTTATTAGATGTAGTTACAGTGAGTTTCATAGTATCCTGTTGTGGTGTAATAAGTTGTTTTGATCAGTTTCTTATAATTTAGTGTGAGTCAAGAACATTAGTTTGCTTCAATTCATATGTTTTATTTCATGTTTTATGAATCTTTAGTTTGTGTTTTAGAAGTTTTGTTTTTTCTGAAAATAAGGCCGTAATCTTCTGATCCCCTTTTTTTCTTGGGTAGTTGTTTTGTCTGTACTGCTGTCTTTTTTTGAACTCTTTTGTTGGAAACATCTGTTCTCTTATAGAGTGTTGCACATTCATTTGAGAGCATGCAAGGCACTTTTCTATAGGATAGAATTTTTATATTTTATTTCTTCTCATTTTGAATTGAAATAGTATATTTGCTTTGTACACTTTGAAATTTTGGGACCTTAAATTACCTTAATCTTTAATTCTCAGTTCCTGAAATTCTGCTTCCACCATTTTATTAGCAGCAGCCACATCTGAATTAAGCTTCAGGCAATCATGTTAACCAGGTTCTTTGAATACCATCCATACTTTGTTCTTAGTTGTAGAAATATTTATCATCTTTCCAACAAACTTTTTGATATTTTCAAATGGAATAGCTATCTCATTCTCTCAACCATCCACAGTAAACATCTGCCAAAGGAAGAATTATACACTAGTACCCTTTGTCAAAGTGCCTATAAAGAACTGAGTCTTTTATGAAGAAGGGCCTTGGTATTTTAGACTGCACTCTTAGTCTTCAGTACACTGATGCTCCTCGTTAATTAGTTACCACTGAATGTACGCCTCATGTCTGCATTGTCTGCGGTAAAACAATTCCGGCAGGAAAGAGATAAAATCTTTGCTTTTACCTTCTCTTTTTCAGCCAATTACAAAGTCGCTTCAAAGTTGAGCAAGAACTGACAAAACATACTGAAAGGATTGGGGCAGAGGTGTCTGGAAACTAACTATTTCTCTCCATGGCATTTATTCAAACAGAGAACAAGTACAATTTATGCAGAAGCAATGCAGATATTGATCTCACAGCTCCAGTGATATGACCCAGCATTGTACTGACCTTGAAGGAAAGAGAGCTTTCCTGCAGAATTTTTGTCAAACCAGTTTACAGTTATAAATTGCATTTCAACAAAACCATTGTTCATTACAATTTATTGTTTTTAATTAAATTTTCATAAATAATACAAAAAACCACCCCAAGTCCACTTCCAAAACTGCCCTTAAACCCCTGAGAATTCTGTTTTTTCATGTTTTCAACTAAAGTAAGCTCATACTCCCAGAAAGGAGCAGTTATTGAATTTCCATGCTGAGTTTGCTGCTGTCAACGTTTAGTCATATAAACAAGTTAACTGAAAAATCACCCATGTTAAAAAGAAAAAACAGAATCCTTTTTCTGTCCATATAGATGGTCCAAGAGAAACATCTGACCATCTTAGAGAGTGACTGCTCCACCCTCACGAGAGGAGAAATTTAAAAAAAAATTTCTACTAATTCTCTCCTTCAGTGATGCTTATGTGATGCTTAAGTCAGTAACACCATAGAATTATTTTAAAGAGATTTAGTTATTGTCTCTTCTGAGATTCCCAGTTTCTAGGCTGTACCTATCTTGCTCTAGACTGTAAACTGTATTTTCCAGAAACATAACTTTCTTTTACTAAACAAATAGTGAAAGAACTCAGTTCATATCAGGCCTTTTCCCAAATTCAAAGGATCCCAATTTTGCATAGACCAGGATGGAAGTTTGGGGGAGGTAGACAGCATATTGTAGACAGCAATATTTAAAATTTGCAGAATCTAACCTTTCAAAAAACAAAAACACCACCAACAACAAAAACCAAACCAAACCAACCCCAAAACCCCCAAACAAACAAACAAAAAAATGATGCCCCCCCCAACCCAAAAACCAAACCAAACCAAAAAGTTTACGTTTGTGTGTCCTGGTTTGAGACAAATTTGGAGGAATGTCCAAAATTTGTGAAGGGTTCCATATTTTTAAAGACACAGGCACAGGAATCATATCTGGGCATAGAGCGGCAGTAGGGCATGCACATCATAAAGTCACCCCAAGACAGTGTGTCTTTGTGTCTTTTAGGAACCTCTTCCCTCTGTCCTGTTCGAGCTTAGGAATTAGCCCATAGTTGCTAACATTAAAATGTACTGCAAGAGGCATATGTGTAAGATATCCACCCATATAATGTGTGGGTTGATAGGTTCTTAGTCACAGAAATGTCTGCATAGATTATAAAAAACCAGAACTTGTCTGAGGCAATGGGAAGTCACTGTCAGAGGCAGGCTGAATGACAGAAGGACCTAATGGTTTATCCAAGCTCCAGACCTGTAGAGCACCTTGTTACCCATTGAAGTGCTCGATGTCAGCTCAGCTGTCACAAGTGCACACTGTCAGCTCAGCTGAGAGGCCGACATGAGAGGGGAGGCTTTCATACAAATGTCATCAATTGGAAGTAAATCTTCATCCTCATCTGTATGGAGGGCTCCTGTTTTTGTCCTGTTGTTTATCTTTAGTGAAAGATAAAAGTCAGTTCACTGTAGTTGTGAAGCTTCTAACTACTCACCTAGCCTTGTACCTGAATTTGCCTTTTTCTGAAGCCCATGCTAGAGGTCTGTACCAGAAATAGCACAGAGACCCAGAATGACTTGAACATTTGAATGGAGATGTTAATAGCAGTTGATGATTACTCTCAAAGGGAAAATTTCAATAATTTATTAGTAAGTAAGTATTTGCATTTCATTTAACAAAAGCACATTAAGCAGTATTTGCAAATCTTTCAAGCAAAAGGCATTACATTTTTTCCTTGCTGTGCAGAATTTTTAAGCTGCTGCTCTTTGCTATATAAAATGAAATTGCAGTAATGCCTACTGTCATACTCTGTCCTATAATTCCAAGTGACTATTTAAATGTCTCCAGCTTAGCACATTTATTACTGCATTTTTTAGCATTCTTAAAGAGGGGAAATGTCCACTTTTCCACACAAATGTATGCTTGGTTTGCCTTTCACCAACAGAACGTAAACATCATTATCATAACAACATGAGGATACTGGGAGGGTAAAGAAATATACTGCTATGAGACTGTAGCAAGTTCAAGTGCATCCAAATCAACACCTTCTCCATACAAAAAAGTATCTGGCCTAAATTAGTGTGTCATTGTAGGTGCATTTCTGCACTGCTTTGTTTAATGGGACTTAGAGCACCTCCATTCTGAAATGATGCTTTTACATGCTGCAGAGCTTGTTTGCCAGGTATAGTGTTCTGGGTAACTGTTACCAGTCGAAGTGTTTCACCAATGAATCCAATGCATAAATGATGATGTTACAATGGATTGTGACACAAAATTAAACCTATCCTGATCTGGTTGTTGAAGCAGAGGTTACAATTTCAAGGTCTTTTCATCTTCCATCATTCTTTTTTCACTTGCTAGACACTATAATTCTCAGATTGTTGCACATTTTTTAAGTGCTAGTTCTAAGTGCTCTGTCAAAACAGCCTCTGAAGCAGTGGAAAATCTTTAGCTTGGTAAAATTAGGCAGCCTGATACTTTTCTGGAGTGGCTTCACACAGTGAAAATGCTTGGAAACGTGGTTAGCCAGCACTGGACTGGTGGGTGAGAATAGCCACCCTAACCCAGGAGGATCAGAAAGAACAGCAGAACAGAAGGTGTAGATGTCCCTTCTCTGGAAATCTGCACAAATAAGGCCCCCAAAAAACCACCAAGGTTAGCCAGCAACACAAAAGTTTTTTCACTCTAGAAAAGTCTGTGACAGCTGCAAGTTCTCCTTTCCCCAGCTGTGTGGAGTGATGGTAAACCAGTCTTTTGGGGCTATTGTCATTGGTAGCAAGTGGAGATGATTAGCAAAGAAGAGTTCAGGTTTGAATGCTCTCAAAATTGAGTAGGTGAGATCCTTTGGCAAGACCCACATGCCTATTATTCTCCCCCACACCAATCTAGGCATTATCTTCAGAAGATGTCCTACAAATTGTGGTAAATCCCTTTGGCAGCTTCTTTTGTTATTGCAGAGTAGCCAAAATCTAACCTGAAACCACTATCAACTTTACCCTCAAGACATCTGGGCTAACTTCGAATTCTCTGGTTTATGAAACCATTTTCTTTAGAGAACTCTATAGTCCAAGTAGCTGAAAAATTACTTAAGTGCTTGAAACACTTTTATGACAGCTCCTTGGCATGTCCTGAGGCCTCTGCTGTCTAAATGGTGGCATGAGTGCTTTCCTCTGGTTTAGGGTGTTCCTCACCCTCTCTGATTTCTCCTGGCAGGCCTTCACGTGAAAAAGAATCCCACTTCATAGGCTTGATGCAAACGGAGCAGAAATAACCACTATTCAAAGTGCTGAGAGTTCAAGAACATTCTTCTAACTTGTCCTCGCTCTGATTTGTTTAGATTGGTTTCCCAAATAAATAAAAGAGGAAGCATGTATGTATCTATATTAATTGCACAATTTCAAAAACATAGATCTCTTTTAGGCATTGAGCTTCTATATGTATTGGGACAGTTGGCACTTGGATAATGGAAATTGGCTTCTGATGAAGGGAAAAGGTACAATGTTAGCTCATCCCTTATCAAACAATGGGAATCTTCATAGGCACAAGTTAGGACAAACTTTTCATCCATGTGAAAAGCTTTCTTCAGAGGTCGCACCAGAAAACTGAGGCTCAAGGCAAGCAGCCTTCATGCATTCAGTCACTAACATTCCTTCCCCTCTCTGGAAGCTCTGGGAGAAAGGAAAATCCCAAAGGGCAGCATTGGCATTGTATGTTCAACCCTAAAGGTGGCTCTTATATATCTGGTACATTAATATGAAGCACAGAAGTGGCCTGTTAAGAATCACTAGGAATATTTGCTGGGATCCTGTCTATGGAAGTGTCCCTTTTAGCTGTCAGAAAAATGATTGGGAAGCAGTACCTGTCCAGGTAGCTCCATAATGACACTATGGGATTATGACAAGTCCCACATTCAGATGTGCTCACTGCCTAAGCCTTATTTACAGACTGACAGGCACTGAGTATGTGAGATAATAAATTTAATAGTACAGTGATACAACAAGTATTAATGGAATTTATCATCTGTGCAACTACAAGTGTCTTACAGGATCTAGGTGATCTGAAATATCTGAAAGTTTGTGATTCTAGATGAGCGATCTATTTCACTTTACAAGCCTGAGCATCTAGTAAATGCCCAGAGCTATAACCAAATTGTGGTCTCAGTTGATTTATTCCAGGTCTTTTTGTTGATGGTGCTTTAGCTTGGGTTTTTTCCCCTTTTTCCTTTTACACTACAGCTGATTAGCTCCTGTTTTCTATAACTTACTTGTCTCCTGAATTTCCAGTTCTTTTCTACATGATCATCTTCCTTCAGAAGGGCTCCATGTAGTAGGAGGTAGAAATGGGATGTTACAGGACAGAGTGTTGGTAACGTGAAGGAGATGTATATGTATAGTTTAATCTTTGGATACGAGACTGGTACTCGAGCAAGAAGGAAAAAAAAAGCCTCTTTTGGTTATTGAGTATTATTGAGTATGGGGATTAGATAATGTTTCAGAATGCACTCTGAGTGGAAAAAAGCCAAGGATGGGGGATGTGTTTCATGCTGAGAGAGTTATTCTGCTTATAGCTGTTCGTGGTTTTTTAATCAGGTAGTTTTAAGTATGTATAACAATTCTGGGAGCATGCTTCCAGCAAAATGAGCCATCTTACCACAAAAAAAATCATATCTTTCATTGCTTTCATTTCATTATTTTTTTAAAACAATGTAACTATTTTTAATATGATGAATGTACATAAGACTGACATGGACACATAACTCTTACATATAAAGTCATATCAACTGACCTGGACATATATTAATCCTACCACTCTTGTCCCGTATTTTTCTGGCTTACATCTGTCTTTGCTTCTCATGTTAAGAACACGTTCAAGGTGACCTCAAGAACATGTCCTCCTTCCAGCGGTTCTCCACTTCCATGAGTTGTTTGTGGCTACAGTTGAACCTTTTAGACTGCTAAAATTGAGAAAACAGGAAAGATAGAAGTCCGGTGTGGGCCACAGCATCACTTGCACTTTCTTCTCATGCTTACGGCTCCAGTGATTGAGGACCCTTTTCCTGTTTTGTTTAAATGCTTCCTTAGAGTTCACTAACAGTTCACAGACATTGTGCTTGCTGATTTTGCACAGTCCCATCAGGAGACACTGGCTTTTTTTGCTCTCTGGGAAGGGCAACAATTTCCATCTTTTCAAGAGCTACCACAATGTACAGTCTCACAAGTGCAAAAAGAATAGCTGCAGAAAAGCATTTCCAAAGCCCACGCCAGGAGTATTCCAAAGCCGACTAACTGTAGTGTATTAAAGAAAAAAACCAAAAAAACCAAATCCATCTGATACTATCAGAGGCAAAAAACAACCATAAATTGTAGAAGCTCAGCTTCTGTCACACACATCCTCCAGTGAACCACTGTGGAAAGAAGTCCTATCTGGCCTTTTTATGAATCTTGCAGTGATGAATCGGTTATAGATATAGCAGAGACCTGAGGAAATGGCAGCCCACCATGCCTCTTGTACATTTCTCTCTGGCTGCCTCCCTGGTGATGACAAGTTCCACATGCTGTGCAGCACCTGGACTCATCTTTGGGTCTCTCTCTCAGGGGCCAGAAGCTGCAGTGCAGCACATGCAGGGTTTTCTTTGTGCTCCCTCCTACCTACGACCTTATTCCAGCAGTGCCGTGTTAGCACGTGATCTGACTTGGTGGTTTGACTGACTGGAGAAAGGGACCTGTTCTGATACAGAAGGCTCAGCCCACCCTCCTGCCCATCTGCAGCAGAGTAACAACTGTCCTGTAATAATAAAAAATGCAAATAAAAGCAAAAACCCTAAACTGCAGGCAATGTAAATCAGTTTACCACCTTCTTTTCACTCATTGCAAAAGATTCTATCATGACTTCTTCCAGCTGCTGAAAAAATAATTCAAAAAATACTGAGAAAATATACTTCGATAACTAAGTGGGGATGCCTCATATTAATCTAAAATTAATTTCCATTACTAACTTATGCCACATTGCAAGTATCCAGCCTTGTCAGAGCCCCTGTATTTGTTGAAAGGGTTAGAAGCCAAGGTGTGAGAGGTTCCAGCTAAACAAGGGAAACATGCTTTGGCCTGTAGCTGAAGCTAAGATGAAGAGGAAGATAGTTCTGATTGCCGGAGGGCTCAAGATCCTAATCAACCCTCACCCCTTTAATTAGCATGAAGCAGCTCATGAGCTGCAGCTTACAGAGTTGGGCCACAGAAAGTCACAGGAATAGTCAGCTTGCTCCTGATCAGGAATGGCATAAACATTACCCTGGGGCTTCCTGTGGTTGCAGGTTTGGCATTGCCTGAACAAGCTCTGCAGTGTAAACAGAGGATTGTAATTTATTTAGCAACATTGTACAGCAAGATGCAGTACAGTGGCACACCAGGTGAAATATGTTTCCCACATCTGCAGTTGTTCAAGGGTTAAGATTCAAAAACTGTAGTTTAAAATGAAGGCATTTACCAGCCTCCTCCTTCCTAAGATTGAATCTGGTCTTTGATATATTTAATTCAAGTTTTTCTATATCGGAGCAAAGCAAATTCCTCCTTTTTAGTGCCTGTGCTTCATTTCCACAGGAGCTAGGAATGCTCAACACCTCTAAAAACCTGCTCTGCTGCATCCGGAAAAACGTACATAAATATTTCTGTCTCTGCAGACTGTGTTTTAGATTGGTCTGAAACGGTGACATTTCTTAAAGAAGAAAACTTTCAGAAAGAAATATTTTAGGAAGTTGGCTTCAAGATTTTCATATTTCAATACATTCATATTCTATTCTGATACAAATATAAATTTTGAGCTTAATATACTGACTCAAATTTTAATAAAGTCTAAAAAAAGTCCAGTGAAATGATAGCTGAAATAAAGCACTGATATTGGCAAAATGAAACACTTCATAACAAGAACCGCAAGTCAATTTGTTTCAGGATTTGTATATAAATTTGATAATGTTTGATAAAGTCTTGTATTTTTGAGTTACAAATTTTTCCAAAATTACCTTACTCCCATAAAATATTTAAGTATCAGTGAAATACTCTGCAGCAGGAATCATGCTATCAAAATACATTTACTAATTCTAATTACATTAATTAATTTACTGTGAAAAAATGTGTGAATATGATTAAGATAAAAAGTGTTCTGTAAAATAAAGGTTAGAACGTATGAGTGGCAAGTAAGATGAAGGAGACAAATAAAGATATTTATTCCTCAGAGCAATCACAAATAGAGAAAAAATGCTATGATACAAATTCTCAAAAACCATTGGTATGAGCTGTTTGCAGGTGTTTCCATTCCTTGCCTACTTTCCAATAAACCCTTGGGTCAGGATGACTGCACTGTTCATGTGAATAATGACAGGAATGTAAAATGTTTCCTACAAACTCCCTAAGTCAATTACCCCTTTCATATTTCTTAAGGCTTTCACCCTTCCTTCCTTCACATGGATACTTCTACCACTGTTCCAATACTCTGCTGAAGTTATAAACCACATTTATTGTGGCACTGTGAGTCAGCAGAACTCGCTGAGCAGTTCCCACTGCACAGGGCTCCAGGGCTGGTTCACAGAGAGCATCTTCATAGAAGCATCATCTGCACCTCTGTTCAGGATTGCAGGTACGCCAACCCCTCTGTGAGGGACATCGTTATTGTCAAGGCCATGCTTTCCATTCCTGGAGAGACAGAGAAAAATGTTCAGGATGAAATGGTGATCCTTTCAGATGAAGGGGAAAAACAAAAACGGGGAAATGATACTTGTCCTTTGAGACACAGTAAATCAGACTGAAAGATTCTTCCTCTGAAATGAAGCACAGAACAGCTGCCTCAGTATTTAGGGATGCACAATCCAAAAATGAGAATGTCAGCTCATGCTTGCATTGCCTGCCTTTTGCCTCCTGCCAAAGAAAGTTAAATAAGAAATAGCTGTTATTGAAAACATTGTTTAATCCCTCCAGATACTTGCAAATGCTGGAAGAAGGAACATACTTGGTTTTGCAGTGAAGATTCATGTTTACTTAGAATCTTTTTTCTGTGAAAGATGTACTGACCAACCGCTTTCAGTAGCTGTGTAAAACTGTTCCTCCCTAGGACCCCAAAGTCCCATGGCGCATCCACGGGCCACGCCCAGAAAGGGGCGCTGTCTCTTTAAGGCGGCGGCGCGGGCGCCCCCTGGCGGCGGCGGCGCGGAGCCCGCGGGGCGGGCGCGGCCCCTCGGTGCTGCGACGGGGCGGGAGCATCCCGGTGCCCGCCCCGCGAGGTGGGTGGGAGCGGAGCGCAGGGGACGGCCTGGAGGAGGAGGAGGAAGTGGAGGCGGCTGCGAATAGCGGGCAAATGGGGAGCTGAGCGGCTGCAGCAGCAGCAGCACCACCACCACCACCACCACCACCGCGGCCGCGCAGCAGCAGCAGCGGCAGCGACGACGGCGAGTGGGCACGGAGGCGAGCTCGGCGGCGGGGTCCGTGCGTGCGGGCGCTGCGGGCGTGCCGCGGGGCGGGCGGCGGCGGTGTGCCTGCTCGGCTGGGCGCTCCGGGGCTGGTGCGGGGAGCGGCTTCTCTCTGCCTCGGCGAGCTGCCCGCCGGTGCGGGGAAGGGCCTGTCTGGGCTGCCCGCCCGCCGGGGGCTGCGCCTGGCGCGGCTCGGCGGTTCAGCGGAGCGGGCGGGCGGGCGGGGGGCAGCGCCCGCCGCGGGGAACCGGCTGATCCTCCTTTCTCTGCTTCTCTTCCAGCCGTCGCTTGGCAGGCGCCGAGTGCGAGCGTCAGCCGCGCTGCCCCGCCGCCCTGGTCGCCTGCTCGCGGGGCGGCACCATGCAGACCTTCCTGAAGGGGAAGCGGGTGGGATACTGGCTGAGCGAGAAGAAGATCAGGAAACTGAATTTCCAGGCCTTCGCCGAGCTGTGCCGGTAAGGAGGCGGCCCTCGCCGCGGAGAGCGCCGGGGCGGACGCCGGGGCAGGCGGCGGCCCCGGGATGGGGCTGGGGCCGCTCCGTGCTCGGCCGTGGCCCGCGCCGCCCTCGGGCGTACCGCACTCGGTGCGGGAATCCGCGGAGCCGGCTCTGCCCGCCGGGACCGGGGCCGCAGGGCTCGCAGTGCCCCGGGCACCCCGCCCCGCTGCCTCCGGGCCGGGCTAAGCGCTCCTGCCTTCCGCTCACCTGGGCGCTGCCGGTCTCTCCAGGGAAGCACTATCCGGGATGGTGCAGCGTCCCCGTGGGTGTGCGAGGGCCCGGCACAGCCCCACGTTACTGCCCGCCTGGGTGCATTTCTGTCCCCTGCTTCCCGAGAGGTCTCTGGTATTCCCGCTGAAATAGTGTAATTTGGGATCTCTGCGGACCTTCTTACGAAGCCGAGTTATTATTAGAAAGAGTCAAACGTCTGGGAATAACTTTCCTTCAAGTTGTGTGAAAACATGTAAAATTAGGGTCTACAAACCCCTGAGTAAGCTTGTATTCATTTGAGATGTGAATAAGACATCTGAAGGTGGTATAACCACGTCTATTTTGTGCTGTCCCAGAGGTAAAGGTTAGTTTGATAAGCTGTAATTAGACTTTATCTGTATAGCTTAGAGGATAATTTATGCAGTATATTACACAATTTTATTATTTAATTGGGAGTTTAAACTCTTTATGGGTCCAACGTCTTGTGACATATACATCACAGTTTCTGATACTGAATAACAGCTTTTTCTTACTTCATTCTAATAGTAAGTTTATAACAAGGATACTAAATCAATTTTGATAATTGAAAATATGCTGCAAACTTTACAGAATATATTGTATAGGATGTCAAATACACTTTATTTAAAGCATGTCATTCTAAAAACACCAGTCCCTGTGAAATTTCTGTTGACAGCACTTGCTTCTTTCTGTAAAGATGAAGGAGGCAAAACAGAGAGCTATTTCAAGAAAGTGACAGAAGCTTTTACATCAGCTTTTGTACTTGACATTTTGTATCCCCTCCATCAAACTTCAGCAAAATTTACTAGACTTTTTTGGAAGTATAGAAAGGGCCACAAGTTCTGGTTTAATGTCTAATTTCACGTGGTTCTCTAAGCAAAATTCTTGTCGATGAATAATGCTAAGTTTTGCCCTTGTGTAAGATTTTAGGTTAGTTTTTGTGATGCTCAAAAATACACTTTTTACCTCTATTAGGCATATGAAAAATGTAATTTTTAGGGCTTTGAGGTTTGGTATAGCTGTTTTTCATGCCTGGAAACTACAGTGAATCTCAGAAAATCCATTAAAAACTTTTTCGTATTATGTACTGTACATTGTTGTATTTAGGAATCTCCAAAACTGACTTTTTGTCCTCCATTGTCCTTGTTTCTCTTTTTGACTAAGTGCTTTGCTTCATTTTTCTCTACCTCAGAAATTCCTTACACTTGTGTTACATAGCATGGATCCACAATTTCTTTTTGTACTGTATAAACCTATTAATAGTTTTGGGTCCTCATGGTGCTGTGAAAATTGACCCCAAAGAGTCTCTCTTGCTACACTTTACTAATTTCTTGGTGAAAATTAGGCTACCTCATCCTGTACAGGCTAAGCTCAATTTGAATACCACTTACAGGCACTGGATAGAGGTGGCTGTTCATACATGCTTTGGTACTTTTAAAAGCATTATTAGCATTTCTGTACAAGCAGAGTTAAATGTTTGGTTTAAGTATCAGTACAGTCATTGGAGCACATTCTGCTGATATCTTGGATGCTCTGTTTTCATTCCCAGTAACTTCTATTGACACCAAAGGGAGGCTGCATTCATTTAGGCAAAGATTTCAAGTGTTTATGGATAATATCTACTTGATAACTTGTGTGTTTGTAAACTTTTTTTTCCATAGACAAAGTTGTGCCAAACTCAACATGCATCTTACTAGAAATCTTGTGTATGGTAAAAAACAAGACAAGCATACTCATTCCTGTACAGTGATTCATGTGTTAGAGTGGACTATGTGTCTGTCTGTCTACTCTATGTGCTTTATGGTGTCTGCTACTTGGAATTTATTTGCCTGTTGCCTAGGGATATACTTTCCGGATGACTACAAAGTTCAGATTTGTTTGTACGGGTTTGTGATGGAGCAGTTATATAGTCCAGGAAAGTAAGAGGAGCCTCCTAATGAACTCCTGAAGCATGCTGGCTTTAAATCTGGGGTATTGTTAGGATAAGGAGAATCTTCATTTCTTTACAGTTTGCCAGGGCAGCCACTTCTTGTGCAAAGCACTGACATCTGAAAGAGGTCATGGACAGACATTTCAAAATCTGTTCAAAGCATTCTCTGAGAGATGGGCTCTAAGTGCTGGACTGCTTTCTTAAGCATGGCTCCAGGTTTTAGGTTAGATTGTCTGAACTGAAAGGAGACATGAGCCAGTGTGAGTGGACCAGCAGTTAAGGTGCAGGTTTGGGGCATAGGCAGCCCTGCCTTGAGCTTTCTGCTCCACAAACACTGGGCAGGAACCTTAAATACTTTCCTCATGTTTGTATCCAACTTGAAAACTTCCGTATGACTGACATGGGAGCTGTCCTGCCTGAACATAGTGTCTTGGGACTTTTGCCTAATCTTTTTATCCACAAGGGAATCTTCCTTTTATCAAAGGCCTTAGAGTTCACCTGCACGTTTGGTCCTCACTGAGACAGACTAGATATATCCCACCTGAGCCATATTCTTAGTAGAGCATAACTTTGTAGAGGTAAAGGTAGTGCCAGTGTTTGTATCTACCTTCACATTTATAGCCCAGACCAGTGATCCCAAATTGTGAGTTGCAGCCCAGTGCAGACCTTAGTGCTTCTACATCTCCTTGGGGTTTCTGAGCAGAGTGGTGAGAAAAAGGGCAGTGTGTTTTCACAGGTCTGTTGCAGAGAATCAGTGATCCCTGAATACTGCCTTAAGAGCTGTTGACCTGGAGGATAGAGCAGTTGGCCTGTCACCTGGGAAGCCTGGTTTCAAGCCTGCAGCTGATATCTCCCAAGGGAGACCAAACCTGAAGATAGGCCAAGTTCACTCTGATCCACTGGCTGAACCTGCCACTGTGTATAGAGAGGAATGTGACTTCCCTCCCCAGTGCCAGGTTAGTCATTCTCCCTGCTATGTCTGAAGCACCCTGGCAGGGGCATTCCTTTGGGATGAGGTGTGTCCTCTGTTCTGGTCTGTTTCCTGAGGTGGTTTTTGGTCTTGCCCAGCAGCTCTTTTCTATATAAGCTGCTTTGTAAGCTGGCATTGGAGCAAGACTTTTATGTTCTGTTCTGTGCATAGGTACAGTTTCAGTGGTGAGAAAAGAGTTTCTGTCTCAGTCTTGCTGATAGGAAGGCATTCCTGTTTGAGTTGTGATACGGGGTTGAGCTCTTTTATGTGGAACAGGGCGCTTGGTACATGTTTCTTACACTGTCAGTGAATTTATTAGGCAACTTACTACTGTTGCCAAGTTGTCCTGTGCTTTTAGTAAAGCTGCTAGAACACCATGCTTTGTGTTGCACTTGGAATTATCTGCATTCCAGCATATATGCTGCAGCTGCAGTTCCCTGAGTGTAGGGTGCTTGTGGGACCGCAGCGTGCAAATGTCTGGTTTGTGCATCTCAAATAGACTTTCTTGTGAGCCTTTATGTTTTGCTCCTCTGGTGCAGGTGGTACAGTCTCAGAGCTTTAGGTTGCTGTCTGTTGTCAAAACATAGAGTATCTATTGCCTACTGAAAAGTAAGCAAGGTTTCTAGGCACTCCTGACTGAGAATTTAGGAGCCTGTGATATAAGGGTGTAGTTTTGATGTTGTCATGTGTCCCTGCGGCTGCTGAAAGGAACAGTTCCTCCTTTCTCTAGCTGCTTGGTCTCATCCTCTGTCTCAAGCTGGGTTTAATGATTATGCAGTTGGCAAAGACGCTCAATCCAATCAGTTCCATGCTCATCACACTGACCTTGGAATGGCTGTCACTGTGCAGGTGCATGAGCACTAATACGAGGTTAGGGAAATGGAGGTGCCACATTCCATTATAGAGATGGGAGAGCTGTTGTGTGAATGTCACATGGTGGTGAGGACTCTTGGATGCCCATGTTATCATTTTGTAAAATTTGTGTGCTGCTGGGCGTTGTGAATAACGTCTGTGGATGTTGTGAATAAAAAGACTTCTGTTCATGCCATATGAGGAGTGGCATATATGCATAAAACCGCCTATATATCTACTCAGTAAATGAGTTGTGTGTGTTTGGCACCAGTTAAGATTAGTGAGATGCAGCCATTTACAAATGTCTCTTTGCTCTGTAAAAGCCTCCATTTCCTTGGTAGTTGTTCTGCTTGTCAGCTGTTACTATGGTCTCTTTTGGGAGCTCTGGAGATATGAGGCAGTAAGGTCACGGCAATATGAATGAGTTATAGTGATGTGAAGTGAAATATGCTTCATCCAAGAGGAGATAATTTAAAGTCACCTAATTCTAAAGGATAAGCTACTTCTCAGTTATTTTGGACAAAAGCATTCACATGTGCAGCTTGTAAGTTTGCATGGTAATGTGGTAGCTTTTCTGTGTAGCTATATACATAAAAAGTCAGAATTTCCTCTAAATGGCATGTAGAAAATGAATAGAAAAGCAGTTGAAGAGTTGCCTGAAGATGTAATTCATGTCATAATAAATCCCACAATTTGACTGATAGAAGAACAGTGCTTGTCCACCCTAATGGCCAGATTATTTATGGTAAGAATTTACTCTGCTGTGGGTTTTTTTGTTTATTTATTCTGTTTTGGTTTTGGCTTTCTTTTTGTTTTGTTTTTGTTTTGGGTTTTTTGTTTTGTTTTTCATAAAATAGGGTGAGCATCTGGGAGGAAGAAGTTCTCAGGAAATGATAGAAATGCTGAGAAACTCAAATTCTGCCCACAAAAGACAATGGAAGGGGGTGACTGTGTTATGCCTTTTAGTAAAGCTCAGTTGTCTTGATTTTTAGTGACCAAGCCAAATTGACATCTTCCCTCCTTGAGAGATCACCCATGTCAAACTGATAGCATCCCCTGACATGCAGGAAGCTGAGTTATCTTGGTCCAGTTTGGATTCCTAGGTGCTATGCACTGGTGAAGACTGTTCGGAAACTCGAGGCTGTGTTCTTGAATTGCGACCTGCATCAGTTCAATAGGCCTGGGATTTAGTACAGAACTTTGGGTATGTAGCTCCAACAGAGCATCTGTCAACTGTGCTGAAGACCATTTTGTTACGACAGGTCACTGTCATAACAAAATGGTGTGTTGGTTTGTTGATTTTTTTTCATTGAGTTATGATGAAGCTATTTTGAGGCTGATACCAGGTCGATCTGCTGAACATAGCAACCAATGATTTTTTTTTTCCCCTACCAAAATATTAGTATGCCTAATTTAAATTTCTGTAAATTTCTGAACTTGTTTGTCTTTTTTTCCTTTTCTTTAGGCTAAATTGATTCTTCAACTTCTGTCAATTTAATTTTTGTGATATAGTTAAGTATTATTTTAGCACATATGAGAAATCACACTATCTAGTAATCTACCATAAAATGGCAAGCACTGTTGTCAGTGCTGTAGATCTGTATGGTTCTCTTTTTCTGTTCTAAACTTTATTTGTGGTCCCTTGTGTGCCATGGCCTGTGCACAAGAACCTAAACGTGAGTTTTAAGACAGATTTAAGAATAATGCTGGTTTGAGGGTATTAAATTAATCTGTTTCTTTATATAGCAGGCATGAAGTATATTACATATTTTTTCCAGGAAGAACTCAGGGGATTTTCTTTAACCCCAATTCCCCACAAAAAACCCTAAATACTACTTTTGTTAGATATCTGGCTTGTGCTAGTTAGCTTTTACAGCCTTAAAAGCCATAAAAATAAAATACATGTGTGTTGATCAATAGCTCCTATTGTTGGTTGTGTTAGTCTGAAATACTATATCATGAGAAGTAACTGGGGGCCAGATGGGTGGGTAAGTTTCTTTGACATTAACTCTTAAAGACAACTGGCCTAATGGTAGAACTTACACTAAGCCATGAAAAAGTGTTGAAGGTAGTAGCAAAGAAGGATGTATTTCTTGGAGAAGCAGCTCACTCTGTTTCTGGATTCCTGCTCCTTCTTCTGGTCATGTGTAGAGACTTTACATCCCAGAAGAGCTGGATATGTGTGCATTTTCTTCATCTCTGAGAGCACCTACTGACAGGCATTCTTCTCACAAAGAAAGAGCTTGTGGTGTTACGCTTGCAGAACCATTTCATGGGAACACAGCACAGCTGCTGGACAACAGAAGTGACTGTAACAATCACCCTTTCATAGTGACTCTGTTTTGTGGTCTAGCAATCATTTACCTCAGCTTCAGGAAGTTTGTGTCTTCCTTATGGCACATCCCTTTACCACAACCTGTTGGAACTGTTATGCAGCAAAGGAACAATAAGCCTGGTCATGTGGCAACTTTTCTGAGAAAGATGTGCATTCTTTTGCAGATCACAGGCAGAATACAAGTTGACAGTGTTGCCAAAAAAAAGCCCCAAAAAACCCCAAGCAAATGTCATCTTGGGGTGTGTGAGTTGGAACAGAGCCTGCAAGGCGTGTGAAGTAGTGCCTCCATTCTGCACAGCACTGATAACGCTGCTGCAGTAGCCTCACCTACTGCCTTTGGTCTGGGGCACAGCATTTCAAGGAAAAGGCAGATCAGCTGGGAAGTGCCCAGAGCAGTGAGAAGAATCGGAGATTTTGTAAATACAGTGTATTGTACTGTGCTATTCAACATAAAGAAGAGGCTGGAGATGGATCTTGTCTGTAAAAAGCTGTTGTAGGAAAGACAAAAATCCAACATGTGCTCCCCCTCCTCTGCAAAGCATATTCCCCAGTTCTGTTGTAGGTAGAAGAAAAAGTAGTGGCCTTCAACTGTGCCAAGAAGGGATGATAGGTAAGTGAAAAAGATACTGTAATTGTCTAGGCAGGCAGTGGAATTTTTTGCTTGAGAGCTCTACAACCACCTTGGACAAATATGCTGGGAATGATACAGGCCTGTGGTGCTGTTTCAGGGCAGAGATGTTGACCTCTCCTGAGGTCAGTGCTGTTCCTGGCTTGGTTCAGTCTGTAATAGCGCAGAAGGTACCTGAGAAACCATTCTTGGTGTACATTAAGTAGCTTGAAGTCCATTTACTAATTTGGGAGTCATGACTTGGGAAGTCTAAGCACACAGTCTTAATGTGTGTAGATTTCTTGAACATAGAGGCTCAGTGTGAGTGGGGTGTCAGAGATGACAGAAAATGTTTCCTCTGTCTTAATGTGCTGCATCTGGGAATTGATAATATTTCCTGATATTGGCCAGATAATGTGCTATTCATCTCAGCAGTTGACACTTTTTGGAGGATGACATTCCTGAACATGTTCCAAAGAAAGAAGGAAGCAGTGCACGTGAAACACGCTAAAATAAGTGTGATAATAGATAAAATAAGCACCTGGGCTGGTCACATCTGTGCCACAGTGTTGTGCAACAAACCCTCTCTTGTCTGGTTATCTTCCGTTTTCTCATTTTTGAGTTCAGTGTTCAGTTCTTGAAACAATGGCTTGTTTTGTACTAATGGAATTTAATTCTGCTCGGAAGGAGTTATGTGGTTAATATAATCGAGGAGGAAGCTGCTGATACTTCCATACTGTCCAAATACTACAAAAATACTAGTTAGTATTCAGAGAGAAATCCTATTTGGGACAACCACGCTCTTTTGGAATGGCTTTCAAAATAACTGAGTTTCACTGAAGGAGGTGTCCTTTATTTCCAAGCAGAATGTCCTTACTTGTAGTTCCTTCCTCCCAGCTGCAGTGCTTGGGCTAATTTGACTGGAGTGTGATTGCCACTCATGTAAAATAATTCCTGTGAACTGGGAGCCAAATCAGAAGTCTGCTTTTTCCCACAGTCAGGGTACTACCTATGCAGGCAGTAGGGTATAGGCACATTGAGAGGTTGCTCTGAGGGCTGTCGAGGCTCGGATCTGTAGAGTGGAAAAAATCATGTTTCCAGATCTAATGGCACTTTTAGGAAAGTAATTGTCAGAGCCAGGCACAGGACTTGGAAGCAGGCTCAGTTCCCATCAAGCTGTTTAATCTTCTCCCCTCCGATGCCAGTTAGTGAAGATCTGTAACATGTCTTGTCTTGTAACATATTGCTGAGTAAAGTTTGCTTGCTTGGAAGAATTCGAAGTTGGTCCTTCCTCCTCAGAAACAGCCTTATTTTTGCTCTTCATCAGACTCCTCACAAACTTTTCTTTCTCCTTGTCAACAAGGAGTTCTTTCCCTTTGTAACACGCTGGTTCTGCATGTGCGGTCTGGGTCCTGAGGCACTGCCTCGTGAAACTGAATTCTTCATGGTGCCACTGGCAAGAAGAAAAACAAGTAAATGAGACATGTTTGTAGCAAAATACTAAATCTTGAGCTGTGAAGCCATGATGCTCCTGGCTGTCATTCTGAAGCCCCATGGTTGTCTCATCAGACTACACCACCAAAATTCATGGATATTGGGGGTGTTGTTCCCCCCCCCCCCCCCCCCCCCCAAGAGCATTAATGAGCTAAAAATCAGTGTTTTAAGAGACCTTGTTTGAGTTGAATGTTTTGGCCATAAGCAACATAGATGTCTTTTTCTGAAATCTGTGTTTTAACATGCTGGTGATTCTTTGTACTTTCTGTAATTTTCTTCCTGATGTTAGGTATGGATAAATACATGCAATACTGCAATGTGTTTTGTTACAGCAGGAAGAAGTAGTTCAGAGGATTCTCTGGAAACAAGGACCTTGGCACTGTGTGTTGTAGTGCTTAGTAATGGCTCTTGCTGCCTAACCTTGATAAAGTTATCTTCATGTTGGAGTTGGGGCAACTGGTTAATAGCTGATAGAACAAGTGATGTCTGGGGTGATTAATGGTGCTGGAAGGAAATGATATCATAAAGGTTCACTTATGAAATGCCACGCCTGACCCACTGGCAGCCACAGTGCCACAGTCCTTTCTCCCTGCTGTTCTGAAATGACTTCTGTGGTTTAAAACATTGGTGGGATGACTAGGCTTATTCCTTATGTTGTCACCCTGCTCTCCCTACAGGGATGAGAAGTGTCATCATTTGTATCGGTGGGCTGTGAAACACTGCCTGCTTCAGCAGTATGGTATGTTTTAGTGAGTCCAGCAGTGACCACTTAAACCTAATTGGGTATGTGTGTTTCAAGGAGTTATTTCCTTGTAGTTAAAAAACAAACCACAGAGATGAATGTAAATACAGAACACTCTTGTTCTTTAGCTTTATCTGCATGTCATGCAGCTGTGTGTAGATGCTGCTTTGTTCAGGAACATGCTGTTCCTTCGATTACAAAATCTCATCTCACTTTTGGGGAATTTACAGGCTGAGGATCCAGCCCCCTCTGGCTGCTGTCACTGGAGTCTGGTACCAGTGCAGATGGAATGGGCTCTCCTTGCTGCTGTTTGAAGGGTGAGGGGCTGGTGGGGGTAATGGTGAGGTTACTCCCATACAAGTTCATCAGTATGTTTTGCTTTGTAGCAGAGAATGTAATTGCTTGGAGCTGTTTGGGGTGACAGACCAGCTGAAGAGTGTGAAGACAGCCAAACAGACCTGAACCCAGCCGGCCAGGACCTGAAGGGATGGCTGTAGCAGTTGCTTAGGGAAAGTATGAGGCACAGAGCAAATGTGCTCACCTTGCCCTTGGCAGACCCTCCTTGCATTCTGTCAGTCACTTCTAGAGACTTTGGTGGCAGCAGTTGTGTCCGTGGTACCACCTGTAATAGCCATGGATGGATCTGCTCCACATAAACCTATTAACGCATTTTTGAACTTGCTTTCATTTCTGCCATCGGGGAACATAGGGAGGCTATTGGCGTTTGTTGGCAGTTCTCTAGTTTGGCCATGAGTAAAAACATAAGCAAATACAAAGTTGCATTTGCTGTGTTGGAGGGGGGGGTTGGGTTTTGGTTTTAGCATGGTTTTTTTGTTTGTTTGTGTTTTTTTAAGCCTGTAAAGGAATAGGTATTACTTATTTTTAAGTGTATGTCTAGGTGTTCATTTTACAAAAGCACCCTGTCTCTTGGCTAATAAAAAAAAAAAATTTGGTCAAGATGTCTTGAAAAGTTCAGAAGTCAAAAGTTCTTCCCTAAAAGAAAACACTTTCCTGCTAAAAATAAAATAGCTTCTAGATGAAGGAGGAGGAACTAAGAGTTTGGTACAGTTTAGAAGCCATCTTCTAACTTAATCTAGTGCATGGTAATCTGTGACTTGAAACCAACAGTGGAGGGGTTTGTGGAACTTAAAAGCCCCTTGTAACTGAAGAGAGAAGAGTGTACAGATCTTCATTTGTTGCCTGATGAGGTTAAGCGCTAACATAGCGGAGGGGCACTCTGAGAAAGTGAAGCACTGAATTAGTACTGCAATAGTAACAGAACCCCTGTCTTTCTAGCATTTATGCCAAATGTGCAATTAATTTTTTAATAAAATCTGCACCTGACTTTTGTCTTATATTGAGAGCATTGAGTTTTTCTGGTCTTCCTATTGATTTTTTTAGTTAACATTGCCTTTCTCAGGTCTCAAGAATGACTTTAAGTTGCTTCAGGTCTGCATTCTTTCACCCCGGTGTCTTAAATGGATTTTCTTTGCCAGTAAGTCTTTAAGCACAGATGTGCATGCACTCAGCCAGCCTCATGGTTTTAGAGTTACTGTGCTGTCTGGAACAGGTATACACCGACAATGTGTTGAGTCATGATGTTTCCAGCATTTGTGGCTTTAACGTGTCATCTGAGATAGTCTGGGTAAACTGTGTTACCAGAGACTCCTGTACAAGGCACCCTGGCATGATAGAGCTGTGTGTGAAGCTCAGCATTCAGATACACTTGCTAGTTGGAGGGGTGGGAAGAGAAGGATACAGGGAGCTTGTTCTGAGGTTGCCTGTGGTGCTGCTCTTGTTTTGTCGACAAAGAGGGAGCTTAATTCACTGGAGCTGTCAATCTGGTAGTTTTCAGGCATTGAAAGAAAACTCCTGTAAAACCGTGTGTAAGAGGGAGGAAAGGAAAAAGCAACTAAGCAAGACTACTATTTTGATGAAAGATTGATGATATAAAAATCCCCCCACAATTGTAGTTGCTGACCTGCACACTGTATCTAGTAGAAAAGGGGAAAGCGTAAGAGTAAAAGGGAAGTATTATTGCTGGCATATTGGGTTGGAGCACTGTGTGCTGGGGGAAAAGTACATGATGGTAGAATTGAACAGCACCCTTTGTCCCTTGGTAGAAGTTTTCTTTTTCAAAACTGCCACCTTTTAAAGCTTGTTTAGTCTGTGGAGAAAAATAGTTTGTGCTACACTGTTAGTTGTTCCTGGTTGCATGAACCGCAAGTGGGAACTGGGGCAAAAGATCTATTTGCAAGTGAACAAGCACTGGATGGGGTTATATTTTTTTGACTTTGTGGCTTGATATTTTGGTGTAACCTTTCCTTCTGTCTCAAGAAATAGATCAAAGTCCAGGGATTTTGTCCAGCTTGAAGTGAATTTTGAAAAGAGTAGGTCTTTTTTTGACCTTTTTCCTGAACAAAAATTTTAACATGCTTTGAATAGAAAGTACAGGCTTGCTGCTAGATAGGGGATTGAAACTCCATTTTGTTTTTCTTTCTCTTTCTAATGCTATTTTAGGCCCTCAATTCTCAGCATCTGGGAGGATGTGTGCTTCAAATTTTGGTTTCTGTTTTTTTGGGGTTTTTTCTGTGATTCAGTAGAGTGAAAAATCTTTGGTCATAGGCATCCACCAGTCTAAATTGCTTTTGTTTGGGGCTAACTTAGTTTCAAGAACTCTTAGCTAGTGTCCTTTCTGATTCCTTTGTTAGTGCAATGTAACTAGCTTTAGTCTTTATGTGTGCTATAGGGCATTGATCTTCATCACTTTTATTGCTTACTAGTGATGGATAGCCCATTTTCAACTAGCATTGCTCCTCAAGGTAGAGCATTCTTGTGGATCAGAACTTGCTTTTTTCTGTAAAAATAGTGGATCTTGCTGTTGTCTGGCCTAAATGTAATTTAAAGGCTCTGTTAGATATCTTTAAGTATCTGACAAGTTATCATTGGTTCCAGATATTGTAATCAAACCGCATGGATCTTTAGCATATAGCTCGTGTCTCCCTGAGAGGGCTCTGGAGAGTAGAGAAGACTTTGCTTGATTGATGCTGGTCAGCTGCTGTTTTAATTGTGAATGTTTCTAAGAGACTGATGGGATGTAAGTGCTCATTTGAGTCAAATAGGAGTGGAGCCCACAATGACACTGTGAGGAGTGAGAAGTGATTGAATGAGAAAGGCATGGGGTCATTGGGGAGTTTTGTCTTTTCTCTCTGAGTAAAGTAAGCTCAAGTGCATAGCAGAGAATTAAGGTTGCAGCAAACTATCACTTCCAGGTATGCTGTGCTGACCACCAGCTCTTGTAGTAAAAGTCTTTCCTCATTTTTGTGCTGCTGTGTTCAGTGGTTTCCTGATCAGTGAAGGGGCTGCATCTTGGCTCACAATAGGTATTGTTTGGGTGGGGGTTGGCACAATATTTTTGTGCTGTGATTTGATCCCTAGTTTGTCTTGAATAATCTATTAAAATGTAATGCTTAATCCCTTTCCTTTTTGGCAGGTTTTTCTGTAGTATTTTGCAGTAGTAATGAAACAGTGTAGCTCTGCTTGCAAGAGAATCACTGAAGAAAAACAGTATTTTGGGATGTTTCTTTTGTGCCTTTGGCTATAGAACAGAAAGAACAGCCAGAGGCAGAGTAGGTTGGACCTCCAGTCTGACACACTGTCTGTTCATATGTTAACAAATAACTTCCCTGATTTTCCCTAGTTTCTCCTGTTTGCCATTGTGAAAAAGTTCTGTAGAAACAGATATTGGGAAATTTCTTCAAACAGGGAAATATGTTTCTGAAATCACAGAACATGGTTAGAACATTTACTACAGCTAATGTGTGTTTTCAAAGTCACTTTGGTACCGGCAGACTATGGAAAAGCATGTTTCTTCCCTGCCCCCTACCCCAAATTACACTAACAGCAATTAGGAGACCTTAATTAAAATGCTTAGTTCATAGCTTGGGCAAGACTTTGGAAACAAAGTAATTTATTCTTAGACAGCTTTTCCAAAGATTTCTTCTGGTGCAAAGCTGTTTCCTGATGTGTAAGATCAAGATCTCTAAATCTTGTTTCTTAGACAAATTAGATGGGGGACAAGTTCTTTGTACAAGTGCTTATTCCTGAAAAAGTAATCCTTGCATATGAATTAGGTTAAGATTCAGAAAAGCTCCTACTTTTTAAGGTGTTGAGTTTCTTTGACCTTGGTGGGAACTGATCATGTTCTCAGGTTTTGGCCTAACTCAGCTCACTCTGAAGGTATTAGGAATTTCTGTAGCTGGATTCCTTGGGAACTGGATATTCTGAACTGGTGTTCAGATTTTTTTTCTTTTTAAATGGAAAGCGTGAGAGACTTGGAATGGAATGGAGATTGAATTTTTTAATGTTGGCACAAGTTTGATGGCGAACCTGGATCACCACATGGATTTCTTTCACTGGCTTGTTCTTGCCTCGTTGTACCATAGCTACTGACAGCAGGCACTTAAAAGATGGCATGGCTTGATAAGAACAGCTGATGGCCAAGAATCAAAAAGGTGGTAGGTAGTAATTAAAACATGCAACCATGATGCCATTGAAAGTACACTAAATGCCTACTTGTCCCAGGGAAGTATCCAGTAGTGTAATTTGAAATTTGTTTTTGTAGGACCAAGTACAGTATTTGAGTTTCCTTTTGCTTGTTAGTGCTGTTGTCACCTTTTCTTATGTTGACTGATACGTGGGTGTGAAAGCTCCCTGGCAGAAATAGACTTTTAGCACACTTGCTGCTGGTAGTGAAACCTGAACCACAAAGGGTTTGTTTCTGGAAAATGTGCATGGTCCATGTGAAATCTCCTGGTTCCCTCTCCCTTTAAATTGAAGTAGATTGCCAGTTTAGGGCTGATCCAGGCAGATTGGAGCAGCCTAGCAGTGCTGTTAATATTAAAAGGCTTGTGCCGGAGAATGTTTTTGGTTTAATATTTTTCGGTCTTTGAAACAGGTAATGTCTGTGCGGGGCTGCTTTCGGTAGCTGCTTTGGCTTTGAGAGGATCATTGTTGGAGCCTTTTATAAGAGCAGCGATGAAGGTTCTCTTTCAGTAAAACTTGACTTCCTTTTGATGAAATAAAAACTCTTAAAAGGTTAACTTTTTCTCATTCTTTGTATGTCTTCAAAAGTGAAAATTTTTTCTCTGGCTTTTTTCCTTCTCTCCAACACTTCAGGAAATTAAATTATTTGTTTAAAATGCCTTTTGGCGGTGTTGGATGCCTACAGGAACTCAGAGGTATTTCTGCAAGGCCAATCCCCAAAAAACCTGAGAGATGGATCTTTCCTGCTGTACTGTAAGTGTATAGTTTGACTATGAGTTTTTGAAGCACTCTGCCCAGACAGTTTTGAAATATGAGTCTTAGGTGTATGTAGATGAGCTGGGAACAATTGAAATGTGTTTAAATCTTGATGTCTTCCATGTATTCACTAGGACAGGGGTTTTACAGGGAGTTTCCAAATCAAGGAATACTCCCCTCACCAAGAGAGACTAAAGACCCTTGAATCAGACACAGGCCTGGCAGCCAAAATAGGGTTGGCTTTTGGCTCAGTAGTAGGCTTAGCTGTAACTTAAATTCATTCGAAAATTCACTAATTTACTTTTCTGCATGTCTGAAGTAATACAAACCTGTCAGAATGCTGTTCAGTGGCTTATCATTGTATATGTTGCTCAAAGATCATTGGATCTTGAAGAAGAGCCAGTCTGTGTATTACTTCATCTTGTTATTTGTCAGCAGCTCTTAATTTACATTTAGCTATTCCAACACATGGTTCAAAATTAAAAAATTAAAGTTGTTAAAATTTGTCTCCTTCTCATTGGTGATTTCTGTAGAGGATTATTATTGGACCTAGTTGTTGAGGATGCCAAGATGTTTTAACAATTTTAGTTCACTCAACTGCTGTTCTCTTTCAGACCTATTTAGCTTATGAATGTTTTCAGTTCATATACAGAGTAAGTTACTCAGTTTTTGCCAAGCTAAGATTTCATCCTGCATTGACTTTCCTAACTTGGTAACTTTAATTTGTGGTGAAAATAAAACCATGGTTTGAAAAGCAAGCAAAGGAGAGGAGGAGTCAGGAGGCTGTGTACCAATCCAGTGTAGAAGAGAGAGTGACAGTGGTAAGGATTGTTTTCTTAATTATATTTTTTCTGTACTTCTTGTGTGGCTGCCTGAGTTCCAAGAAAGCCCTTGTAACTCTGTAGAGCAAGTAGTTGCCATTTTCCAAGTGTACATGAAACCTGCTCAGGAAAATGAAAACTCTGGAATCTACAAATAAATTTGAGGTTGAACATAAACCTGCTTAGGCTAATGGGAAGGTTTACCTAAATTGGAAATTTGGAAAAAAAATCCCCCAAAGTAGAAGTATTTTACTCTTCTTATAGCAGCTTATCTATGAAGGTACTATATAACTTACTCATCTAGCTGTGAACTTAAAAAAAAAAAAAAAAAAAGAGAAATAATCACTTCTCAAGTGATTAATTTTCTTTCACATCTGTATGTTGTTTACTGGGACCAGCTCTTCAGGAAGTCTGCACTCCTCTGTGTTTATTCTACACAGTTTTACTTGTATTAAACATCTGAAAGGCTCAAATGATTGGCTAGTTGAGGGTTGTATCAGCAGTGGTAACAGCTTGGTTTTGTCATGCTTATTTAAAAACTAAAAGATCAGGTATAGTCTGCAGCCTTTTTTCTAAAAGAAGTTGCTGTTCACCATTGTACCAAGAAACTATTTTTTCCCTTCTAAATGAGGCCTGGATCTCCTAGGAGATTTGAAGACTGCATAGTTATTTTCTGAAATATGGGATGATTTGATGCATCTTCTAAAATGATGTTTGAGAAATAGCACCGTACCTCTTCCCAGTGGCCAGCAAGCAGCACACAGCAGTGTTTCAGTCTTCCCTTACAGGTGAGGATGTAGCTGTGTGAACCTCTGGCCTCAGATCCCATCCTAACAGTGAAAGTGGAGCAGTGTAATCTAAACACTCCCAAGTGAAAAAAAGGGGGCAGTTAATAAGGTGAGCTCTTGTCAGTTGTCTCAGTCACAGGACTGAAAACAGTGTGTCTGCAGAACACAGTGTGTTCAGTTAATCTCTGGGTATGTGAAGGTTTCAAGGAGTGCTCTCACAGGAGAGAATAAAATGCCTAATCAGAATGAAACCTTTCTAGACTACAAAGCCCTGTGCCTCCTCTCCTGGCTGCTTTTCAAATGGACAGCTGTGAGCCGTATGTAGGAAAGAAGATGGATGTGGCGATCAGAGCGGGCTGCCTGCTGTGATGCCCTGAGCTGGTCTAAGCACCCTTCCTGATCCAACACAAGGGTCATGCATGCACTTAAGTTGGGGTGCTGTTTCCGCTTCTTCTGAAGGAAGTTCATGTTGTTGAGTTGTCCTGGTGTGATACTGTGTTCTTTTTACCATGATTTTGTGGATGACTTGTAGACTAGTACTGGCTTCTGAAACTGCATGTTTGCATCAGGGAAAGGAGATCCTTACTCTGTGTTCTTATTTTATACTCAGATTGGCAGTGTGCCATAGATTTCCCATGCTGTTGATCTGTTGGAGAGTGCATTTCTGGTCTCTCTCCCTTGCTCTCTAAGGTATGATTTTTTTTTTTTTTTTTTTTGTCATTCGTTTGTTGGATTTTTGTGGGGTTTTGTTTGGTTTTTTTTGTTGTTTTTTTCAAGGAGGAGATTTAAATGTGGTCCTTTTCCTCTTGGCTTTGTAAATCCTTTGGAAGAATTTCTGTATGGTCCCACTTGTGTTGAAGAAATTGTGTTAAGCACCCTGTGACTGGGTGTCAGGGGAGGCTTAAGTTAGGCATTAGGCAGAAATTCTTCACAGAAAGGGTGATTAGATACTGCAGTGGACTGCTCAGGGACATGGTGGAGTCATCATCCCTGGAGGTCTTTAAGGAAATGCTGGACGTGGCACTTGCTGCTATGGTTTAGTTGACATGGTGGTCTTCAGTCATAGGTTGGACTTGAACTCAGAGGACTTCTCCAACCTAATTGATGCTGGGATTCTATGTGTGATTTGTCCGTTCTGCAGCTGTGTGGTAAGTGGTAAAGGGCTGCTAGAGTAGTTTCCATTCTGAATGGAGTACTTGGTGATGGTACTGGCCCACTGTCCAGCTAATGCAGCTGGTGTCTTGAGCATATGCACAGAAGTGATTAAATTCAAGGTCGTTGTTGCTATGCAGGTAGCAGTTTATGGCAATGTCCAAAATGCTCACTGATGTTCAAAAACTTCCTGCTGGTTGCTTTGGGTATGGAAGATATGATGGTCCCTAGCAGGTGCTTTTCTCTTTCCCTCCATACTACCATGCTGTGGAGGATAGAAAAGACAGCACGACAGCTGCCACCTTGTCTTGTATCACTGGCGTGAGAGAGCAGCAGGGATGGCTGCAGTACTGCAGTGCCCTCCCAGGCAAGGGCTGGGGGGCTGGGGATTCTTTAGCCCTCTGTCTTTGGGTCCCAGAATGCACAGGTGTCACATTCAGGGTTTCTAATAACAGCAAATGAAGGCAGTGGGTACTGCAGGATGAACATGGAAGGACTCAAGAGGAGTTCCTTGCTTTTGTGTGGAGTGTAGGATAGATGGGCCTTTGGAGTAAGATGCAGATGTGGCCAGGGTAACCGTTGAGCCTGTGGGATGCAGCTAGTGGAAGCCTCGGTGTTCCAAGTGAGAGCAATGAGGTGGGTGAGAGAGTAAAGAGCACCAGCAGTAAAAGTGAGGGACAGCATGAGAGGCAGAGTTTGCAGTTCTAGCCTCCTGTCCCTGGAATGTGTTTTGATTGAGGCACTGATGGGACTCAGTACATCCTCCTCAGAGGCTGCAGTTTTAAAACCCATTTCATGTAAAACCTTTCCACTGAAAAACTGAATTCTAACTTTAGCTCTTTAAAAATGCTTTTTTATCTGGGTTTATAGAAGAAATATAAACTTCTGCTATGTACATGAAGTGTGTAATGGTGAGCTTCACATCCACAGCTTCCGTTGCCTCTATTTTCTGAGCATGTTCATCATCAGTGGAGGTGTTTGGTACTCGACAGCATAAGCCTGCCCTGCCTACTTACACTACTAGAAAGGTGCAAGACCAGTGATGTTTGGCTTGGTGCCATTAAATTACAGCACAAGAACTGTATGGCTGTAGGTGAACAGAGACATCAGATCTTGAGCAAGCCGAGCGCTGAGGCAGTGGTAAACTTTCAGGAAGAAATTAAAAGAAACTTACTCTTTGGTGTTACGTTCTCTCTAGTTCTCTCTTGTGTATTAGCAGAGGCAGAAATTTAATGTCAAGTTCAGCACACAGGTTATCTTTGGAATCACCTGTAAGCAGTTTACTGTAAGATAGGATGCAAGACTTTGTGGGTTAGTGCCTTAATTATAGTGGCATATTTATAGAGAATTACTTGAAAAAGAGAAATATTCCTGCTTTTAACAATATTAAAATTTTCTTTTGTTTTCACATAAGGGCTTATTCATTCTTTCTCAGTTCATAGCCTTAAATGGCCAAAAATGCAGTTTTACATTTTTTTTCTTTCATTTCCTAATTGTTAGTCTGTTGGCTTTTTCTCTCTCTAGTGGTGTGAGCAGAGAAGTTAATTTTCACCAGGGAAAGTTTCTGAAAAAAGTCTAGGTGTGACTTTGCTAGGATTTTTCTAATGAGAACACCACAATGTGAAAACAGTGGAATCATAATTAAGTGATCTTTTACCTTTCCAGTGTCACTTCTGACTGAATATGCTGAAGAGAGACAGGGACATGAATGAAGATGTAGTGTACCTCTGTAAGCAGGGTCTGTGGTTTAAAAGCGCCCTGGAGCACTTGGCTGCTGTTGTAAACTCCATTGGAAATTAGTAATTGGAACTGTAGGTACTATGTCTGACCAAGATGTAGGTCAATGCTTTTGTCAGTTCAAAAAATTTGCACTTTAGTACTTTACACTGGAACTGGTCTGAAGCCAGGCTTTGAGAGAGGGTCCTGCTGCAAAATCAAGGCTGGCTATGGTGCTGTTGGACTGCCCTGGTGGGCTGTTGTCAGCTGTGCTGGCTGGTCTGCAGCCTTCCAGGTCTGAGTGCTGTCTGTGGGACTGGGGGGATGTTTGGCTGGTGTCTGCCTTGGGGCAGTGATGTGGAGACATGCAGGCCAGGCTGGAGGAAGATTTTTTATGCAATGTGGATATGGATGCTAGAATTCAGAGGGAGGGAAAAAGGCAGGCGTTCTAACTATTCTTGCAAAAATATAAGTAACCTGGCAATTTTTTTATTTTTATCTGGAAACTAGAGAAAATAGTTAGGGGTGACAGTGTTTTATTGAGATGTGGGGGAGGAGTCCAAATAATATGACAGTTTACAGTCTCTTAAGTGCAACTTTTGCAAGGTTTTGATTCTCATTTTATAACCATCATGACATTTTTATGGTCAACTGGGATGATTTTGAAGAGGAATGTTTTTGCTAAATTGGATTAGCTTCTGCCCTTAAGGTGATGCCTGTGTATTTGGTACCTTAGACTGACCAAGCACAAAACCCTGCCAGTCCATAATACCCACCCAGTGCAGGAGTGAAGTCAGCAAGGCTGAGCAACCACGTGCAAGGGGGTAGTTACGTAAAGCTGGGCGTGGAGCAGCCTCCATTGCTATGAAACACAGCTGACTGCAGGATATGATGTGCAAAGAGCTGTGAAAACATGCTGCCAGGGAAAAAGACTTCTTGGGATAAGAAATCCTGCTGTTGCAGATAGATGTGCTAGTGGAGTGTAAAAGCAGACACTTGTTCAAGGATTTTCTCTTGCCCTCACAAACAAGAATTCATGAAAATATTTGGAGCGATTTTTTTATTTACTAAGAGATTGAGAGGTAAATGTGTACATTTGCAGATTTTAGTAGTATAATATGGTTCAGTCATTTTAATTTACTGTTACTTGATAAGTTAAGCAACAGCAAATGGGATGAACAAAAGTCATGTTACTTATAGTTCAAAGATCTAAGACATTCAGGATTTTTGACATTATTTGAAGTTGTAATTTAATGCAGATTTTTTCTTATGTATAGTGATTCTTCAAGTTCTTATATATATCTTGGAATTACAGCAATGTAAAAGTTGTAACAAGTCCTTTTCCTTTATGTTGATTGTATCTCCAATTAACCTGTGATGTAATTCTGGCAATATCTTTGAGCTGATCCTGTGTATAACACTGTTGAATGTGAAAGCCCTGAAGAGAAAACATGGGGTGCAGCAGTGTGCATCCAATAATGAGCAATGTGGAAATCAGTCTGAAACAGCAGAGGAGTCGCCAGCTTCTCCTTGCCTTGTGTTGTGTAGTCACCTATAGGCTTGAAATCCCTGTGCATGGTATAACAGCATCTCCACAGTGCTTATCTCCTGTGTCTACAAACAAAAGAAGCGAGCAAGAGAAAATGACTATGCTTGTCCGAGGGAGATTTGTTCTGTGATCATGTGTAATCAAACATGTAATAAACTACTTGTATTTTTCCTTCTAATTAGTTGCTGCCAATTATTGGGATTGAAGAGTGAGTTTCAGGAGATGAACAGATATACCCCAGAGGAAAACAACTAGCTGCTACTGTGCTTTTGTGTGACTGCCTCTCCAGATCCCACTCTAAAGCTGGATCAGCTGTTTATATGTCCACCTCCTTAGTAATAAGGACAATGGTAATTTGGTAGATTAGAATAGAAATGTAGCTTTTCCTTTTCCTGTAAGAGGAATTTAGGTTATCTTTTAAAGTTATCAGTGTGTTGTGATCACACCAGTGTTGTAATGGAGAGGGGCAGGTGCCAGATAATCTAGATAAGTCCATAAAGGGAAGCAAATGTAAAAGATGCAGCTGAACTGTTGGCCTAAGGCTTTTTTTTCTGAGAGGAAGAAGTAGGGTATGAGTAACAGAGCTCAGGTACAATGGTAGGACTTAGCTTGTTGAGGCAGCTTCGAGGCCCAAAAAATTCTGTGTCTCTCCCAGTTATGAAGTGTAGCAGACCTCCCAGCAGATCTGCAGCTGGGCTAGAGTGGAATCTGGTTAGAAAATGGAACAGCATTTTGGGGGTTATATATCAGCTCCTGCATGCCCTGGCCAAATTTGGGAAAGTTGTCATCTCAAAACACGTGTGTTCAGTCACTGATGGAAACGATGGGTGTAACAGTTGCTGTCTAGGCTAAGTCAAGAAAAAAAACCAAGGCCAGGATGAATTAGGGGGCCCTCTGTGTTCATGTGTACCCCAGTGTCAGTGTGAGAGAGAGGAGCAGCAACGTGTGCCATGGAATGTCAGGGCTGTGGGAGACAGCAAGGCGCGTGCTGTGGGTATTGGCTCAAGGCAGAGCTCTGAAGGGACCTCTTGGGCAAAAGTCGCACCTGCAGAAGGACTGAAGCTAATCAGAAAAAGAAGGTTTGGTTCACAGAGATGGGATGCTCGAAATTTCTTGCAAGCAAACAGGATTTGTATTGAGCTTCTGTCTTTGTCATTCACTTCACCTTTCAGACGTAAGCTGTTTTTTTAACAGCTTGGCTAAAAACCAGGCAGTATTTGTGTTTTATGATTTATCTGCTACTGCTTAAAGCAAGAACCTTATGGACTGGAAGAAATGGGGAGAATTTTAATCTTTCTCTAGCAGCAAACTTCAGTGTAATGTAGAGCAGATAAAATGCCTGATAAAATAGATGTATTTGTAGCACATACATAGATGTGCTTCTCTGAAGTGGTCTAATCACCATAACAGAATTTGCACCAGCTAGGGTGGAGATTTCTTGAAGATACTGTTTTGTGCTTTTCAGGTGCAGAAACTATGATAAACAAGGGACACTTCATCTCGCTGTCTAATCTCTGGTCCAGCTTCAAGTCTGTACTTTCTGACCTTGGCTGATCCTATGCCTATCCCTGCTCAAAGCTTTTGGTGTATTTCTGTGAATCTTCATGGTCTATATTGCCTTGGTATTAAGAGGTTGGCAGCAGTACCTTGTTCCCTATGTTGGATTTCCAGCTTCTCAAACTGCAGCCCTATCCAATGGGATCGGTGGAAAACTCTGTTCTCTTACCTGAACTTTTTTGCCCAGGGTGTGTGTGTTGGGTTTTTTTAGTTTATTCTTTATGATCCCCACCCCAATTTTCACATCAGCTATTAAAATGATTCTGTATGCTTTATAATAAAGAACATTTCTTAACTTGCCATCTCTCCATTTAGATACTTTTTCTTTTAAGGACCATACTCAAATATTGCATGTTGCAGAAATTTTACTTCATTTCCAGGATTGTGTGTAGTTTCTGTAGACCATCAAGAATATTCACTGCAGCACTGTCAAATGCTCTATCCTATTGCTTCTCAGGGAAGTTGGCCACATGTCAATAAATGGAATATTTTCAAACAGTATGATCACTTGCTGGAAGCCAAGCTTTCATTTTATTATAAACCTGTCTACTGAGGCTTCCAAATAAAGTAAAATCATTTTTATTTGATCTACGGTGAAGTAAACTCGAGCAGAAGAATCAGTTGCAGTGGAGGGAAGTTCCCATTATTAGTATTGGCATCTGCATCTGTTCAAATGGAGAAAAGCAATCCAATTCACATTTCTTTAATTTGTACTATGTATTTTCTGCTGAACATCTTTTTCCTCTCAAGTAGAGTACCAGACTGCAGAAGTGCACTGCTCGTATTCTAAGTGCTAGTCTGTTTTCCACTGATGTGGTTCATACAGTGTTTGGGGAAGCTGCATAATGAAATAAAGGTGAAATCCAATTTCATACAATACTGAACTGCTTTTAACTGGCTTTTTATTTGGGGCTTAACCAGCCAGTCCTCTTTAAAATAACAGCTGTATTCATAAGTGCCCCAAAATAAAGATTGAAGCTTGAAATGCCTCTCAAAGGAACAAACAAAACAGGAACTGATTGGATGAGTTATGTGAGCCTGAACTGATACAGAGTTGGAGGGGAAGAGCTTTCTAGGAATGTCTGGGAATGCTAAACCTTTGCATGGATGTCCTTTTAACCTGATGGTTACCTGTGCCAGTGCATTCATCTGGCTGCAGTAACTTCCCTGCATAGGCTCCTGTTATTGGTTATGTCTGTGAATCTATGGCTGACTGCAGTTCCATAGAGGAAAATTTGTTCTGTGCATATGCAAACAGTGGTCACTTGGTGAGTGTAAAAGACAAGAAATCACAAGGGTTCTCAAAGGTGACGAAACTTAAGGGAGGCTTGGTGACTGACTTGTACAGTGCCAACACACTGTCCCTTACAGAGAGGAAAAATCAGGTTTCTTCACTGAGCAGACATGGTAACTTTCTCTTGTTTGTATAATGAAGTTTTGCACAAAGAAGAAAGCCCCAGACACCTATATATCTTACTTGAAGCCTGGCTGGAGATGAATAAACTCATTTTTGCATGGCAAGTTGCTGAACTTAAATACGTCTATGATTCCTGCCAAAAAAATGCCCAATCTCTTTTAGAGATCCAAGTAGTGAAAAAAAATTTTGTGTATTGCACATTGCTCATGCATGTCTCAGTGGGTGTCTGGCCTCTATAAAAACCCCCGAAAGGTTTATTCAAGGCTGTTTGCCAAAGTCTGGGAAAGTTGCAGAGGATGTACAGCCTTTGGTTTCAGAGTTAGTAGATTAAAAGCCCTTTCTAGATGAAAGCTGGCTTGGCAGACATGCCTTTCTCTCTGTACCCCTTGGCTTTAGCAGAGTGGAGATGTGCATTTGTTTTCCGTTGTGGTGTGCAGGAGACCTGTAGAACCTGCAGCAGCAGCCTGGGGCCCAGAAGAGCCTCGTCTCACTGGCCATACTGAGCTGGTGGTCTTCGTGCAGTGAGAATGAGAGCAGCTGAAGCTCCTTCTCAGAACATCAAGGCCCGTCTCCAGTTTAGAGACAAAGATGTCATGTGGGACAGCATCAAATGCTTTGCACAAGTCCAGGTTGATGGCATCAGTTGCTCTTCCTTTAGCCACCAAATTTGGCAGGCACAATTTGCTACCTGTCACCAATCACCTCTGTATTGTCCAAGTGTCTTAGAATAGTTTCTAGGAGGATCTGTTCCATGATCTTGCTGGGAAGTCTCCTGTGAGAATCGGGGGTTGTGAATGTGGGGCTGTTCCTATGTGTTTATATAGGGCCTCATCTGCTTGGTCTCCCTGGTCAGGTGATCTGTGTCAGACCATCACTACAGTGTCACCTGTCCTGCCGTCCCTTTAGGCCTGACCCATAAGCTCTCAGTGTGTTCCTCATTCATTCCCAGGCAGAGCTCCTTGCACTCTAGCTGGTCATTGACCTAGAGGGCGACATCCTGTCCTTGTCTCCCTGGCCTGTCCTTCCTGAAGAGCTGGTATCCTTCCATTCCAACTCTCCAGTCATAGGAACCATCCCACCGTGTTCATATGTTTCTAGAAACCTCTAATAGCTTCTGCAGTGAGAGTTTTTTTATATATAAAGATGAATACCATGTCTCTCCCTGGAAGGGATATTGTCTTCTGCCTCGTGATTCTGCTGCCTCTTCTCAGGTCTCTGAGTCATCACTGGTGTCTCATGACCTTAGAAAGACTTTTGAAAGGGATGGGTCATATGTTTGCTTTCTGCATATTAAGGGTCATATTAACATTGGGGTGACTGAGGTCATGGGGAGACAAAGGGAACTGGGAGCAGAGTGGACGTGTGTGCTCTTTGCAGCGCTTAAGGAAGCAAGCAGTTTATTGAAGCCAAAGGATGATGCTAGAGCAATTTAGCCTGCAAATCTGAAGGACTCTGACCTTTAGGAAATTAATGTCTTGTAATGGAAGATACAGTTCCAAAACAGCTTGGTTTGAAGCTGGTTTTTAATAAGGCTATAAAGAGATCATGTGGTGTGGCTGTTTGCCATAGCTGGGAACTGGAACTGATAATGTCTGGTGGGGTAAGCCTATGGCTAAAGGCTGAACCCTGCCCAACTGCTTATAATTGTCATCAGGTACTAAATCTGTCTCTGTATGCCTGGTAGGATGAATAACTCATAGCCTTTAATAATTTTTCTGTGCAGCTGTTAATCATTCCTTCTTCCCACTGGTGATTTTTCAGGTTTTTTTTTTCTTTCAAAAGACTGTGGTTAAAGGTTTTCTGTCCTTGCTGGGAAAGTAGTGAGTAGAGGCTCCCAGAACCTGGGGTCACTAGCTCCAAGAAAAGAGTCTGGCAGAGCTCAGCAGCACTGATCCGTCTTAAATGCCTAGTTTAAAAAGAAAATAGATTCTTTTGAGTTTGTATTTACTGGCTTTATGGTTTTTATAACTTAGGATACGCAGATTTTATTTCCACTCTAACTGGGTTTTTTTAGTGCTGAAATTAGTAGCCCTGTAACATTTCATTAAACAGACAGAAACTTTGTCTTAATATTTAGTGATTAAAGGCAGTTTATTTCCTTTAGTTACTGCTTGCAGTGCCTGTTTTCTTTCTTTGATGGCTTTTTCCTCCCTTCTGTTTGAATGAAGCATTGATGTTGGATGCTTCACTTTGTCATTGCTCTTGCAGGATAAGGGGTTAGTGGGTTTCCAGCTGGATCTTTGCTGTGAAGTGCTGGTGAATGTTTGTGTGTGTTGTAGTGGGAATTCATGGCACTGCAGGTGAATACCAGAGTGACGCTGCTGCTGCTCTATCAAGATCCTCTCTTATCTTCTAGTCCCTTTCAGGGCACTTTGTTCTGATACAGCACTCTTAAGAAGCATTTTTATGGCTGTAAATGGGATGATATAATGCTTTGAAGATGTGGAAAACATAAGATGGTTCTACCAAATGTCATGTGTGAATGGGGTGGTGGTGTGAAAATCACTTATGGTGTTGTAGTGTCTGATGTATGAGGGCTCCTATTGCTTGGACCATTCCCTGCTTATACAAACAAGGAAGAAATGCAAAAATGTGGCAACCTTCTGTGGGGTTTTATCCTACTTGAAAGGTCTTCCACGACAGCCCAAAATCTTGGGGGTTTTTCAGCCCACCTAGAGAGCACTTCGAGTTTGAATTGAGATGTTTTCTCCCCTGTACTACATTATCTGTACCTGCCAGACTATAAAGATGCACTCTATTTCCATTCTCCTTTGGATCTATGATACTTGACAGACTGAGGAAATAGAGAGCTCCCTTCCCCAAATGCCAACTTTAGATTAATTTCAGACATAAAACTTTCCAGAATAAAGATTAGTGGGGAAAAGCTTTCTAAAAGGTAAGTGTAGTTGGATATAAATTGGTAAAAATAACTGATTAATTGCCTGCTGGATAATCTGTGTGCAAAAAACCAAACCACAAAAGGTCCCCCTGTTACAGCAGGGTCTTGCCATGTTTCAGATGCCCCTGGGTAACTTCCACGTGCTCTGATGGCTGTGGCTGCGAGCTGGAGCCCCTGGACAGCAAGCACCCCAATATCGGAGTTGCTGCTTGGTTGCTTCCCTGATAGACAATGAGGTGGAGTCCATCAGTGATGAAAAATAATGAAAGCAAGGATTGTCATGGATATTTAATAACACAAATTCAGAGTATTCTGCTGATGGAAAAGCTAAGGCAGTTCAGCTGAGCTTGCCTTTATGCCAGGAGGGGAAATGGGCTGTCCACAAGGTTGCGGCTGGCCAGTATTGGCTGGTTTTCGGTGTGGTGGAAAGTCTTAGTGGCTGCAGGTTTTTGCTCTGAAGCATTAGTATTTATAAGCTCCCTTTGATGCCAATGTATTGCTTTTCTGTGAAAATGCTTTTTTTTTTTAATATTAAAGCAATACATTATTATTATTATTATTTGCCACTTCTTTACATGGGAAATTTTCAAAGTGAAACATTCTCATATCTGAGAAAATTAACTTCACTGCATGTACTAATAACTTCTTAGGCTATTAAAACAGAAAGATTGCCTTTTACTTTTGAAATTGTAAATTCCATTTGGCATTTTTCAGTCTGTCACTCAGACCATACAGCAAAAACAAGTTGCTTAATTTAACCATGACTATGATATACAACCTGATTATCATTTTTTCTCTTTTAACTTTCATTCACTATAATGTTCAGATCCTAGATGCTGTGGGGAATTAGTCCAAACTGTTTACTTTGAATGTTGAAAGAAAACCCAACCCCAACCCCAAAAGCCAGCTATTCTACATAGTTTAAGGCTGTGGCAAAATATCAATTTCAAGACATCGATTAATGTGCTTTTAGTAACTTGATATTGAATTCTTCTTTAAATCCATACATCATTCCAACTCAAACATGAAGTCAACTAGCATGGTAATTATTTTAATTGCTATTGCATACAGGGAGGCTTGCATTATCCAGGTTTCTGCTATAGATCTAGTAAGTTAGAACAAGGTTTTGGGTTTTACTTGGTATTGCAGGCTATTGCAGCAGTTGCTTAAATGTTTCTGGTTTTCCTTAAGTGTTGCAGTGTGTAGATGGTCTTTGGAATTAAATGTATTTAAAAATTAGTGACCTCTGGGAATGTAGTTTAGAACTGACCATCTTTCAAATAGCTATTCAATGAAAGTCGACAGATGCAGTCTCTCTTTGACCCAGCTGAGTTGCCTCTTTGGAGGCAGAAGGGAAATACAGCTAATAATGATCTTTCTTTTCTCCTCAGAAAAAGAGATTCCTCAGGAGGCAGCTAGGCCAGCTGGGAATGGGAGCCCTTCCCTTGGTAGGCAGTGGCTCACTTTCAAACTGCATGGGAAGCAAGAGGGTCATGGACAACACCATGAGGGACACAAGAGGAGTCGTCAGTACACCAAGTGGAGCAGTCATCCCATCCTGTCCTGTCAGTCATGCACTGCCTGTCCTCTGCTAAAGAAACAGCCCAAAAGAACATAAACCAGGGTTGTAGGATGTATTTTTCTTACTGGCTTTTTAAAGCACAATAGGAAGAAGTGGTAGCTGGTCCATGTCTCTGTCAGACTCCCAGCACAGTTCATTCAGCAGCTGTCTTGTCTCCGTTGTGTGTCCTGCACAGGCAGCCCCTTGTTGGGGAATGGAGGCCCACAGTCTGCTTCGTTCTCTCTGTTTGCTCCTTTTTTCTAAGGTCCTAGAGTTTCTTGTGCGTAGGATCAGCTTTCTTTCCGTGCCTGACCCTAAGCCCTTTCCCAGGTGACGTAGGGCAGTTTGTGTGGTTAGATGGTATTGCATGCTTGGTTGCATAAGGGATGTTTTGCTGCCCTGAGCTTGCAGCTGTGACCTGCCTGGCTGAAAAGCCTGGAGCCACTGGCTTAGGAAATCTTCTGGGTAGAGAATCAGCTAATAACAAAACTGAGGTGTGTGGTTGCTTGACATCCTGGTTGTTTGGATACTTCTTGTTTTTAAAATAACCGATTTTCAAATAAGGATTATTTTGGTAGAGGATTTTTTCCCCAATTAATTAGTCCTCAAAATATGCATGCTTTTATGGTTTCTTGTCCCCTGGGTTTAAGTAGAAAAAGTTCTCATATTTCAGGTAACAAAAAGGACATCCTGCTTCCCTCTGAAAAGGGGAAGACCAGCCTACAAGCCAGCTTTGGTAATTGCTTCCTTCTTCCTGTACCTTTTAAGCATGTGTGGTATCATACCTAAGAGCAGGCACCCCTTCTCTCCCTGCCTGTGTGCTCTTCTGGCTTCTTCCCTTCTGCTGGGACAGTGCAGTCGGTTTCAGTAAGTCCCAAAGTTCATTTTGGGGGGGGATTACAGAAACCATTTGGACTGACTCTTCCTCAAATGGGTTTGGCACCCAGCTCACAAACATTTATCTTTCTCAAAGTAGAATAAAGCTTATTCAGTGTGTATGCAGGCATGACAAGAAATGCAGCTTTTGCCATCAGCCACTGTTCTTCCAGGGACTCAAGAGCAGTTTTGCCTGAAGCCTAGTGTATTTCCGTGGTAGTTCCAAGTCGTTCTGTTTACTCCAGGGCAGACACAGCAAAAATGTTTGATTATTTTAAGTTTTAGCTTACAATACTGGGAATTCTTCTGATAGTCTGCTGCCCTAATTTACGGAACAGCATTCCCCATCTAATTTTTCCTATTTTTCTTGCTTAGCTCTGTGAAAATCTTGGTTTCAAAAATTTGGCTATTAACTCTTTCTCTACAAGTTTCATATTTTCTTCTCACCACAGAGTTGGAACGCATCTGGCCAGCCTCAGGTGATGATCTACAGTAGTGCTTCCCACACCATAATGGCATTATATTAATCACCCACCACTTACAGCTACTGCTGTCTGCAAGAGGGCTTTGAAATTCTTTGCAAGAGGTGCTTGGTTTCATTTTCTTTTTTATTTCCTTGCTGAGCTCTCACAACAAGCTCTCTCCTGTGTCTGTGCATTGAATGCTGCTTCTAGGCCAGAGAGACTTCAGACTGGTAAAGTGGAAGAGGGGGCAATTTGTGTCATAGATGCTGATTGATCGCCTGTCCCTTTGGGCATCTTTGTAATGGCCTCCCAAAAGAAAGACCTACTGTATTGGGAGGAAAACTGGAGGAGCCATTGTATATTCAGCAGTGTGCAGCATTTGTGACTATGGACAACACCACAGACGCTCTTAGATAGAAAAGCATTGAGAGCAGAGTTAGGCGGTCCTGTTCTATGACCTCCCCAGAAAAGGGGCTTTGATTTTCACATACAGGGCTAGCAGGAACAAGGAAGAGAGATTCTTGTCTTGTGCTTGCTGAGGCTTTTAATTTTTAAGTTAAATTCCCTATGTCTTCAAAGTGAGGAGAAGATTCTAACTTACTTAAATAGCCTGCATATATTGGGAGGAGGGCATGGAGCAGGAATGGCTGGCTTTGTGCCAGGGATTCAGTTCTGTTCTCAAGACTAGTGCAGAAATGGTTTGTTTTGCTTGATAAGTTGTCAAAGGCAGTGACTGAGCATTTCTGACTGCATGTACCTGAATCTTAATTCTCATACCAGCAGAGTAGACAACTATCTCTCCAGATCTGCCTAAATTGGCTCTACCAGTTGCAGTTCTTAACATTTTGGTGTTTAATTAGTAGGCCTCTCCAGTCTCTCATCCTTGGCGATCCAGGATCACTGGAATGATTCTCCGTATGGCCAGAGGCTTGGGCCTTTCTGATAGTATTTGAGTCCCCAGTATTTGAACTGTGCTCATGAAGGAGTTGGACTGACTGCAAGTCTTTGAACTGAAGTCCAGGGTAGCATCCTGTGTACCAAGATGATGGGGGTAGAACAAAGTTGTAAGTAAGAGAATAAATGGCTGCAAGGTGCTGTGTTCTTTCTCCCTGACATTTATACATGTATCCTTGGTTCAACATAAAAGATCTGTCAAGCATGCAGAATGTGCTGTGGTGCAATTTGCACACTCTGAGGGCAGATGAGAAATGAAAAGCAATCTAGATCTAATTAAAATTGAGATGCTCCCTCCCTAATATCAGCCACTTCCTACCTGTGCTCACCTGACAGCCCTATCACTCCCAGCACTGCAGCTGCTTAGTGTTCATCTTGGGTTACTTCTGGGGCCATGATTCACAATCTGCCAAAGTGCTTCCTAGACAGGGAGTGAAACTGAACAAGTGCTTTCCTGAATTTGAATCAGGTTATTAGTGCAGATTTTTATTGTTTGCATTCTAGTATGAAGCAGTGCTTTTCCATTAGTTTTTGTTTTTACATTTTTCCCACATTTCCAACACTAACCTTTCCTTTTTTTTTTTCTTCCTTTTTTTCAGGAAAAGAGGCGTAGAAGTAGTACAGGTGAGTAAAAGCTCTATTTTCTTCTAAAGAAGGCTTATTGATTTTAAATGCTATCATTTGGATGCCAATATGACCTGGGCTTAATGATTTTTCTTTCCATTCAGTTCTCAATAACAGATACTGCTTTTGGAAAGACAGGATTCCCCTTTTATGAAGCATGTGTTGAGCTCACATGCAGTCCAGCTTAATAGATGCCCTAGGGAAAATGGGGATGCAGTTAGGCTTTTCTTGTGTCTGTCAATTAATAAGATCTGATAGTTGATTAGGTGATGTTACTCTTTTAATTGCATTCACAGGCAGTCAAGCTTAACAGAAACAGGATCTGCCCTTTGAAAAAAAAGCTATGGCAGAAGGAATGCTCTTGTAATCCAGTGAGCAGTGAAATGATACTAAAGTGCCTTTGAGTTGTGGTCCATCTACAGATGAGTTCAGGTGTTGGCTACATTTGTTCCTTTCCAGGTCTGAATGGTCATATTTCACACAAGATGTTACTTAAAGGATAGCGTCGGCTTGTGGAAGGAATTATGTTACGTGTCAGCTGTAACACAGAGCACTATAAGCCCTAAAAGATGAGGGGGAAGCATGCTCTTTCTTTCTGGCTTATTTTGTGTGCTTAGAAGAACTGTATGTCATAGGTTTCAGTCTTGCTGATACTTACCTGGTGCTCATTTTGAACTCTAACGTGGTCAGTGAGTTCCTCGCTTAGTAACAGAGATGAAACTGCCTCAATAGAGAGGACAGAGGAGAGAGGAGGAAAATGGTGTGTCAGCCACTGGTAATTGTGGTTGCTCTTAAATTCATGTGAAAGGTGCTTCTCAACACCAGCAGGGAGCAGGAAAAAAGCACTTAACAAAAAATAAATTGAAAAATCAGGCCATGTTATTTTAAAGAATCCACTGTCAGAAAAGACTTAAAAAAATTCTCATTGCTAGTTAAAATGGAGAGTATGTCTTTCAGTTATGAATGTCTGTCTGAGAACTGCATGGTGTTAGGACAAAGGGCATATGCTTTACTGGCTGCATTTAACCTTTCACCACTACAGCATCCTCTTCCTTACCTGTACCTCCTATTGCTCAGAGCTAAGCAGCAGCTTCTTTCATCAGTTGTGATAATGGCATTACCAGACTGATAAAAACAAACCAGCATTTGCAAGGCACAGCTCGATCAGGAGCACAGGGAGAAAGTTAGCCCATATTTGTGTCATTGTCTAGGAGACATTATTATTTTAATAATACCCCAGTGTATTACAGCCTGTATTTGTTATACATATATATATGTATATGCACCTGCACTGTACATTTAAGCAGCAAGGGGCTCACATGAGATGAATTCAGTGATGCATCCATTAGTTGAGCAGAAGGCAAATTCCATGTTACTTCAGGGATTAAAGTTGCTGTCCTTCCGCAGGTTGCCTCTTAGTCTGACATTTGTGTAGCTTAATGGCTAGTCATCAGATAGACACAAAATTATTGGAAAGTATTTATTTATATTAAGAGCATTTTGGGAAACATTTGGACAGAACTAGACAGGACTTTTTCCCCATAAAAATGCTTTACGGTCTCATAATTTATTGGCTCTAATTCGACAGTGTGGTTGAGATGTCAGACTAATGTATACTGGGAACTTGTGCCCCAAAGGCATACCTTGATCACTGGTGCCTGCTGCTCTGCTGGAACAGGGTGGATGGAATTGTGAGATCACCCTTTGCATATCACTTGTGTGTTGCTTCGTACATCCCGATGTGTGTGCTTCAGCCAGTAGGGAATGTATCAGAAATGGGCTCTTTCTTCATCCCTTCTTCCTAGAAACCTTTGCTTGAGGCACTTTGCATGATCTGGCTTCTAGATGAAGGATTGTCTTGGTGTCCATCTGGTGCACAAGGTTTATTTGACAGGGGGAATATTGTCTTCCTGTGTCAAGCAGCAGCATTTTTTTGTTTCACTTCCCCTTCTCCTCCTTCAAAGAACCTGTCCTGTTAGAGAGAAACCAGCTCTTAGACCTGACAGTAAGCAAGTAACTCAAAACCCAAGATACACAGGGTGTTTACCTGAAAAAGAATTTATTCTTTACATAAATTCAGATTTTTTCTGAATGTAGACTTGCTTTCCAGTAATAAGTAATGAGTTGGAAGGTAAGGTTTAGTTACTGGCTTCTAGAGAGCAAAGCATGATGGACTGGTATGTGCTGACTTCTGTGAACAGACATCAGATTATTCTTTTCCAAAGATGTTTCACAGGAGCAGGAAAGGATTTTCTGCAACTAAAGGGAAGCTTGGAAGTCCTCAGATAAGCACCTGTGTAACTTCTATTTCCTTCCTACAGGGAGGATTTAGAGTAGTCCTCACTTCTTCAGCTAGACAGATTAAATTCTTCTATTTTGCTTTCTTAGAGCTAATTGTGCTTTACAGATTCAGTGAGCTGCTGCTAGACAGCAATTAACATTTTGTGACTTGTGTTCATGTTTTGTGTTTTGTCTTCTCTCAGACTTCCACTTTCAGCAGAAAGAGTGTTTCCAGCTTTCTATTTTTATTGAATGGGGAAACATGCACATTCTCCAAAGAGAAATGAAGCAAGAATAGGACTGGCAGTGGGATGCTAAGCAGGCATTCTCCTTAGCTAGCAGTAAGACCTTAATTAAAGCGTCACATTGAAAACAAACAGAAAACCTCTCAACTTGTGTGATGATAAATAATTGGGGTTTTTTAGAAATACTGATTAAATTTTAACATAAGAATTCACTATGAACTCAAGGTACTAGAGCTGAAATGTGCAACGTTATATAGTACAACTGAGTAACATCCATCAAGCTAGCTGGCTTAGAAGATGGTACAGTAGATTAATTAAATAAAAAGCTTTTGAGGTTATGAACTTTCCAAAGACAGTTTGAGTCTGAGCCTGCACCCAAACATTTGGAAGCCTGAATAGGATTAGCTCATTAATGTTTTTCCAGTGGGCATGGCAGAACTACGAGTAGCAGCATCCTTAAAATCTGGCAGTGTTTTGGATCTAGATTTGCTTTCTGCAACTGATTTACTGGCTTTTAAAGATGGGCTCTTAACAGAATACTGTGCTGCATCTTTTACCTTGTAACAGGGCATTTGCTTTTTTTTTTCTTAAGCAGGGATCACTCCCGTATCAGGGTGCTTTTTGAATTAGGGTGCTTACTTGTTTGTACTCCATAAGGTAAGGAAGTATTCTTGTTCCAGTTTTGCAGGAGGAGGGACTGAAGGATGTGTTCCATTTCCCTCAGGGAACCTGTTGCAGTACCAGCCCCAGTGCTGTTGGGATCTGTGCTGCAGGAATTACAGCTGCAGCTGTCTCAGCAGGGCTGTGGGGCCATTAGTTCATGCTGTTGTATGGGCAGGAAGGGAAGAGCAATTAAAGGTGGTCAGCAGGGCTGGGGTTGCTGGCTCTCTTCCAGTGAAAGGCAGCACCAATCAGCTGCGTTTAATCTTCAGGCTGCATTTAAAGTACTCTGAATGTAATGCTTGTGGTTCCTGTGGCAGTTGCATACCTTCTCCTTTCTTACCAGCTCTTCCCACCCTTCACAGCTGCCTGCTCAGCTGGCCTGGCTTGAGCTGGTGGCCAGAGAGGGGTAGAGATGCCCTGAACAGGTGACAGACATGACCAAAGCCCATCTGCCATGGCCTGCAGGCAGTTGCTAGGCAGGCAGCAGCTGGCAAGGCTGAGGCAGAGCAGCTCTTGGGCTGGCACTGGGAAGACTTGCCAGAAAATGCTTAAACTGAAGCATTTCTTAATAAATTCTTTCATCACTGTTTCAAGGGGAAAACTGCCTACAAAGCTATGCAGTGGATGGCTGATGAGGTGTTTACTATTAAAAAAAGCTATTTTCTATAATGGAATCCAGCAAATAAGGGTATTGCATAGTGTCTTAAAAGTAAAGCTGTTCCTGATCTTGTTCAGTTTCCAGCCCTCCATCACCCAAATTAGCAGAGGGCCAAATTTAGGATTGAAAATTGTCAGTTCTTCTTTAGCTAATGAAGTAGTCAGTTTCTTATGACTTTGTACGCTGGCAAGGGAGAGAAAGAACATCTTCATCTACCTTGTTTTTCAGGAAAAATCTGTTGGCTTAGTTTGAAGAATTTAAGAGTGAAAACATGTGCAGCGAAGTGGAAATCATCACAAGTACCTCTGATAGAGACATGCATTTATTTTTGTTTCACGAGCTATGCAAAACCAGAATAATTAGCTGCAGCCCTTTGGCTTCTGACAAATTGCCAGTTTGGTTTTTGTGTGACAAAGTTTGGAGCCTTCATATTTCTCGTGACTTCAAAGTTGTTTCAAGCACTTCCACACCCAAACTTTCCTAGAGCTCTTGCTTGCATTTTTTAGTTCTAAAATAGTGGAGGTTTCTTATTTTTGCTGGGTGTTTTTGGTTCAAATGAACACTAATGCTCTTTTATCTTAGAAAGATGTTCTAGTCAGTTGGCTATAAAAGTGGGATTAGTCATTGTATTTCAAACTGCACATGTTTTAATAGCAGTGAGATATGAAGGAGAACATGTTTTCCGATGTGGACCAGCTGATTGTAGTAGTTACAATGGTCTTGACTGCTGTCTTGTTTTTCTTTTTTCCCCCAGCTCTCTGGGAATCAAGATATTTGAAATCTTTTACTTTGGAAAAGAAAACTGTCCTTTGAGACATGGGTTTTCTTGAAGTCTGCAAAGGAGAGTTCAGGGTGCCCTTCGCGCTTTTTAATTCTTCAATCAAAGTGAAATTCTAATGACAACAGTTTCTACTATTTGTTGCCAGGGGACTGTTGTTTTCTAGAAATGAGGAGAGGTTTATTTTCACATGAAGTATTAATGGAATAAGCTTGAAATAGCAGTGTTCTAACCAAGAAAAGGAGCTTGTAAAATATATATTTGATAGCATATACAGAAAGATGTGACTGGAAAGCTTCCAAAGCAAGCAAGGTTGTTGAGATGTTGGAGAGTTGGCTCTCTAGTACTGGGAGAAGAAAGTTTATTTTTACATGCATGCCAGGCCCTCAGTAAAGTGCATGTTTTCCTGAGAATGGCAGCCTGTTTTGCCTTCAGTGCATTTTTGGAAATGATGCTACAGAGGCACTCCAGCCCTTCCCAGTCTGGACTGTGTTAGGTACTTTGTGTGTGTTTGAAGGTGGGGGGCCACTGGTTAAAATCTTGGAAAGATCCCGATACTTCTTAGTGTCAGTGCTACAAAGGATGTGCTAAGATCACAAAGTAGGGTCTTCCAAAAAAGTGTATTAATCTCAGTTTCAAACCCTGAAACGGCAAGAATGTGGAAGAACAAATCCCAAGCAGAATCCTCCCTCTGGTCCTTCTCAGTAGGGGAGATCCTTCTATGTGAGACCTTCATGGTAGCTGAGAAGCAGCACTGCCCAGCAGGAATGAAGCACAGGTTCCAGTGCAGGGAGAGATGATTTTGGCACGATGCTTTATATTGCATCAGCATGCTGGTCAGTTAGGTACAGCATGGGCCTTTCTGGTCCGCTGGGAAAGAAGAATAAATGCACATCTGTTGGGGCAGGGAAAGAAGACAAAACCATGGAACATTTTCACTGTGTGGTTTAAGCAGATTAAATAAACGACAAACACTTATTCTTAAAAATTAAACAGAGTAAGCCAAACAAATCAAATTGCATTTAGATTTATTTTCACTTTTGGTGAGAGAGAGAGAGAGAGAGAGAGAACCATGAAGAAATTTTTGTGTCTAAGAGAGTCTCTTACTGACTGGTTTGACTGCTTTCTTTTGATGGTGAATCCCAGTAGCCTCGGAGAGGTGTGGGTTCTGCAGTCAGTTGCAGACAGCACCTGTGTGAGTGAAAACTTTACTAAGATTTAGAAATCTGTAACTAATGTATAATGGATGGCTGTCAGGTTGGAGCTTGTACTGTTCTGGCCTACGGAGCCAGCTCTGCCCAGCCCCTTTGTCCTCTCCCCACTCCTTGGTATGTAGTGATGAGGCAGTGATTTCTAACAGTGCTAAAGGCTGGGAGCTGGGAAGTCCTGAGCGAAAATCCAGTCCCTGTGGGACCTCTGCCAAAGATTTTGGTGGCTGTAATGGGACTGAAATTGCAGTGGGGAGTTGCCTTGCTTTGTCACTTAACTGCAGGCACTTTGGGCAAATCCCTTAAAATTCTGCCTCTTTTTCCTAATGAAGGTAATATTCCACATAGTAGAATGCCATTTAAGTTACTTTCAGATATCTAAGTGTATAGATTTAGAGAAAAATGAGTGTGTGAAGGAAAACGGGGCTGTTAATTTCTGAAGATTGCTGTGTATAATAATGTTTTTTCTGTCATTAGCATGTATCTTCCCAGATACTTCTGTGAACCGCAAAGCTTCATAAATCCCTCATTAAGAAACAGTATGGATAAAAATAAGACACTCACAGAAATGCTTGGTTATAAAATTCTTTATTTGTCTCTTTTTGGAGCATACAGTCCCAGTCTTTGCACAAAATGACAGTTAGACCGTGCTTTTAGGAATCATGAATATTGCACTGTGCCTATTGGCCAACAAAGACTTGGCTTTGAGTCTGCATTTAACAATAGGATTATTTGTCTCACTGGATGCAGGTGTTGTGATATGATATCAAAATAGGCACATGGAGTGTGTTCAGAGACACGTGACTCAGGAAATCCCTTATTTTAAAACCAGCCTGTCTTATTTGCAGTTTTGCTGAAACTGCAGAGTCAGCGTTGAAGTACAAATATGCATTTAGCTCTTTTGACCTTTTCTGAAGTTTTTTCTTGGAGTAGGAAGGATGATGAGTTAATATGATACCTTGACAAGGGTGACTGTATCTCTGACCCTGTCCTCTCCTAGATGAATGCCCCATCCCTTGTGTGTTTTGTGGGTGAAATCATGCAGTTCTCTGCTCTGTCAGAGTTGCAAGCTCATTCCTGTGACAGCAGTTGTAACCTTGTCTTCAGTCCAGGGGTTTAGTTCCACGGAGATATTTTTTAGGAGCAGTGACTCATGTATCCACTGTAGCTCAGACTTGGTTGTTTTCAACAGAAGCTTTATAGAGAGAATATCATCAGAACAGTGAAGGAGGCTATTTGTATGCCTGTCTTCCTCAGTGAGGGTGCTGGTAGGTCTGAACTGCAGATCAGTGGAGCTTAAGGAACTCTTTTCAGTGTATGTTCACTCTTCTTTCTTCAGCTTCTGCAAGACTGACTTACTCCTTTGATCTGTGACCTGCGATAATTGTATCTGGAAATATTGCATGCTTGTTTGCTCTTCTGGCACTTCACAATTAAAGGAGATAAACATATTCATGTTGCAAGATTGAATGGTTCCAATAAAACCTGGTGCTTAAAGACATTAAGCCCTAAAGTTTCTTAGGTCTTCCTGTATTTGGTCTTTAGCGTTAAGCTAGAGAAACTCCTAGTGCATGTACTTAAGCTGCCTCTATATAAAACAGAGCACAGTCAAATACAGCAAAAAACTGGAAATGTTTTCCTGAACCTCATTGCCTTCATGGAAATATAGCAGAAGACAGAAGAGGGGCTTCAACTTAATTAGAACAGCTGAACTTCTGCCTGCATCCTACCCCCATTTTTTCTCTCCAAGGGGCACTGTATTTTAAGGATGATGTCTTTTTCTAGAATGAATATCTGTTTTTCACTTTAACTCTGCATTTCTGGTGAAAGCAATACACCTGCTTTTTCTTTTAATTTCTTTTTGCAAAAGTGCAAACCTCTTTGCTGTATGTCTAAATGTAGACAGATTAGACAAAAAGGGTTTCTGCATATGTTGTAGGAGTTTTCTGTGCCTTTGGTTGTTACTTTGCAATATCTCTAGTATTGACCTTTTGATGGAAAACACTTCTGGACTTTCTGACAGTTTGTTTTTAATCACTGTCGGTTTTTTGGTAATATTTACTGCTAAGGGTAATTTTGCACTGGTACCAAAAGCAGTGCAATTAATAGTGTAGGGTGAAAATTGTTAAATCTAGGATTTCACTTTGAGGAAGACAGGAGATTACCAGGAGAATTTAGATGACTATAAGCACAGTTCCTCCAAAGCGAGGTAGAAGTGGTTTATCCAAAATGTGTTTCTTTAGCATAAGATCACAGAGTTGTAGTATGTTAATTTTTTTATTTATGTTTTTCAACCCTCTTCCCTCATATGCCTTGTCATGAAGGGGGCTGCTGGTGCACTTTTCTAGATGAGATTAGTGTGGTTCTCTATTGGCTATGCCAGGAGCAAGGGTGGGTAACCACACACAATAAATGGATTGAAATAGTCACCGGATACCTAAGGGCATTGATCTGCCCTCAGCAGTCCCTTAGCAAGTGATGGAAGTAGACCCTCCTTTTGGAATGCTCTTTTCAAAGAGAAGGTTGAGGGCAAGAGTTAACTTTGTTCCCATAGACTGGGGGGAGCCTGGAGAGAAGCTTTCTCCAGTAGGTTCCTGTGACTCTTCCTGTTGCTCAGGTTTATACCAGGAAGAAACTTAATTTAAAGATAGTGTGCTACTGACATAGTAATGAATTGGTATAAATCCCAAAGCCAGAGGAACCACAAAAGCCACCAGCTTTGTGCAGTTCTGTGAGGCAGCTTTATTCATGGCAGTCACAGTTTGTGCTCTGCTGCTTCTCCTCCAGCTCACCTGCCCTTAGAGCAGGGTGATTTTGTTCCCAGGAGGCTCCGTATCCAGGTGTGCTTTCTGTGACTCAACTGTGATTAAAAACAAAGCAAACCCAAGCCTGACTTCAGTGTGCAGATCTGTCACTGAAATGGTGATGCCGTAGTACATTTTACTTTAATGGTTCTTTTCTTATGTTAAGGTTATTTTTGTCAAAAGGAATCAAAAGAATTACTTGTTGCCCATATTATAGGTGAATAAAAGCCTATCAAGAGAACTTGTCCACTATGCTTTTAGATAAAGTTTGCTCGTCAGCCTGTAGGATCCTAAGGCAATGCTGTCAGCTAACCAGTCAGTAAGGTATCTCACATTTCAGTCATGATTTAAAGAAAAAAAATCAAATTGAGAGTGGTGCTGCTTTGAAAACGGGCACAACAGAGCTTACACAGGTGGGAGAGCAGAAACTACACCTGTATACAAGCTGCAGACTGCTTCTGTCATTGCTGAGCAATGGACTTACCTTACACTGTTTTTTGGTTGCTATTTTAGGATCCATGATAGTTCAGTGTCTTACTAGAATTCACTGATCAATTTTTCAACCTGAGCTTCCTTCAGTAAATTATAGTTGCCTCATTTGATTTCCCAGTTGGTGTGCTTCCCTGAATAAATTCGTGCCTAATTTGAAGTTGTTACACATGTTAACTTATACATAGTGTCCTTGTTTGAGTGTGTGTTTTAAGGTCAGCATTGAGTAGTTAGTGAGGGCCTTTTTTACAAAAAAAGTAATCCTCATGGTACCTTGCCAAAGTGCAAGGAAGTTATTTACAGTGTTTTGACAGAATCATCCCAGGACGGGATGGAAAAGATGCCATTGGGACTGAGCTAATACTGTAAAAGACTGAAATGTAAGGAAAACAACTGTTGTAGAGGAATTTTTGGCTGACTTTGCAATCTGAGAAGCTTTTTAGCTTTGTTTTTGTCATAAATTGTTGATTGGAGCCAAGAGCTTCCTTTACTCAAAGGTCTAAGTGCATCTGAAATTGCTTTCTTGTACAAGAAGCTTCGTTGCACAGCTGCAGTGTCCTGTAACCTCAGCAGCATAACCAGTGTTAAATTGTTCATCGCCTTACTGATGGCAAGATTAGAGAACAAGCTAACTGCTTTCTGTAGAGAATTTATGTTGATTGCAGAGAGGTCATTTGTACTTCAGGTTAGCTTGGAAAATGTTCTTTCCTGTGACCTAGATGAGCTTATTTTGTAATACCCTTTCCTTTATGATAACAACCTTTAAGTGGCTGAAAAAAGAACGGTAGCTATAAAGAGGGAAACAGAATTTTTTAAGTACAAAGCAGCTTGAAACTGAGTCAAAGCAGATTACATGTTCATGAGCCTGTTGTGATGACTTACATACCATGCAAGACTTAATAGCTGGTTATCAGTGAACTAAGTGACTAAAAAGGAGGTAGAGATAGCACTTGTTCCCTGCTGGTGACAGATCCCTTCACTGGTCCCTGCTCCTCATAGTTTTTCCACTTCTGAGCCAAAAAGGGCAGGTTAGAGCTCATGATCCTCCATTGGGCAGAGGACCTTTCTCCTGCCAGTAAAGGTCCATGTCCTCACACTGCTTTCAGTTCCTATCGGGTGAGGAAACTACACCCTGGTGGTTGGTCTTGTCTCGCAGGTGTGTGGAGTGCTCCAGTTCTCTGCTGTCTTTTGATAAATGCTGTGATTGCTTTTCTTCGAGGTAGCTGCCTGCTGGGTCTCTTCTTAGCTTCTTCAACCTGCTTGTACAATTAAATCAAGGCATTTCTGTCGTAATGCTAGATTTAGTTTAGCAAGCTGCAGCTTTCCCTGGGAGCTCAGCAGAGCTGCTTAGGACAGTGCGACCATTTTCACCCTCCCGTAGTCGATTTCGGACGGCTCCGCACTCTTGCTCCGGTAGCTCTCAGCTCTACAGCCCAGTGACGGCAAAGGAGGCAAGAAGGGTCTCCCCATGAGAGTTTCAGAGGACTTTTAATGGTTACATCTTGTACCAGCAACCCCCAGAGGCAGAGAGACCTCGTGGTCAGGGAGCAGGGGGGTTTGCTCAGGGGCGGCACACGGGCAGAGTTGGGGTACAGGAGCCGATAGGGAGAGCCCGAGGGAGTGGCCAGGGCTAGGGGCAGGGGAAAGCGGGGGGGGGGGGGGCGGGGAACAAGATGGGATCAGAAAAGCAGTGGGTAAACACATCACCACACATTTCTACTTTTTCTGTGCTTCAAAAAATCCGAGTCTTTCCGAGTGAGCCTGTAGAAGTGGATGCACACAAAAGCGTGTTGGATCTCTGAGCACTGTGTGCCACATAGGTGTGATTATGCTGTGCCTTAGCAGGTACGGCACTCTAAGGGACCAGGACAGTGCTGCTGCTTGTGCTGTAGGATGTTCAGTCTATATAGTACGGTCCAGGCCTTGCAGTGCCTTTTAAAGGTCTGTTGGTGTAATGTCTTTTTACTAGTTTAGTGCAGTCAGCCCTTTGTACAGCAGCTCAGTGGATTATATTTACTTCTGTATTAGTACAGAGTAGGTTTGACTTCAAAATAGCACAAGGAAGGAAAGAGGCTAGTGAGGTACCCTGATGGTCAGTGGTAGTTGGTGTAGTGGAAGCTTAGAAGGCAAGTGAAATTGCATTTATCCAGCAGTCTCTTTAACATCTCCCATGTCAAGGTCCTTTCTTCTGAAGTGGCAAAGTGCTGACTTAGACATTAGAAAGGTTTAAATATTGCTTTCAGCAAGTCTGCTTTCACCACACTCCTGGCTTTGCTTACTGTGTCTCTGCACTGCCAAGCAGCTCATACCCTTGGGTGCAAGGAGGACCTCTCCGGGCAGGAGTGGAACAGGGAGTGCCTTACGCAGTTCTAGCCCCAGAGAAACACCAGCTGGAAGCATTAGTGTTGCAGGTGGAGAGTATCTTGCTCAGTTTGGAGGGACTGAGTTCAAACCAAAGGCAGGCATGAACAGCGCACTGTCCTTGAACCACATGGGACTTGAAAGTTGTTCTTATGTGGTTGCTAAGCCATGGTCACAACCCAGGAACTGTGGCAGTCCCGAGTCAGTGGAGATTATTGTCAGGTGTCCTGTACTTTCTTAGCAGCTGGCAAAGCGGTCTGTTGGTGTTTTCATAGCTCATGCCTCTGTGACACTTTTGATGTGTTCTTTTCAAGTCAATGAATCTGACTACTTTTGCCTTTTCCATAAATCTGAATATACCTAGTTTGGGAGGATTGTTTTTTATAACTACTGTCCAAGACTCTCCTGGAGTGGGTACAGCCTAACTCTGCTTACAGCAAAAGTGATTTTGAATTAATGTTATGCTGTCTTTTTGTTTAAGGAATCACAATGCAAATGCAGCATAATCATGCATGAAAAATAATCTGTCCATAGTAATGCTGTCTTGATGGTCTCCTTTCTTACTGCCCAGATATGTCAGTCTGTAGCCAAGTTTTGGGGCAGTAATACCATCAAGCTAATGTTTAAAAGAAGAGCTGACAGAGTTTACTTCATCTTCAGTAGAGAGAAGTACTAAGCATAGTTGTTGATGATTGGGAATTTTAATTCCTTACAAATTTTCTTAAGATTGATGTGCTGCAACTTTATTTATTGAATCCCTCAGGATTGTTTATGATTTTGTCTCAAGAACTTGGTGTGTTTGCAGAGGATCACTTAGCAACAGTCTATGGCACAGTGACACGCTCGTGCTAGTACGATGAAGCATAAAACAATGAGGAAACACCCAGAAACAGCAAGTAAATAGAAATTTAAAGCAAAACAAAGCAGCTCATTTACTGAACAGTTCCACATTGCTGTGGAGGGGCACTGCTTGTAAAATACTTTACTTACATGTTTGTAACCTTGATCTAATGATACTCTCTGCTTATGTAGATGTTCATATTCATGGGACATCTCCAGCTGTTATAATGGAGCATCTCCTGAGTATTTAAAATAGAAGCAACTATTTGATATTGAAACAACTCATACTTTAATCTGTTAAGTCTTCTTAATTAGTGCTCCACCAAATAATAGCTAAGGAATAAAAGTTCTCTGGAAGGGTCTGGAATCTAGACTGGTATTCCAACTTTACAGCTTTGTGCACACTTTGTACAGCTCGAAGACTCTTCTGCTTCTAATAATCAATATTTCTATTCCTGTGGTGGCGTTTTTTTCTTGTTTAGGTTTGTGGTTCTCTTTGATCAAGAGGAATTACAAGTTCAAGTCTGAATGTCTGCGTATTTCAGGCCTTTGGTTATTGTATATTGATACCAGTAATGGGCTTGACTTAAATGACTTCCAAGCAGTGCCATGGAAAGGGACCTGGGGGTTGATGGCAAGTTGAGCATGAATCAGGAGTGCCCTGGCAGCCAGGAGGGCCAAGCGTGTCCTGGGGGGCATCAGGCACAGCATCGCCAGCCAGGCAAGGGAGGGGATTGTCCCACTCTGCTCTGCACTGGGGCAGCCTCACCTCGAGTGCTGAGGGCAGCTTTGCATGACACGGTATAAAAAGCCATCAGGCCGTTTGAGAGCATTCAAAGGAGGGCCACGAAGATGTGAAGGGCCTTGAGGGGAAGCCATATGAGGAGTAGCTGAGGTCATTTGGTCAGTTCAGCCTGGACAAGAGGAGACTGAGTGGAGACCTCAGTGCAGTTACAACTTCCTGTGAGGGGAAGAGGAGGGGCAGGCACTGCTCTCTTCTCTCTGGTGACCAGTGCCAGGACTTGAGCAAAGGTATGAAACTGAGTCAGAGGAGGTTTAGGTTGGAGCTCGGGGAAAGGTTTTTCACCCAGAGGGTGGTTGGGCACTGGAACAGGGTCCCCAGGGACGTGGTCACAGCTCCAAGCCTGCCTGAGTTCAAGAGGTGTTTGGACAACACTTTCAGGCACATGTTGTGACTCTTGGAGTGTCCTGCACAGGGCCAGGAGTTGGACTCAATGATTGTGATGGGTCCCTTCTGTGATTATATGATTCTGTCACTTAGCTTGCACTGGAGGTGAAAGCTGAACATGATCAGAAAAGACCTTTTTTAAAAATTGCCCTCAGGGTCTGGTGTATAGACAATACGTAAGTGGGAAATGCCCCACATCTGTGTTTGGTACAACAGTAAATTGACAGGAACATAGATTACACTGTGTTTATGGATCTTAGTGGCTCAAGGGGTCCATAGTAGGTGGGGGAAAAGTTAAGTATTGTAAGGAAATGCTTTATTGTAAGTATTCTTTCTGATTCTGGGATGTGCATGGAACAAATTCTACTATTTTTTTTAACTTTTCAAGAAGGAACCGAAATGCAGTATTTGCATTTAGTGTTAACTGAGTTTTAAAGGAGTTTGGATATGAATCCAAGTTTTAATGAAAAAAGGAAAAGCTGAGATTTTGGTGGAATTCAATTTGTTGTTGCTGGTATTCCTGCAGTCACTGAAAATTCTTAGTTCCCTGACCTTAGAATCTGGAGTCTTCAAGAAGGAAAAAACAGGGAATGTTATTATTTTCTTTGGAAAATATCCCACGTAAAATACATTCTTATAGTAAGGAAGGTATGAAAATACAGTGTTAAGCATGACTGGTGGTATTTTCTACTAAAATGGGGAGGCTGTCATACTTAAAGACCTCAGGTCTTAACTCAGTTGCTATCTTACTCTGCCATACAACAAACCTGTAAGCTGGAACAGCTCAACAACAAAACAGTGCTGAATTCTCTCTCTCAGTTTGCAGAACCAAAGCTGTGTCTATAATATATTTTAACACCGAGGGATGAGATCTTCTGGTGTAGCATGTTGCACTGACCTGCAGGTTGTCATGCTGTATGCTTACTTCATTCAGAACACTACAGATGTTGAAAATCGTACGTCACTGTTCACCCAGGCTGTGTTTCTCTGAGATGAGGCAGCTCGAGGAGGTAGGGCAAGGCAATTCCACACGAAGTCTGTTTTGGGCAAGGTTATCACAGTTTGTTTAAGCTGACGAGGTAGGCCAAACCAAACCCATCTTGGTTGTCTTGTTCTGTGGGCAGCATAAAGAGATTATTTAAGGTTGTGCTGTCATTTCTGCAGATGCTTGCAGCAGCCAGGGATTTGAAGGACTTACATTTTATCAGAACAAGAAACCATTAATTGTGCCTGGAGCTTTGAATTAAGTGCTCCCATTGCAATTGTTTGCATGTAGACCCCATACAGTGCTTCCTAACATTTCAGTCTGGTGTTGGGAACTTTATAGCAGACTTTTCTCTCCTGTCTGTTTTCCATGCATTTCCCACTATCTGTGCATTTCCTGCTATCTATTGGAATATCCATTGCTTCATGCATTTGTCATTTCTCCTTTTTCAAAAGCACTTGGCCAAGAATAAATGGGTAAAAGAAAAAGGTCTCTACTAGCTAATTGTAAAACTGAAGACAATCAAAATAGTATTTGTAGATGTGTTTTCTTAAGGCTAGCAGTAAAACCATTAGATGCTGCTTTTCTATGTGTTGTAGTTTGGGGTTTAGATGCTCAAAAGTGAGCAATGGCATGTCTACCAAAAAGTTCAAGGCACTTAATCTCCATGTTGAAAGCATGTATTTATGTTAAGGATACATAAAACTTGCTGGTCAGTGGTTTGCATTTTGTCCCTTGTTTTAGAGGCTTTTACTGACTGGCTCATTTTGTTGAGCTCTGCATCTGGAACTTCGTTTTGAGCTGAATGTTTCTGCAGTTAACATAAGCAGGTTAAACCTGAAGTACAGAGCTTTTGAAGAGCAAATTTCAGACTTCAGACCACTCTTTGCACCAGCTCTGCATCCTTCTTTGTTCCCCTTCACAAACATCTGCGCTGTGGTGTTCAGAACAGGTTGTACTGAAGGACCTGTGTTTGGAGCCCGTCCTGTGCTTGTACTTGAAGTTGTCTGGAAGCAAACCAACTCCTCATTTTAAGGTTGCAAAATTGTGCTAGCATGGCAGATGACTGGCTTTGTTGTCCATGGGTCTTACTAGCCTCCTGAGCCCTGTGCCACATCAGTGAGTCCAGGCAGCATCCCCAGCAGAGCCAGGGTCCGTCTGCTCTGGCTGTGGAAAGAAGAGGCAAATTGTGCATGTTTCTGCCTGTATGTGACCACAGACCTACCCAAAATGTGTTAATCTATCCAAGTACAGCATTGGAATGACTGTTTCTGTAGAGAGAGCACTGGTGATGAGAAGCCTCCTGCTTTGTGATGAGCTGTTAGGACAGTTCCTTCTAAACTGCTCGTCTGCCTTCTGCTCCTTGCTAGCTGTGTACCAGCTTACACTGCTGTGTTTGTCACACCTTGTTCCCTGCACTGGGACAGGCAGAAGCGTGCCTTGCCACCAGGGTGTGGCTGCAGCACATCCTGGGCTGTAAGCTATGGTGCTAGCTCTTAGCTGGAGGTGGCATCCTCAGTGTTTGAGCTCTTGCCGTTGTGTCCTGCTGTCAACCTCAGTGAGGAGTCCTGCCCTTCTGGACCACTGCTGAATGCTGAATTACAGCTTGACTCCAGTTGTAATCTTCTGGTAAACAAGTGTGGCAGAACTAAAGCTGCAAACACAAAATTTTTCATATGTTCCTTTAGATTTTGAAAGGTGATTTTTTTTTTTTAATGGCATAGATGGTGTAGTGGGAACATGAAATTTGCAGTACTACAGTGGAAATGAGGTGCTCTAGTCAAGGGGAAGTAATCATTAAAATATATACTAGGTATCAAATTAGTTTCACAATTAGGAAAAATTGTTTAAAGTCATGATTTTATTATTTGCACAAAGGTAAGTATTCAGTCGGGTTGTCAGTTATGATGGAGGCCATGGTGAGGGGAAGTTCTGTGGCTTGGGCCATAGGACAAGGCAGATGAGTGACCATACTGGTCCTTCTTGTATCTGAAGTCTGAGGTAAGTTGCTAAGTAATGACCCTGCTTTTTAAAGGTGCTAAGCAGCTGTTGTTGAGGTTCATGGAAAAAACCAAATGCTCTAGCATTTCATATTTACCATGGGGTGTAAATATGAATGCAGCAGCCCACTCTGCACAGACATGTGTCTGTGAATCTTACCCCATCTGTCCACCCGTCCTCCAGAGAATCTTAGCTGAAAAATTTTTTTCTGAATGAATTCCATTATTGAATGCTGGCAGATTTTCTGACCATCTTTACTGTTAAACTGCTTGTATTTGTGTTGTTCTAGACCTCTTCTATTACTTAGTGATGCAAATGTGCATGAATGACTTGTACTTTTGGGGCACAGGAAGGCAGAGCCTCTCAGTCTGTGTACTGAACCTAATCCATTGGTGTCCTTCCCTCTGCGAACATTCATAGAAATTGCTATACTTTTTTTGCCATTTTTGAGGGACTTTTCTAAATTCAGAGCAAAATATAATACAATGCAGTAGCCTGTGTTATGCTTTACAAAACAGCCTGATTTTGCTATTTGTGTTTCCCATGGCTCTATTTAAAAATAATACTACATTGTGAATCTGCTGTAAGAATTCGACTATGATCCTTGTGTGTCCCTTCTGTTTCAGGATAGTCTGTGATATCATGATACCTACTGGCAGTGCAGTAGAAGAAAACTAAAATTACAGGCTTTTAATTTTTTATTTCCTAGAAAATTAAGCTTTATAGAATGAGGAATTTCTGTTAATGTTTCAGTGATTATACTGTAATTCCTTTGCAGTTAAGGAGATACCACCGTATGCAAAGGAACATGCCTACTCCATAGGCATGCTAGGTATGTGGTAGAGAAAGAAGGCTTGTAATACTAATTTCAGGATGAAAACTTTTTTTTTTAAAATGAGAGAATTTCAGTATTCAGTGAGAGATTTTGGTTCTGTGGGAACCAGTCAAATATAGCAGACATAAATATAGAAGGCAAGTAGCATGGCAACTTGGAGAGCCTCTGCCCCTATGGAATAAAAAAAACAAACACACCAGCAGCTTATTGCTGCATTTATAGTATGCTTTTTTGAAAGAGTCTGAAGGGGTAAGAGTGTGAGAGACTGCTCTCTTCAATACTGTAGAGTGACTTCATAAAAACCTTTTCTGTAGTCTGGTACATCGTGTGGTCCAAGGAGGTGGCTCTGGGCAGGAGCTGTGGGAATGCTGCTGTGGTACAGCTGGGAAAGTGGGGTTGCAGGCGCAGCCTTTGTAGGTAGCACCTTTTCCACCTGGACTGGGTGATCTGCTAAAGAGCATGAAATATGTAGATATGTTGCTAATCTGGACCAAAGTCAATCCCAGTGTGTCCTCCTTTCCTAATTTTCCTAGGAAGATTCGTGCTAACACAAGTGTGGGCCTGTGACTCAGCCATGCCTCCCATTGCATTTTAAAATACCATATATTTTAGATAGAGCAGTCCCAGACCTGTTTTTGAGGATACCACCCATTTTCTCCAGAACTCAGGACATCCTTCGGATTCTGGAATAGCAGACTAATGTAATGAGCTTGAAATGTCTATAAAAAGGAAAAACTGCGAAAGAAAAGTTTTATTGCTGAGAAAATGAAGGTCAACCCTCCTGCAAGCACAGGATGAAGAGGAGAAACTTTATACTCCTGGTAAAAATAATACCGTTGCTGTTGCTTCCTAAAGTAAAATCCAACCAAATTAAAAAAAAAAAAGAATAAGTGAAATAAATTGTTGCTCTATTGCTGTCACCCTTATAGTGGGTAGTTAGCTTATGTCTAACTGCCTTGTGTCAGTCTGAGATATAAATATAAGTGATAAAATGCACTTTATTGGATGGGCTGGAAATTAATTGCTGTTAGGTCTTAGTTGTTTCTCATCATGTTTCCCATAGAAGGAGACAGCTTGAAAGGCACCCATTTTTCATGAGCTATTTTTATTACTCAAAAGTTACTTGAAGCACTTATTTGAGGCATTTATTTTCAGCGGAGAAGAAAACAGCTGAATTCTCCTGTGCATACTCTTAGTTTCTGCTGCAAGGTGAATTCTGCTGCAAAGCCCACTGCCATGGTGGTAGTACAGCTGGATTGCAGTGCCTTGCTTTCACCAGTGCCAGCTGTGTGAACCTATGTTTTGTTGGTTTTAACCATAAAACCAGTTCCTGCTGTATATTTCCAGGATATATTCAGTGGTATTTAGCATGTTTCAGCTACTTTTCCATTTTATTTTCTTCTACAGGCAACAAAATACTTAAAGCTGAAATTGCCACTGTTAGCCAGAAAACCAATGTTGAGACTGCCCCCAGCATAGTACTCATTGCCAGTGCACCCTGGAGATGAGCTGTCTAGTTTTTGTGCTTTCTGGGGTCATCCTGGGTTGTAGGGTGCATAAAGGGAGGAAGGGGAAGAAAGATAGATTGCAGTGAGAAATGATGACAAGCCTTGAAGTCTTATTGTCAGTTACTCATGGCAGTAATAAATATGACATGGCATGCTTTCTGTGACTTACCTTTTTCTCTTAGAGCATCTTTACCAGATGTAGATACTCACAGTGTTGAAACACCTGACTCAGGATGTGCTATGGAAGTGCATGTTCTGTAATCCTTGCTGCCTGGCTTCTGCTGAGCCCAGGTTGCCTCTGAAAGCTCTTATCAGACAGTAAATAAAACCAGTTTTGTTTGCAAAGGGAGTTTCCTAATTGCACTGGTAGCTTGTTTGGTGTTGAAGTGCACGTAGTGGAGAGACTATGAACTTGCCAAATACTGAAAACTGTCACTTCTTTTTCTTGGTGAAAAGAGAGGCTGTTGTCCCTTTGTCAAATGAGGTGGACTTTAAAAAATGCTGGTTGTTGATAGTCAATGCAAGGAAGTGCCTGGAACCGCAGAGCACATTGCAGCACATAGCACTTCCCAAAATACACTTACATTGGTATGTCTCTGCAAATAGCTGCAGGTCACAGCTATTAAACCTGCGGTTACTCAGCCCCGTGCTGCTCCAGGATAGTTAATGGGCTGAACTCTAGCTATGGTAGGTCTTTTTGTATTATTAGTGGTATTCAGATGTACTGCTGTCTACTGCGTTGTGAATGCCACAGAGCTGAGCTGTGTAAGAGCTTCTTAAACCTCAGAATAGATTTATTTGGAAAGCTCTAGTTAAAGCTTGAATGACACATGTCTGTAGTAAGCAATATATGAATACTCAGAACACTAACCCTGCAAGCCTCCCTTGGTTAACGACATGGCAAATGTCTGCAGTCTCTACAGAGTGGAGGAGGCCGGTCCTTTTCAAATGCAGGAGATCATTTTCTTGGCCTTAGTTTCACATTTTGCAGGCTGGCAGGGTCCCAAGCTGAGAGGCAGTGCAGGGATTGAAGCTGGGCAGGCTTCTGTGGTCACAGAACTGGTGCTGCCTTACGGAAAGGGACAGGTCCAATCCCCCTGCATGGTGATGGTGTTGTGCTTTGCTGGAAGCAAAAGTGCTGTGACAAAGAAAGGATCCTGTTTAAAAAGTTCTGTGTAAAGCTTTTCTGGTTGGCTGAATTGAGGGAGGGGGGCGGGGGGCTTTGTATATGTGGAAATACCTCTGCTGTTTCCCTGAAGTGCAGGATTACTGCTTATGTTCTGCCTGTTGTTTGGCTTAAGTTCTTTCATGAAGCTTCAATCGACTGGACTTTCACCAGTTCCCCTGGGAGATTGCTCCATGGTCTAACTACGTTTGTGTGCCAGCAAGTCTTTCTGGTGATCAGCCCCTACATTTCCTTCTTGTCACCCTATCAGTCCTAGTTATCCCTTTTTGTATTGTGCTCATCTTAAGCATTCTCTCTCTTCTAGGGCAAAGTACTTTTCGGATGCTGATACTCTTTTACCTTACTACCTGTTTGTCATGGCTGAAAGTAGGGTTGCTCCACAGCTACCTGGCTTCAGCAGTTGATGAGCTGTAAATCCACACCCTTTATCTTGTGGTAACTTGTTTGCTTGGATGTAACCTAAGAATTTCAAACTAACTGCCTAGGAAATTTAGGTACCTAAAGGTCACAGCTGTGACCTGGAAACCTGAATCCTTATGTTCTCTTGGATATCTTACCTGTGTTTTGCCTTCTTAGTGGAAATCAAGCCCTTTTGCCTGGTTTTTTTGCTGGTCACAATGTTTCTTCCAGCAGTGTGGTGCTCTTTTTCCTGTCAGCTTTGAAAGGTGCAGAAAAGAAATTGCTTCCATTCCATATATTTTACAAGGATATCATAGATTGACTTAGTGGTGTTTTGGGAAGGACTATGATTTACTTTATGTAAAGCTTGATTTCATACAGTTGGAGTTTGTTCTCGTTTTTCTCCCTCCCTCCCGTTTGCACTTGAGAAAACTCTCCCAGTTTAGCTCCCACACCCTGCAGCAGAAAGGTTTCCTGTACTGCTAGTCTGGTCCTTTCTGCATGTTTGATTATGTTACCACAAAGGTGTATTTCTGAGGCACCTACCCTTCTGCTTTCACTCAGTATATTTATATTGAGGCAGCCATGTGGGGAGTGAACTTGGGTAAGAAATGCAGTGGTGTTTGTTATGTTACAGACCACGTAGCATTGTGAAGAATCTTCTGTTTTGATTCCAGTCTTATACCTTTCCCCAAAAGGTGATTTTGATGTGGAACAGGTTTGCAGGCAGTATTATAACTTTAATTTTAAAGCATGTTTTGCCAGTAAACAAATAAATAAATAAGTACATAAATACCAACTGCTTGCTGAATTTCTGCTTACTTCCCCAGCTATTTTATGAGACTCTCAAGACATTTTCTGCCGCTCAGAAGTTTCCACTGGGCTGTGTATAACAATTCCCCAAAATCTGAGGAGTGCTTTAAAGGGTTCCCATTCACTCTTAGGAAAGTGTTCCATTTCTGCAAAATTTCCCTTGGTTCAAGATCTATCTATGCCAGGGTTTCCTGGCAGTATTTCAGGCTGATTCAGGTGAAGCCTTTTGCATGTTGATTCATTTTTATTCTCAAGTGAATTTGGCAAAATTATGTTGGCCTTTTTTTGCATAACTTCAATTTTCCTACTTCTTCTAAAGAACAGTTAGACCTTTCTGAAAAAGTTCTTGAAGAGCATTCATCTAACTTGTCATCTTTTATTCTTATGTATTGCACTGCTCCTGGGAGCAATCCTCCAGTTGTAGCATGGTGCTATTTATCCCCCCCCAGTGGCATCTCCAGCTGCTGCTTGCCTCTGGCAAAGAAGACAAATGTTTATTGTGTTCTGGAGCCATGCCAGGTCTTCTGTGTCTCACTTGGTCAGTATTGTTGTGTTTTATTTAGGAACTAGCAGTGTTTGAATAACACTGGTTTATTTTGAGCCTTTCCTTCTCCATCTCTCCACACTTCCCTCCCCCTCATTAATTTTTTGTTTAGACACCTGGGCTTAGTAAAGGGAGACAGCCCAGCCTGATGAGCTCCTTAGTAACCTGAGAAAATACACTTTGAGCTTGAGGTTTTATAATAATGATGAATAGAATATTTAGTTTTTTGTGCAAATTTTTGAGATGATTGTGTGTTTTTAAATTGTCTGGCTCAGAAGAGAAATGTTACCAATTTTGAGTAAATTGTTACACTCAAATTTCACTGTGAACAATGTGAACAAGCAACTCAGCCAGACTTTTATGTATGCCTTCAATATTTGTTTCAGAGTAAACACACCCTCATCAAAATCAAATGCCTTCTCTGTTTTTGTCTACCCTTAACTTGTGTCTGCAATGCTCATTTTCTTTGATGATTCAAACAAAATTTCAGCCATGATCCCTCTGTTACTGCTCTGAATAGCAGGTGACTTTACAAGACTGCTCCCCTTGCTGCTGACGATTAGTTATCCCACACACATACTTGTATAACCTCCTTCCTTGGAAAGTCTGAAGGGCTTCATAGTCATAGAATGGTTTGGTTGGAAGGGACCTTGAAGATCATCTTGTTCCAACCCCCCTGCCACAGGCAGGGACACCTTCTACTAGACCAGGCTGCACAAAGCTCCATCCGGTCTGGCCTTGAACACTTCCAGGGATGAGGCATCCATAACCTCACTGGGCAACCTCATCCAGTGCCTCACCACCCTCACAGTGAAAAATTTCTTCCTAACATCTAATCTAAACCTGCCCTCTTTCAGTTTGAAGCCATTCCCCTTTGTCCTGTCACTCCATGCCCATATAAGAAATCCCTGCCCATCTCTCTTGTAGCCCCCCTTTATGTTCTGGAAGGCTTCATGAGTAGCTCTCGCTTAAGGTGAGCATGTTCCTATCTTCTCTTAAGCCAGGCCTTATTTAGCAGTCATAGCCATAAGTTAATGACATGGCCTAGCTAAGTGTGATTAGCAGATAGTCCACTAATTTTCTCAGGGAATTGGGAATGTATTTTGGTCATCTTCTTAGCTGTACATTAGGGAAATTGTTTCTGTGCCAGTGTTGAAAAGGGCATGTTCTGTCAGCGTATTTTAAATAATTCTTGAAGGATGTGAAAAGCTTGGAACAGCTGAAATAAATAAAGGGAAAAAAATGGAACGAGGGGAAAAATGTAATGTCAAAACCCAAGATCCCCTGATAGTGAAATGACTTTCCTTCTTTTAAATTGCACAACTGAAAAGGTCACATTGCATTAATATGTTAAATGTAACTACAACTTTTCTCTCTCCATGTCTTCATCTTACAAGGATATCTGCTTATGTGTGTGTAGAGATGGGAAAGGGATTTTTAAAAAGACCTTGGACATTCACCTGAACAACAGAAATGCCTGGTCTATGCCTGCCAGATGTTATAAAATGTATTATTCACTTCTAATTTTAACCCTATCACATGATTTTAAATCTGAGTTTAGCAACAGCTTGAGCTCAGATTTCGAAGATACTTTGTAAACCAGTGTGGTGGGTTGATCCCAGCTGGCAGCTAAGATCCCAGCCAGTCCCTGCTCACTCAGGTGGGCTCAGGTCTCCCAGCTGTGTCCCCTCCCAGCCTCTTGCCCACCTCTGTCTGTGGGCTGCAGGGGCAGCTTCAGAGGCAGAGGTGGCCTGAGCAGTGTGCAAGCCCTGTTCAACAATAACTGCAGCATGGGTGTGTTATCAACACTGGTTTTGTCACCAGTTGAAAACACAGTGCCGTACAGGCTGCTGCTGTGAAGAAAATTAACTCTCTCCCTGCCAAACCCAGTACAACCAGTGACTGTCCTAAAGAGCCTCGTTCAGAGACTGGTTCTTGCTCTCTTGCGGAAGAAGGAATATTAGGTAGCTCTAGGAACTTTGGCGAACTTTGTCACAGAGAAGCAGCTCCAGAGCCTTCAGCATACCTTGGGAGCTGGTCAAAGCTTACAGTATTGCCCTGAAGTTGGGAAGTAGTAACAGACTCTGCTCCTGGCTAGTTGCAAAAGTGGAATAAAGCAGCTGTGTGAAAGACACCACTGTGTCAAGCTGCAGGATCCTCAACTTTGGCTGATGTTCCAGAGACCTGAAAAGCTCAATGAATTAAAATATAATAGAAGAACGTGGGAGTCAGTTCTGTTCTTGTAAGGCTCACAGCTGCTGTAGCTTCATAAGCATGTCTCTGATGTCCTGATTCAGATTTTAAAGACAGAGTAAAATGGGCTAATGGTAAAAATGCACGGTGGAGGAAATAACTTGAAAGGGCTTAAATGACCTCCTGGATGGTGAACTTCCAGGTGTGAGAGTGCAGTAGGCGCTCCAGCTTAGAGGAAGTCAGTCTGCTAAAGCTTTTTAAGGTAATGCTGGTAGTAAAGGGACAGAAACCAGGCCTTCTCAAGACAAGTCTGATGCCTTGGAGGATAGTGTATTGTGTTTTAGTTAAAACATTGCAGTTCCAGCTATAATCCTTGTATTTTTCTTCTGAAAAACTGCTGTGAAGAATTAAAAATCCTTGAAGGTCAGTGCTGATGGGCACTCCCCAGGGCCTACATCCAGCACCAAACCAGCCCTACAGATGTGGATCAGTAGGAAGCTGGTATGGAAGATGCCTCTGTTGGTTTTCAATCTCAGTGTTTTTCTGAGGTCTTGGCTTAGAGTTCAGCACTTCAGGGCATGCATGCAGACCTTGCAATGACTCCTGTTTGCCAGCAGTTATGGTTTCAGTGTGTAACTTTCTTGTGTGTATTAGACATTGCATATGGCTGCAGTTGTGACAAGGCACCAGGAAGGTTTATCTCTGGTTTTACATAAAGCTCTCTGCCTTTTCCTACATCACCTCCTCTACACCCTGCCTCTTGTTTCCATGAATAGGAAGAAAGAGGGAGAAATAATGGTAAGGTGCCATTTACTACACAGTTCTAGATAAGATGTCCTTTTTAATGCAACCTATGACAGAAGTTTCCTGACACAAGCGGCTTTCTGATTCATAGTTCTCCAACATCCTGTGCTCCAGCTCAGACAAGTTGATTATTTCCTCCTACCAGCAGATGTAAATAGAACAGTTGGAGGTGTAATAACTTTGTCTTTTGTAGGGGCCAGCTGGGTCACACACCTTTTCTTTCCTGTCTGTAAACAGCAGTGAGAGATGGCCCTGTGGGCTGCTGGCCCGGAGTGGTGGCCTCACTGAGCTGACAGGAACTGACTGGAGAGGAGGGAGATGCCAGTTTGGCAGTCATCCTCAGCTGCCAGTGATGGAGGGAAATAAGGGAGGCTTATAGAGAGATGCAAAGTGGAGAGGGAAGTCATGGTCAGAAATACTTTTTAATGTCTCTAGTAAGGTGACAACTGGGAATTGGACAGCTCTGGATCACCTGCCTTCTGTTGGGGGTCCACTGATATGGACCCCAACAGGCATCTGTACTCACATTGCAATGCAGCTTAAAGGAACCAGCCTTTGGAAATTGCCTTACCAGCTCCTGCTGGGAAATAATTTTTTCACTCTGCTGTGATGTGCAGGGCGAACTTAATCTGCAGGAACTCTTTTTGCCAGTTGTCTGAGGTTTTAAAGTCAGCTTTTCAGTTCCAGTGGGTTGAGCAAGTACAATAAGTCAAGTGATACAAAGGGGGAAAAATCTGCTCTATTTTTCAGCATGGTCTATTAAAATCCTCGTTAACTAGAAGTTTTCCTGGAAGTTACATGAAGATGATTCTTATGTGACTGATGCCATAAATTAAAATGGAAAGTTTGTTCACATCTTTTGTTTTCAATAAGGAAAGGGGATTTCATTTGGAAATACAGATTTATCCTGAAAGTTTCAAGTGTGCTTGTGCCCAAAAGGTTTAAAGCTATTTTGCTTAGCGTAGCAGTGAAGACCAAATGGTCAGGAAGCATGTGGAAGGGGTTTTGTCAGCAAAAAGGCCTATTTTGCCAATTGTATGTTAAAACTTCTGGGTATAAAAGCCGTGCCAGCAATGATATGTGATTTCAGTTTTTCCTGCTCAGAGAACTTGAAGCTGACTGGTTATGGTGAGGTGCTTGGCTCCCAAGTGGAACAGGCAAGGGACAGAGTTTGTGTTCATGTCATAGTTTTAAGGGCTAATGTCAGAGAGTACTTCTAATTATCAAGTGATGTCGCTGAAATGCAATGTAGTAGTTTCAAGCCCCCTTTTCTCCCTGAAATGTAGGCTTTTAAATACTCCAGTGGTGACAAATGACTACAGGGAAATGCGCAGAAGCTCAGCATAAGTTCTTGGTTTCAGAAGATGGCTCAGAGTGGCAATGTGGTGGTTTCTTCTCTGCCATGTCCTAAGTGAAAGTTAACTAGTTAGAAGCAAAGGGGAGGAAGAACGTGTATTTATATCTTCTCCAACAAGGGCTCTTGGAAAGGTAGGAATATATACGTAAAAGAAAATATATAAATGTGTTTGCCATATATAAATGTGTATGTTATACTTACCTTTTTTTTGGGAACAACTTTCTTAGTGGTCAAGGCTGTAAGTTCAGCTGAGATGCCTCTGTGCTCTGCTGGTCTCTGTGCTTGTTATTCTGCCCTTAGTAGTTCAGTGTGTCCTTGCTAAAAGCTGTGTAGCCATATTTAGGTGAAGTGTCACACCCATACTCTTGCTTCTCTAAATCTAGGTGTGGTCAAGCTGGTGGATGGAGTCAAATAGACCTTCAGAGAAAAGGCAGGAGATTTCTGAGCATTTGGCTGTTTTAGAAGTGACTCTATGTCACTCCAGCAAAGCAGGAATTGGAAAAAGGGATGCGAAGTCCAGCAGTGACAGAGCTGTGTATATGTTTATGGCAAGCTTTTCTGAAGTGGAAGCAGCAGGATGCAAGAAAATGCTAAGGTGCTGGTTGTATTTTTGAAGTGGGCTGTGGAAGTTGGCTTTGCGGGTGGATGAGAGGTGGGAGAGAATAAGCTCAAGAATTTTGAAGATGAACAGGGGAGGGCTTCCCTCTGATCCAAAAGGGTGATGTGGTGAGATACAAGGAATCTGAAAGGTCTGGATTTCAAGAAGGAGAGAGTTTGAGAGAATTGATGATGACTTCTAAATAGCAGGCCCAGTAGTTCGGTGTTCGTGTTCACAGAGACTGACGTAAGAGGGGAGCTCAAAGAGCTTGCTGGGGCAGGAGCAAGAGCAGAGGTTGAGGTAAGAGCTAGAGGTAGAAAAGTAGAAACCAGAATTATTAACTGGAGGTCCGGTTACAATGAAAAACAGCTGAGGGGAGGAAGACCAAAGTGTCAGACTGAGGCTGCTGGGAATTTCTGCTGGAGCAGGGGCCTGGGGGCATATGGGAGCTGGGACCAGCCTTCCCTGGCAGTTGACAGAGTGGGTCTTGCCCGGGTGAAAGCAGTGAGGAAGTGATGCCATGGAGAAATTTGGAAAGAGTTTGGAACTACCCTCATGCAAAAGATTGGAGAAGAAAAGAGAGAGCAAATGAAGCATCATCTGTGCTGACGGATGAGGAGCAACGGAGGGCGTCTTCACAGATAGCTGAGTGACAGTCAAGACAAATGCCTTGAAATCAGAGCTCAGGGAGAGAATGTGTGCAAACACAGTTTGAAAACTAGGTTATAGCATAAGACCTTCTAGGAGTGTGTCTGGCACTCTCTGTCCTGTGGTTATAAGCTACACAGACAGGCTTTTCACATTCTAGCTGTGTCCTTGTATTTTAACTATTTTACCACCTTCCCATCTTTGTCTGTTAAAATGAGTATGAATACTGAAGATGGGATTTGGTGTCTGTGGAAGGCATACCAACAATTTATAGACTCCATTTTCTTAGGATGTTTTACCTGCTGCTGTGACAGGAAAGCTTGAGATTCCTGTAAACAAGAGTTGAGTGAGGAACAAGAACAGCAATTTTAGCTGTTCTTTTTCTAGCTCATTTAATTACCCCAGCATTCACCATCTTCCCTGAATAGGAAGTCATTTTTCTGTTCAAACAGTAAAAAGGAAAAGAAAATGAGTAGTGAGGGGTGGGTTATGTCATTTTAAAGCCCCAACAGTCAGATGGCAGGCTTGTGAGACAAAACCTGAAACTATTATTAACCAATTAAAATGAAGTTTTGACCTACTTTGTGTCACTGATATTCCTGTAAACCAGCACAGCCATCTCAGTGAGACAAGGTATCTGCAGGATCCATGCAGAAGTCCAGCATGGCCTGGCTGCTTTGCCGAGGACAGAGCTACAGGTTCCTTCTCCGTCTGGTGAGGGTGGCTTGTCAGTCAAGTGCCTGAGGGAAGACACCAGAACTAGGGAGTGTGCCAGACTTGATTTACAGGTCAATGACAAAGTGCTGCTTTGCCTGCTTCTTCCTGAGTGATGTTTCTGAAGGTCTTTTTTTCATCTTGCCTCTGTTCAGCTGACTTAGCTCTCTGTTTATGAAGTGGAATGCAAATTTGAATAATCTGAAACCTGGGATTCTTCCCTTGACCTCCTAGTTCTTTTGTTCCTCTGAGAATATTTAGGGAACTCCAGGAACATATGTGTTCCTAGGTAGCAATTTCAGTTTGTGCTGCACACCCCAGAATGCCCATTTATAGCATCAAATCAGTCAATATTCCAGTGCAGCAACAGTATGATTAAGGTAAGCTATTTCTTGCCAGAAAGTGGTTAACACTCTAAGAATCTGCATTAGGCCAAATGTTCCTATTCATAGTTTATAAGGATCCGTGACCATGGAATGTGTGGAAAGGATTTTCTAGGTTCTTGAGCCTATAACTTAAAAAGTTTAGTTGAATTCTTAAGCCTTTTTTTTAAATTTTGGTTTTCTGTTTCTAGTCATGGATGCCCTAACTGGGTGAAGCTGTCCCACAGGGCTCTCAGTAGTGCCTTTTTCACTAGTTTAACTCTTAAAAACCTCAGGCAAAATACCCTGATCCTGGTGAAACTGAGTTTATTTTTGTCATAGCTGTACTTCAGCTACCATACCAGCATACTTCTCTGAACATAGAGAAGTATGCATAATTTTCATTTTGTATTTAGTCAATGTTGTTCTATTTCTGATTCTCCCTTGTGCATGATACTTCTAAGTGGTGGAGCCAGTTAGACTGTGTAGGTACTAAGGTCTATCAGTAATCTACTTACTGTGCTAAGACTACTAATGAAGTTATTAAATAAAATGGGCACAAAACCAGTGCCTGAGGAACGACACTAGCACAGCCTCTCTGGTTTGCCACTGCTGCTTTCAGCATGCAAGCCATTGTCAGCTTCTCTTTTATTTAACTCTTCATTCACCTTCCTGTGCTTCTGTGGGTCCTTGTATTTCTCCAGTTCCACCTGCCTGCATGCTTTACTGAGAAAGAAAAAAAAAGAAAGAAAAAAAAAAGAAAATAGCTTTGCTGCATTTTCTCTGTCTAGAGAATCAGTGGTCATACAGCCAATTAGATAGGTTTGGTCTGTCTTTTTGAGAGTTGCATCATGTTTTACTACATTTTTTACTTATGTCTGAATATCTGATTACTTTCTGGCATCTTCAGATGTACTGAAATGCTTTTATACTGCTAGGTCAGGTGAACAGTAAGTAGCTGTCATCTTTCCCTCATATAGTTGCCCTTTTTTTTCTTTAATTCTTTGGAAGCACTGTATAAAGGATACAGTTATTCAGAACCCTTGTATCACCATCCTCCAATCTCCTATGTAATGTTTTGTTTAATTGAATTTTGTTTTCTAGAGATGGGGGGGAGGGGTGCTTTTTGGGATTTTTTAAAAAATTATCCAGTTATAGGAGAGAGACTGTTTCCCTTCACCTCAGCACTGTAAACTCTGAAGAGTCATCTGACATCTGTGTATCTATACTCATCTCTGTTCACCAGCTTGCCTTGCCCCTATGACTGGCCTCTTTATTCTTGTTGAAAGCTGAAGCCAAACATTTGTGTAGAATTTGTGGCTATTCCTATATTATCTTTAATATTAAGCCTACACTTGCTACACAGAGATCCCAATTTTTCTTCTTTTTTTAAGTGTTTCCAAAATACGTTTCACTGTTTGGCATGCTGGCAAAAAATGCTGAGCGTCCTTTATTATCAAATCCTGGAGCTTTTCACAACTCAGCAGTCTTTACTAATTACTTCCTTTATACATTTGTCATCCTGAAGTCATAAATCTGCTTGAATTGTACACCATTCTATCCTGTAATTTAAACTAACACAGCTTGATGTAGTATTCTTTGTATTATTAAATTTTATGTTAGTTTTCCTGCTTCAGAATAGCTTGGCTATAACCTCCGAAGGATTGTCAGATGATCTCAGCACAGCAAAAGCAAGACGTTTTACATTCTCGTTTAGAAGGAATTTTGCTTAAAACGTTCTGCCTGGGCCACTGGTCTCCATATATGTCGGGTAGGTGCTGCATTGGAAGACTGTTCACCTGGGTGGGAAAAAATGTCTGATGTGTGGCTGAGCCATGGACCACTTGTGAAGACTTTATCAGACATGGCAGAAAGTAAAAAGCAAATCTGTTTTGCAGTTGTTGCAAAACAAACTGTTGGCCATTAACTATTGATCACTACCTCTGTGCCAGGATACTTGCTGATGCAGTGAGTCAGACCAACTGAGACTCCAGTTAGAGCCTTGCCTGTGTCCCAGCCACTTTCTCCTGACTTCACTTTCTGCTCCTTTCTCCGATACCTTCTAGCCATGCAGCACCAGTGAGGGATGATTGTAATCTCTGCCTGTGCCCTTCTTCCTCTGTTTGAGAAATGATGAGCTGTTTCACCTTTGCAGCTGTGTTCATTTCAGACTATTTCAAATGCCTTTACATTCACCCTTGGAAGGGACGGTTTAATCATTTTGTCTTACTGGGAGCAGTGGTTTCAAGCTGAAGTAATGCTTTCTAATTGAAAGGCAACTTCATTCTTCCATAAATAATACTTGCTGGAACAGAATGGAAGGGAATGCCACAGTCTCTTCAATCTCTTCATGATCTCTCTTCTGATTTCTGCTCATGCAGCATAGGGATATGATAGAGATCAGCCTAAGCATGGCCTTCTCTATGTTTAAGAGCAACCTTATGCATTTTTATTTTCCCTTTAGGCAAAGTCTTCAAAAGCTTTTGTGTTTCTTCCCTGTCTTATTCCAGTGCACTTCCCCCTCCTCCTTCTCCTCTATCCTTTGCAGTTGCACAAGCATTACTAGCTATCCAGTGTTCATGAGCAGCACCGTAAAAATGCATTTGGATGAAGGAGGTTTGGTTTTTTTTGAGAGAAGTATGTTTCAGTTTTGGTTTGTTTTTCAGAAGGGCAGGGGGTGAATAAAGAGCATAAAACTTTCTACTCGGACAGCTATTGCTCCCTCCACATGTATTTAAATTTCCTAGTATGCAATAAAGAGTACATAAATTCAGCAAAGTGATGAGCAGACTGGTTTTGGGTGCTACCTACATTTGCTTACAACTTGGTGTCATCCAGAGTCTCTTGAGTAAGGGAAGTGCACCTAGAAATACAGCTCTCTGGGGGCTTGTAGCTAACAGAAGCAAAGAGGGTTCTGGCAGCCTGGCTGTGCCAGATGGGAAGCTTTGTTGAAGGGAGAATTACAGCAGACACATTGGCAATTTCATGAGAAGTACAGCTGCACATGCAGGAGCTCTGACTCTTCTTGATGTTTGACAGGTGCTGCTGAAGAATTATCCAAAAGCTGAGCCTGAGCTGTGTGGTATAAGTCCAGAGCTGAGCTTTGTCAGCCCTTAGGATAAGGGGTAGTAGCCAGGCTTTCTGGGGCATGTTTCTTATGTATCAGCTTTTCTACTTATCTAATCCCATGATCAAAAGGAAGGAAGTTAGGCAGTCTATGTTTGTGTTTCTTTAAGAGAAACTTTCAGGATATGCTTCCTTCATCTTAACTTTCTCTGTATCCAGTAGATATTAAAAAACCAAAAGTATTTGTAGTACTGTAAGGTCTTGATATTTTGATTCCATATACGGTGATATAATTAAGTGTTGAAAACTTAGCGAGTGAAGTTCACCACTCTTGTGCCCCTCCCTCTGCTTACCTGGGCTGTACTGGCTGTAGTGCTGCAATATTTCTGTATTCTGGATTAGCTAGAGTGTTCTCCATGGATGGTTTCTCCATTCCACTCCTCCTCTGCTGTCTGCTCTCCTACAGGGTTGATTGAGCTGTCAGTTCAATAACTAGGCTACAGCTGACCCAGCTCGCTCAAAAAACATTAAAATTCTGCTGTGTAAAGTCTAAAAAAATATAAAGGTTTCTGGGTCCGATTTGTCCATTCCAGAAATGAGACAGAGGTTTTGTGAACCACTTAGTAGTTTTCCCATACCTTCCACTACTGAGATTTCCTCTATAGGCTTTTAATCTGGTGCACTGAACATTGCCTTTTTGACAGTTCCAGGAAGTAAAGCAAGGCAGGTTATGCTGAATGCTCATTCTCCTGTGTTCTTGTTTTTCTATAACTTGCTTTCATTCTTTGGGGCACTAATCCTCCCATGTCACACAGTTTCTGTTCAACTTTTCTCCTCTGCTAATCTCTGGATTTGTTCTGCTGCCCTTCTTAATCCACAGGAGCCTTGGTGACCTCAGGAGACACCCTTGGCAAGAGGCTTTTCTGGATTTGGATAACATTGATTATTTCTCCTGCATTGCTGAAAATCAGCAATTGCCTTTCAAATCATCCCTGAATAAGACTGAGCTGCTTAACCATTTGCCTACCAAAACCTGCTCATTGCAGTCCACTCAATGGGACATGACCTCTCAGTTTAATATCATGCTCAGAAATAGCCATTCTTCAACATCTTGGCAGGTTCTGGAAAGAACTTTCTGCAACTGCCAAAGTATTGTACAGGAGATAAACCAAGCTGTTGAACTTTAATTGCTAGAATTTATTTGTGTGTGTGTGTTGGGCTGTAAGTCTAAAACAAAGTTCCAGTAACAGTGTTCCAGTAAAGAAAATTGTTTCTGTGAAGAACTTCAGCCATAGCCCAAACATGGGATTGCTTGTCTTGCTTTTACAGAAGTGAAGGGGCAAAACTTAGTGCTAGCAGGAGGATGGTGCTCAGTGGAAATATGTATACTGGGGTCAGAGGAGTAAGGAGGGAAGTGAGGGGAGCAGCGGGAGAGGTTTGAGTAACTGGGATGCAGTAACTTATGCCAGTGTTACCGCACAGGCGAGAGCAGTGCTGGCTCACTCTTTGCTTTTGTGGGAGGGGGCAGAGCAGGCTGTGGGGAGGTGATGCTCACCAAGGCCCTGGGGGATTGCGTTACTTGGGGACAAGCCTCGAGTGTACAAGGACTAGTCAGTTTGTGTAGTGGTTGGGGAAGTGATCCATAAATGGTGTCTGTGTATGTTAGCATATGTAGTGTAAAAAAACCCTGTGAGATCCCTTTTCCTTCATTTTATCTAGAATACAGCTAGAAATGAGAACTTCCCAGATGTTTCAGACATTATACCAAGCTTCCAGGGGAATGGATGTGTGCAACTCCTGAAAATGTGAAAAGTGTTCACACATACTCTCTGGCAACTTGTGCCCAGCAGAATGCAAAGTAAACACAAGAATGCAAGAAAACACAAAGAAACCATCTGTTAAACCCAGAATCTTTCCTCTGGTGTTAAAGTTTCATTATCTGGGAAAATGGGAACCCAGCACAGCTTCATCGGCTGTGTTGTGCTGCTCCTCACCTTTAGGCATGTCGTGATGCCTGGGATGTCACTGATACTTGCCTGAGATTCTGCATGACATATCACAGTGTGGGACTTGCTTTCCTTCTCCTTTGGTGGTTCTGTTAAACTAAGCTGGGCAGAACAACAGCAGATAACCTCTAGTGTAGAAAGGTAAGCTCTTTGGTCGGTCTTTAACTTCCGTGATTTCAAAAAGCCCATGAAGAAGGCAGGGTATTGTCCAGGTGTTTCCTTCCTGCTTGGGAAGGAGTTCCCATGTGAGGTGGTGGCTGTGAGCGATGCCGCTGCGATGCCCTCTCCTCTCGTCAGCGGTGGGGGGGGGAGCTCCTCACCACAGCGCGTTTCCTTTCTCAGATTGCCGATGCTGCAACAGGATGTGCAGGTTAATGCAGTGCTGGGGAAGGGGGCGTGGAGAGACAAACCAGCACCTCTTGGTGTACTTTTTGCTCTTTCTTTACACCCTTTGATGGTCAAGTCCCTGTTTGCCCTTTGCAATGTGTTTGTTGCCTAGGGAAGTTCATGTTATCCTTTGGTATCCTTTGGCCCCATTAGCAGCAGCAAGTGCTGAACACTTGCACTATCTGGGTGTGATGAAAACCCAGATAACTTTCTCAGACAGAGAGATGAGAAATTGAAATATCTTAAATAGCTTAAATATCTTAAATCACTTAGATATCTAAAGTTTTTCTTAGTTACAATACATGGGTATTTTAGGAGCTATGGAGAGCCTGTATACAACTGAAAATGCCAGGTAGCATAATGTCTTTCCTCATGAGGAAATATTTACTAATACATACTTTATTACCTTCCATTGGGTTTGGCAGGGAATCATTTGTGTCAGTTTTGTGCTTGCACAGACCTGACAGCTGCTTTTGTGAGTGTATAGTCCTAGTGGAGAGACGGGACAGGAGTGGACTGCTCCTCAAGGATTTAATTTGTGAAAGAAGCATGTGCTGCTCTTACTTGGCCATATGGATTTCCCTTGGTTTGTCCCAAGAGCAGTCAGGCTTCTGTGCCATTCTGTTCTGTCACTGCCACTGTGCACAGGTAGGTCTTACATGAATGGATGGATATGCACAACTGTTTCCCTGATTTCTTTCAGGAAATTTCCCCACTTTCTTTCAAAAGCTAGCACATTCTCTCCTGTAATTAGAATGTTACCTGTATTTTTGTTTATTTTTTACAGTAAGGTAAGCTTTTTAGAGTGAACTTGACAGTATTGATTTTTGTTGCTTCCCTTCCCTCTCCGAAGTGCTTAAGATATTTTTAGATGCTTTCTTTGAGCTTTTTGGGAGAGAACAGTGTCCACCAATAGATCAGTTGTCAGGGTTCAGCTTTCTGAAGACTTGGCTTTCTGATCTAGAGCTTGTGACTTGTGACTTTTGACTTTTTTTATTATGAATTCCTCAGCATTGATGCACAGCACATGTAAACACTGGGGATGGGGTTGGGAGAAGAATTTGAGAAGCTTTATTTTACAAGTCTTTTGGTATAAATGTATGTGATGAAAATATAGGGTAGAAAATAGCCCCAGGAGTGGAAGATGAGGGCTAAAATCCTGAAGGTTTCGTGCCGTGGAGTTTAAGAAGCTGAATTAAGATTGAAATAAACACCACATGTCTTGGGATCAATACAGCTTTAACTGAGTGTCTGAATAGCAGGATACAATAGATTTGTGTAGAAAATTCTGTATACAGTCTCAGGAGTCAAGGAGAAGAGAAGTCAGGTCAGGCTGAAGTTGTATGTCCAGTTCACAGGGAGGAGAGTGGTTAAATTACCACAGAGGGATTTTTGGACTGTGATTCTGTGAAATGTGTAGCAGAGCATTGACAGGTCCCTACTGGAAAGCTGAATGGATTCTTTCCCTTTGGTGGCATTTTATTAAGTTTTCTAGCACTTGAGCTAATGTCTGATGATTTGATGCTATCTTCCTGGTGAGAAGGCTTGGAATTCTGATTTGCCTTCTGCCTTCGTTTACCTCCTTTGGCTGAAAGTTTCATGAACATTTTCCACCTGCAGCATGACAGACTGCTGTGAAGGGACGTGCACTCCTGTTCTGCTGTTCCTAGCAGCAAATCAAATGAAAACATAGCAAGAGACATAGCAAAAACTTAGAGCAGCATCCTGGTGAGTGGAGTTTGTTAGCAGACTGGAGAATGGGAGCAAAATGTTTGAAGAATAGCTGTATGAGTCTTTTTGTTTTTAATGAAAATATAATAAGAGAAAAGTGAGGATAAATAGAAATGTAGAGATCGACTCTACATTCCTCAGGGATAAAGCAGTGGACATAGCTCTCTTTGGTTCAGATAAAATAACAGGTTGGTATTAAAACTTCATTTCATGTGAATGATAATCCAAAAACTATTTCGGAAGAAGAGCTTTACAAAAAAAATCAGAATCATAAATCCTGATCAGGCAGATTCTGAAATATAGCTGATTATACCATGGACTGGAAACACTGAATAAAACAAAAAATACATAACTATTTTTAATCATTATTATAAATGATATTTCTTTTTCCTAAATCCAGCATTTGTAATTGTTTGGCTTGGTTTTTTTTTCCCTGAGTGAACAAATCCAGATTTTCTCCACTTGGACATAGCTTTATTTTTAAACACGGCTTCCAGAAATGCATTTGTGTGGGCTTGCAGTTGGGACCAGTGGAGAGCCATGGCATTCCGCCAGGCACTCACCCTGTCCCTGCAATACAGATGGATTGCCAGGGTTCTGGAGAAAAACAACCCCAAAACTTTAAACAAATTATACTTAATGGAAATAAACATTTTTTGCCCTTCTCTGTAATGATTTGGATAATGTGCTGGCTGTGTGTTTCTGGAGGACAGAGGAAGGGGGAAGGGGAGAGGAGGGCAGAGACAGAGCTCTGCGTGCCTGTAACTTGTTCTCCAGCGGATTCTCTGGGAAGCCTGTGGGAGAGACTGTCGTTTCTAAGCTTGGAGCGTTTTGTAACTTTCAGCCCATCCTTCTATTAAAAGGTGGGCAGGCTGGCTGCAGCCAGCTATGATAAGAGCATTTATCTACTGGTTGGTTTCTTCCATATATGGATTTGAAAGACCAGGAAAGGCATAAAAACCATATAGTCATTTAGTTTGGAAAAGACCCTTAAAATTAAGTCCAGCTGTTAACCTAGCACTGCCAAGGCCATCAATAAACCACGTGCCCAAGTGCCACATCTACACATCTTTTAAATACCTCCAGGGATGGTGACTCCACCACTTCCCTGGGCTACCTATTCTAATGATTGACTTCTTTCAGTGAAGAAATTTTTCTTAATATGCAATCTAAATCTCCCCTGTTGCAATTTTAGGACATTACCCTTGTCTTATCACTTGTTACTTGGGAGAAGAGACCAACTCCCACCTGGCTACAGCCTCCTTTCAGGTGGTTGTAGAGAGAGATATGATCCCTCAGCCTCCTTTTCTCCAGGCTAAACACCCCCAGCTCCCTCAGCCACTCCTCATCAGAACCATATTCCAGACCCTTCCCCAGCTCCGTTGCCCTTCTCTGGAAATGTTCCAAAGCCTCAATGTCTTTCTTGTCATGAGGGGCCCAGACCTGAACACAGGATTTGAGGTGTGGCAACACCAGTGCCAAGTACAGGGGGACAGTTCCTGCCGTGGTCCTGCTGGCCACACTATTGCTGACACAGAATGCCAGGATGCCACTGGCCTTCTTGGCCACCTGGGCACAGCTGGCTCATGTTCAGCTGCTGTCAAATGGCATCCCCAGGCCCTTTTCTATCAGGCAACTTTTCAGCCACTCTGCCCCCAGCCTGTCGTGCTCTGCAGGGTTGTTGTGACCCCAGTGCAGGACCTGGCCCTTGGCTTTGTTGACCTCATACAGTTGGTCTCAGCCCATGGACCAGCCTGTCCAGATCACCCTGCAGAGCCTTCCTGCCCTTTAGGAGGTCAACACTCCTGCCCAGCTTGGTTTGAACTGCAAACTGACTGAGGGTTCACTCGATGCCCTTGTCCAGATCTTTGATAAAGACATTGAGCAGCACTGGCCCCAGTATTGAGCCGTGGTAAACACCAGGTATGACCAGTTGCCCACTGGATTTAACTCCATTCACCACCACTCTCTGGTCCTGGCCATCCCGACAGCTTTTACGCAGAGACAGTGCACCCGTCCATGTCACATCCACGCCGTGTACATTTACTGTGTACGGCTTTGACGCTCTCTTGCATGTCATGCACCTGACTTTTACTGGGTTTTGGTGGTAAGTGACAATGCCATGAAACCAATACCATGAAACCATGAAAACAATTGATCATGTCAAATGCAGAGATCATTTGGAGCGAGAGATGCTGAAAGGGAAGGGAAGTAGGAGGGCTCAAATTCCAGCTGATGACAAACAGTGAATCAGTGTTTGTCTCAGCAGAGGGCCATCAGAAATTTTGTACTTTGCTTTCACCGACTTCTTTTTGGGTCTGATACTCCACTTGAAAAGGCTTCTTTTTACCTTCTCAAATCTTTTTTTTCCTCCTGCTTTTACTTTTTTTTTTTTTTTTTTTCTGAGTGCATAAAAGGAAGGTGAATCTCTTCCAAATTCCACATAGCCCCGGAATATTTGTTTTCTGCAGCATGGCTCTAAACATAGAGAACGTATTTTTTTGCAAATTGTTTGATCCTCCAATCCACAAAATACTGGATGAAATTTTGAAGGTTTTTGTGGCTGAAATGTACCTGCTGTCCTTGTTGAGGCAATTGAAGTGGTCACTGAACTTCCTTCCAGACAAGCTGCTTTATCATGCTGTCGTTTCTCACATTGCTTTACCGGTGAAGGGGAAGGAAAACACTGTTAATGGGGAGCCTTTTTAATGCTTTCCAGTGTGCAAAGTAGGTGCATTTGGTTTCATTCTCAAAATATGCCCGTTGTGTTTAGCTTGTATAACTGTTGTGAAGAAGTTATCTTGCCCAGATATGTTATGCTTCTGGAAAACACTGTGCTGGAAATGCCTGGATATGCCTTGAAAGCTTACTTCTATTCTTGGGTCAAGGCTGAAAGGGAGGACTGTTTTCTTGTTTTCTGAATGTTTCTGTGCAGATTGAGCTGAAAGTTCGGGAAGAATGTAGAGGGGTAACCAATTTCAAGTACTTATTTGCTTCTTACCATTTTTCAAACTGCAAGTCCTGAAAATGGATTAATTCAGAATTTTGTACCTTGGCAACTGGGAACTTTCTGACCTAGTTAAATGAACCCTTTGTTTTGCTATTTCCTTCCAGATGTGATAGGCAGATGGAAAAAAATCAGAAGAAGCAGTGTGGTCATCTGAGATTTCTTTTAAGGATATTAACTGATTTTTCTGGAACTTGGTTACAGAAGTTAATTATCTCCTCCCGTGTCCTTTAGCCAAGCTGCAGTTCACTTCATTTTGCAGACCCTTAGGCTGTCCCTTAGCTTTTGTGCTGCACTACTTGTGAGAGTGAAAACATGTCAGTACAGCCAAACCTTCTGTGGACTGCCTCACCTGGCCACAGCTTACCTGTCCCTGAGCATCCATGCCAAGTCTGTCCTGTTGGCCTCTACCACGGCTTGTCAGGAGTGGCTGCCCACCTGTGAGCGGTGCCTCTGTTCGTCTCCTCCGAAGAGAGACACAAAAACTGTTTTCCAGTTGTATTGGAATCTGCATGAGGACGTCAAAGGGCCCCAACCCATAACTGTTAGTAGGAGCATATAGTAATGGGCAAGCAAAGGTGGTCTCTGAGGGAGGAAATGGCAGGCTTTCAATTTGCTTTTGTGCCATAGGTAACTTCAGTTATTCTGCTCGGGGAAGCCTGGCCCAGATAAGAGAGCCTACACAAGAAAAGCAATTCAGCTCTGTGGATCGGTTACATTAGCAACTAGCAAATTAGTATAAGGCTGATAGATCTCTGCTGGTTTCATTTTATTGGTTTTATCTTGTCTTATCTTTACCTTCTTTAAAGCACTCACTCCTTAATTCAAAGCAGGGTCATTTCTGTAGGGTGGGAGATTTTAGTAGGACAAAACTCAAGCTAACAAGACAGAAAACAGCATCATCAGCAGCCTCTTCTGCCCAGCCTCTTCCTCTCCCTCCTGTGCCTCCCATACCCTTCTTTACCAGAGTTGAATAAAAAAGAAAGCAGCAATAGAAAGGCTCATGCAGGTAAAATCAGATGCTAATTTTAGTTTAGTAAGCACACATCCATCTTTCCTCTCAGAGATGTTCCTGGTTTGATGTTTACAAGGTTAAGTTGTCATTAATGCAGCAGGTCTGACAATTGGTTGAATTGAATCTCACAGCTTCTGTGCTGTGAGCAGCCTGGTGTGTTGTCTAGAACATGAGCCAGTTCTGGCACTTACACTGAACTAATGTTAAATCTGGTAAATAGCTTCATGGGATCATTAGGTTTCACGAGCATCTTAGGGGTCTGAAATGCATCATCTTCATCAAAGCAGATTTGGCATTAAATTTAGACTAAGTTGCTTAGGGCTTTGCCCAGTCAGGTGTTGAAAACCTTGAAGAATGGAGATCCCACTACCTCTGTGGGACTCTGCTGTAACCAGACTGCCCTTCCTGATTTAGTTGGAATATCCATAGTTTTGATTTATATCCTGATAAATCCAAGCCCTCACACTGGCCCGCTCTCTTAGGATTCTTCGCATGCATCCCATCAGGTCCAGTAGGCTTCTTTGCATTAATATTTCATCAAGAGAAAATTCCTCAATCCTTTTCCAGTGCAGGTCGTTCCTCTGCTCTTGAACCCTGTTTTGGTACTAGAACCAAGCCCTCTAACACATTGCCACCATTTTCATGCCTTCCTGTGCTGTCTGGAGCAGGCTTTCTGCACACCCCACCCCAAATCTTTGCCTCCAGCCAAAGTCTGCTGTTGGGAGTGTCTAGGAGCTGCACCCCTCCTTACCAGCTAAATAGCTGTTTCAGTAGCAGGTGAATTTCCACAGATCCTGAGTCACTTGCTTTTGTGTTACCTTTTTTCCTTTCCTGGGCGCTGTTTTGTGCAATCCCAGTGGGCAAAGGGCATAGCAGACTTTCCTTTTATTAGTGGTGTTAATCTTTGTTGGCTCATTCCTTTTGTATGTATGTGAGTGTACCGGGAAACTGAGCTGAGGAGGCGTATGTTGGCTTAGGGTGGAGAGGAACAGGAAGGTGTTTGGATGGAGGGTACTTGCTGGTGACTTCACTGCTTTTTCATGGAATTAGAGCTATGCTGCTGAGACATAAGTGTCTGAGTAAAGTTTTCTGACATTAAGTGAAGTGTAAATGCTCAGGGATTTGGATAACATACCAAAACAAAGGCACTGCGTAAAGTAAATGCCTTCTGTGTTGCAGCAACACCTCGGATGGTGGCAGGGACAAGAGTTTGGATCCCCCATATATTAATAAAATGTTTCTCTCTGGTTTCTTCAGCTTGACCTCACCAAACCCATTGAAGATCAGGGCCCTTTGGATGTGATCATACATAAACTGACAGATGTAATCCTTGAAGCAGACCAGAATGACAGCCAGTCATTGGAGTTGGTTCAGAGGTTCCAGGTAGGTGGTTCTTTCTGCATTTCAAGCAAGAGGATGAATTTAGTGCAGCAAATTCAGTCTGATTACTTTGCAGTTTGTAGGGGTTTGATGAGAAAAGCTGTCTGGCATGCTGCTGCCTTGCTACTGATAGCCCAGCAAAAATAGTTTTGTCAGTTTAAAATGGACTTGCACCCTGGGAAGGTTTTGTGTTGTATCAGTAAGGTTAGTTAGAACTGGTTTCCCACCAAATGTTCTTATGTCATTTCAAGAGTCTTAGTGCTGCTCACGAAGAGGAACAGGTGTTTGCCGAGCACTTTATGTGTATCTCTCCATGACAGAAGCCACTGAATTTGGCCCAGTTCTGTTTAGTCTTCCCAGTTCCTGGAATGCTAATTTCTGTAACATCAAGATTACTATGAGAGACTCTGTCCTCTAGTGCTGAAAATCGTGTTGTATTAATTTTTTTTTCCCTCAGGTTTACATTGAAGGTCAGAAATATGCAAGGTGTAGTGGTACAGAGAACTGTTTTCCCAAAGAAAAAGTGTCTTCAAAACTCATTCATTAGAAAAAGATTCTCTCCCGGTACCTTCCAACCTTTTCGGTTTTGGAAGACAGAGGATAAGATAGAGGGTAGGGCCCCTGTGAGCAGGCATCTGAATGGTATCCTCTCTCCAATAAAGTAAGGCCTTAAGCTTTTTCTTCTGCAGGAGGCCAAGTTGTGCCACATCACTGGCATGCAGGAAACTTCCACAGTAGTAAAACATATAACTAGGAACCAGTGGGGCAGAGCACAGGCCTTTCTGTGTTGAATTACCCACCAAAATGCATTTTTAGATTATACTCTCATGTAATTTCGAGTCCAGGACAGAAACTATCTGGAAGTTGCTGCCTGTCTGCATCTGTCCTGTATTATTTTTACGATATTGAAAATCATTAGAAATTAAGAGAAGCATATTCCCTAAGAAAAAGAAATTGTAAGAATACTTTTGTATAAAGTGTGTGGGATAGGGTTGTTGTTTTGAGTTTTTAAAACTAAAATCAATGACCAACCTGGAAAATGTAAAATGACCCCTTGCAAGAAAGCTATTTGCACGAGCGAGGTGTTATATAAGCACTGTGGTATTTCTGGCACCTACACACACTTGGAAATAGTGTGGTTCCCTTATTGTTGATTAAGTTGACTGAAAAAGTTCTGATGATCTTAACCAGACCAAACAGTGCAAAATTCATTATGCTTTTTTCCTGCTATTGAATATAAATGTGACAGCAAGATGATTCCTGGCAGCAGTCTTACTGTTGGCTCCATAAAGCAGTCTTCCAGGAAGCAGAGAGCAAGGGATCCTTGACCACAGGAGGAGGAATGATCTGCCAGACTATATTTATGACCTTTTTAAGAATGACTTTTTTTTAGATCTATGTTATAGAGGCCTTGACCATCTAATCTGCAAAGAGCTAAGGAGGAAACTGGCTTCATATTTACATGACTCTGTGTCCCTGCTCTCTGGAGTCTGTGATGAGCCCTTGTAGGGTCTGGCAGAGAGTTCTAATAGAACAGGAAGCCTCTTGGCATGCCAGTTTATGGCTGTTTTCAATTGCCTTGGAAAAAAAACATTACAGGAAAACAAAAATGGTACGGAGGAGTTGCCTGTTGACGGGGATTTTTAGCTCCAGAAGACCTTTAGGGCTGAGCTTTCTGAGGTCTTTGTGCTAGTGGGATGTGGTATGGACTGCAGTTTCTCAGGAGAATATTGGTGGGTGCAAACTGTTCCCCACTGCACTGAAAATCAGTGATGAATGCCTAGTGATCTCATCCAAAGCCAAAACAAAGACTGCATGCAGCACCTAGTGTAGTGCATGAGATGAAAAGTGGAGAACTATTTCTATTTGCTTTCTAGGACACTCAAATCCTTATTTTGGGGATGATGATTGTTTTTAGAGATGATGATCAGTTTCCCTTCCTACCCACTGTAACACAGGGCTGGACTGATTGAACACAGGTAATTGGTTAACTGTAAAAATTGGTTATAGTGCTCAGTGGTTCCTTCTTGACCAGAAGTACATGGAGGGAAGTCAGGTGAAGAGGCAGAGTCCCCAGGGTGCTTTTAACTTACTGGTGCTACAGTTCCTGCCTTCTTGGTAAGAAAGAAAACCAACTACCCCAGTTCCTGCCTTCTAGACAAAGTATATGGCTTTGAAAACTGAGTATGTTTTGGCTCATGTAAGGCATTGGGGAATCTTTGTTATGCTTTCATTAGAGCAAAATCCTGCCTGTCATAGCTGTACTGGGCCTTGAGTAGCTTCATTCATTGCCACTTCATATTGCATTCAAAATGATGGCTTGAATGATGGAAAATCAATAGGGTTATTAATTTGTCTTTCAGAGCTTTCTCTGAACAGGTTCTCTTTGCATTAGTCTACATAAAAAGATCAGATGCAGATTTTATGCCTAGACTTCTGCTATCAGGTTGATGAAAATTTAAAATGTCTCCTTCCCTGCTGCACTTCAGCTCTTGACTCTCTTACTCTGGAGTTGTCCAGGATGGGCTCTTCTAATCTTGATTGAGAAGCTTTCTTAGAAGGGTTTGGGACTCAGAGGAAGGAAAATTAGGGAGATGTTTTTGAAGGGAAGGAGGTAGGGGACTTCTCAGCTGGGAAAATGCAAGCAAAAAAACCAAAGGAAACTATTATGTCTTAGTAATTATTTTCTAACTGGGGGGACACATTAATACAAAATTGAAATGGTTTATTTGCACCTGAATTCACAGGCTGTGCTTTACCCATTTAAAAAATAATGTCTTAAATTTGTTGGAAGAGCCTCATAAACAGCAAACTTAACTGAAAATTTGTCATTTGAGTGCTAGGTGTCAGGATAGCTTCCCGTGGGTAGGTATTTGCAAGATGAAGCAGCAGTGGACTTCTGAAGGCTAAACAGTGCAGCTGAGTTAGAACTCAGCTTAGTCAGAACTAAGTCTGAATCTGATGCAAACTCTTTAGACAGGCTTGTCTTTACATCTGTTTCTCCCTTGGAAAATGTTGTCCTGTTTTTACAAGCGGTCATTGTCATGTTTCTGTATGTGGGAAAACACAAATCCAAATGGCGTTATTGTTTCTTTTGCTTACTTGTTTTCTTTTGGAATATTTTTTTATGGAACTTTGTTTAATATTAAACAAAAGATTTATATAAGTTTTATTACTTAGTAATAAAAGCAAGTCAATGAATCAGTGAATCTCTCTTATCATCTAATGACTTATTATTTGCAGTAGATACTGTATCAACTTTCTGTTAAAATATTTTTTAAAAAATCATTAGCTACCTTTCTTGGGTAAAATGACAAGCAACTCCATTCTCATCTATACACAGGCTTTTCAAGGAAAGTATTTTTTTTTAAATTGCTGGGTTATATCCAGAGGTATTTAATAGGGAACATGAAATATTTGGTCTCTTTTTGATTTCAAGTTTCATTGCTGGCCTTCTGCCAGGAATGGGGCTGGTACAAAGCATGATTTAACATCAGGCCTGGAATACAAACAAAGGAAGATCTCCTAAAAGTCCTTGTTTCTTCTTGTTTGCTTTTATTATGTCAAAGATTAGAAAGAGGAAAACATAGATGTTGTCTGGGTCAAGCTGAACTGCAGCCCAAGGACAGAGCCCTTTCAATCTATTGTTGGAAAGCCTAAATATCTTCCACATTGTTGCCTGGGTGGTTGGAGTCTGCTGTTGGATATCAGTCTTCAGTAAATCCACTGAAGTGGAGAGCAGAGTTGTTTTGCTAGAAGGATGAGAGAAGATTTGAACGTTCGAAGTTGAAAGGTTGTGCTGTACTGAAAGCTCTCTCCTGGCTTCAGTGTTTCTCTTTTCCTCCTTCAACTGCTTCATTTTCAAGTTCATTTCTATAGTACCTCACCTGCTTTCAAAATAATTAGGCAGAAACCCTTCATGTTTATCCAGATCTGTATTTCTGGTAGTGGAGTCCTTCTGTGCCACTGGAGCGCTGTTACTTAGGCTGCACCAAGGGTTTTCCAGTCTGTTAAGTGATCTTCACAGGTCACTTACTGGTGCTACAGTTCTGCCTTCTTGGTAAGAAAGAAAACCAAACTATCCCAGTTCCTGCCTTCTAGACAAAGTATATGGCTTTGAAAACTGAGTATGTTTGTAATACATGATGTCTGAGTGTGGAGCAGTTTCTAGTAAAGAATCAAAGTTTATGAAAGGTCTCACATCAGCTACCATAATGTTCCTGTGAAACTAACAAAATTGACTTTTCTTATTGTAATTTCCTCTTGTAGGGAATTGGTGTAAGGTTCAGATTTTTTAATTACTTATTTAAAGTAGTTTTCCATGCATGGGTATTGAAACTTTCTTTTGCGTGTGCTGCTGATGTACTGGTGAGACATGTGGGAGACTGGGAAAGTGCGGGCAGCCTACAGGCCCAAGGGGAAGCTGGATGATTTGCTTTGGGGATCCTGGTGCAACTGGATGGGTTTGTTTTTGAGTGCAGAGTTAATGCTTTGTGATGGAAATCCAAGCAATGAACAGCATTGAGAAGAGATGCAGAGTTCTGAGGACTTGAGTGCATTTTGATGCTCCTGTCCCCTGCACAGCTTCTGCAGTTCATCTCTAGCTGTGTTCAAACAGAAAGGACACATACAAGTACGCTGACCTTGTTCTGCATTTAGAGTCCTGTGCTTCAAAGGGGAAGCTGGTTCTGGATTCAGTTAAAAGGAGAGATGTGTGGCCTGTCCCCAGATTAGCTCTAGGAGACACTTAAGTTTCTAGCCCTTTCCTTTCCTTAGATGACACAGATCTTCACTGCCCTGCTCTGAGTTTTGCCATTCCTGTGCTCTCTGGCTGTCCGAGTGCCTAGGCCTGCGAATGGAGAAGAGTTGGAGAATAGCACCTGACACAGATTTAATGCTGAGAAATGTCTTTGTTTTGTAAAGAAAGCTCATTTGCTCAAAGCTCAAAAGCCTTTGTGTGTTTGAAGGGGCTGTTGCCTTTTACTCAGTGCAGTTCTTCTTGACATTAGAGTAGTTTCTTAAAGTCCTTCAGAGTCTAAATGGCTTTTGGAAAACCACTCCCACCTCCTTCATCTTCATCAGTTATTTCATGTTTGCCTTACAGAGCTTTTTGGAGGCTCCTTAAGGCAACAGGATGAGAAATCAGGCACTGGAAAGTCATCTTAGATGCTCCTTTCTCTTGACATGTTGACTGGTATAGAATGGCCTTGAGATTGTGCCTTTATTCCTGTTAAACTTTGTTATGCTGTAGCAAGCTTACTGCTTGGATGATCTTTTAATACGGTTTAGAGCTATTATCATTAGAAATAAAGCACTCTTCCCTTACAGAAAGCATAAAAAAGCCAGACTCCATCTGGAAATACTTAGAGTAATGTGAGCCAAATTAACAAGTAGAATACATGAATCCCAGAGAAGCAAGGATAGTTCTCAATGCTGATGTGAGCATCAGGAAAATTCGGGAAGGTACACAAGGAGCTAAGAGATGGAAAAATCATTCCCTCTTTGGAGGGCGTTAAAGGCAATGGAGTCCAAAGACTGGAGGAATGTATGTGTGAGGGGAAGGATTAGTATGTGCAGAGTAGGGGCTGGGCCAGGATGGAAGTCTGGGGATCTTGAAGTCAAAGTGGAACCAGAGGCGGACGGGTGGTCGCCACAGTGCAAAAGGAAGAGCTTGTACACACAACAGAAGTGCTGCAGGACACTTGCTGCCAGAGCTCTGCTGAGGCCACGTTTCAGAGCTGTGAGATGTTCAGTCTGGGTGCTGTGCTTCCCTGCTGCCCTGTCAGGAGCTCATCCTCAGTGTGCTGGGGAAGACACAGTGTTCACACAGAAGAGTGTGGTAACTCCCTGTCTTTTAAATGGAGGCACAGAGGGACTAAAAGAGCTGTCTTGTTACACTCTGGAGATGTTGAGATACTCAAGTACAGTTTCACTATCAGCAAGTTCAAGCTAATACCATAATCACTGGATCATGCTAGCTCCACAGGGTGTCTTTTAGGTGCTGCATACAGGGCACGTATGCATAAACATGTGTGGGTGTCTAAGAGGCATTCGGTAATATGATACTATTTGAAAGCTGATTGCTCTGCTTAAGACTCTGGAAGTACTAGGGGCAGCAGACTCATGAAAAGTGTATGTTCTGGGCTTTAGTGACTGGAAATGAACCCAGCTTCTGCTCCACTGAGCTGATGAGGCGTTTTATCCAGGCTGTACTGCAGGGTGAGACCTGGGTCTGACAGTCTTGATGACCAGCTGTGCAAAAGGCTGTCCCTTACTTTTCCCATGAGGCAGCAAGGTTGAACGTATCTTTGGGGAATTCATTTTTTGTGTTCTGCAGGGATTACTAAATACGTCAGACACAGAGTATTGCCACTGAGGGGTGCCTAATGCACTGTGAAAGAAAGCTGCTTGTGTCTTGTGGGTGATGCAGTAGGTTCTTTAAACCTCAGTGCTGGATCCTCTTAACCTCAAATGAATAATCTCCTTTTACCCGCCATCAGCTCAGACTATGTAGTCACCAGAAGGCAACAGTTTGCCAGTGCTAGGGTGGAGAAGTCTGCATCCCCAGTTAGTATCTGGAGCAAAATCACTTTCTGAGAATAGATTATGCCATTCTTTTCTCTCCAGCAAAGTGCATCTCCTGAGGCCACCTTGTCATACTCTGAAGTATCTTTTGTAATATGTTTTCTTCTTTGAAATAGTCAATTTAAATGAAGTAGAACTTTGTGGAAGTCCATTAATTGCAGCAGCATTTGTATGAATGGGTATTTAAAGAAGTAAGTGGAAACATTAGGATGGCTTTGGGAAGTTGGGTAAAACAAAGAGAGATGCTAACTTTGGGTATATTTGTCTGATTTTGAATAGAGTAAGATGGATGCATGTTTCCATTGACTTTATAGAGCCAGGTTGGGGTAATGATGAAGAAACTCAGCTCCTGTTCTAAGAAACAGAAGGAAGTTTTGTTGGGTTTGCAAGGCCAATACCTGGCAGCTGTGTCTGTGTTCATGGCCAAGATGCAGTAGTGCGGTTATGACCTCAGTAAATGGGGAATTGAGTTCCCAAGATGAAGATCCATGAGGTCATTAACTTTGCTTTGTTCTTGTAGTCAGAAAAGGAGAGTATGAACATAGAGAAGTAGCAAGCAATGAAGACACAGTGAAGCAACAATCTCTTCAGCTCTGCCAAAAAAAATTTCAGCCCTTATCATCCAGCCCTTAACACTGTCTTCAGCCCAGCTAGAGGACAGCAATAATAACGACATAAAAGAACCCAGATGTATTTCTGAGCCTAGTTCAGATAGTTGTGAGGTTCACATGTAGAAATTGAATGCAAGGCTGACCCCAAGATAGCTGTGTGCCATCTTTCTTCCCCTAATGGCTTTTCTCAGCCCTGCTCACAGCTCTTACTATGGCACTTTGCCACTGGCTCCCTTGTGAGGTAATGTGGTTGCAGCATGGGTTTTGGTACCGATAGTGTCTACAGGAGGAATTTGCCATCTAAACCAGTTAGCTGTCACATTTGCGTTTAGTTCAAGTGTCAGTGTTTTGACTGTCTGGTCACTTTCTGCGTTGCCAAAGTCCATTTGGCTCCCCTTGAAGAGAAGCTGGACTTCGAGGTTTTTAACATTATCTATTCTCTTCCCCATTATTTTCTCTTCTCATATTTTTCTACACTCTTCAGCCAACCTAATGCCGTTTTTTTTCTATATATTGTTTTGCAGGAGTATATTGATGCTCATCCAGAAACCATTATCCTAGACCCTCTCCCGGCTATTCGTACACTTCTGGACCGATCCAAGTCTTATGAGCTAATTCGGCAAATAGAGGCATACATGCAAGGTAGGCCAATATCTGCTCTCCCTGGAGGCTTTCATTATGACTAGAGAAGGAAGCAGCTTCCTTCTGGAGGTTGGATGTGAACTTTGAAGTAGTGGTTTTGGGCCCCTTGCGTTGTCTCTCCATGGGAGCAAAAACACTGAAGCATTCCTGTGTCACAGGATTGCCCTCTGGAATTCTGTGCTCTTCTTTTTCCATATACACAAAGAAGGTTTGTATCTGATTAAAAATACGATGTGGATTTAATGGGGAGCATATTTACCACAGTGAGCACTCTCAGAAATCTTCTGGAAAACACTGTCTTCTTGTGTGAGCTGGTAAATTGAAATGACTGTACAAACTCAGCAGTAGTAAGAGTCCTGAGGTCTGAATTGGAGGGAGAAGAAGAAAAATAGTTTTTGGAAAGGACCGAAAGAAATTAAAGTGTAAATACAGCTAAGGTCTTTGAGAGGTATTGGAAGCCTATTGCACAAGCTAATTGCTAGGAGGAACATAAATGCAGTTCTGGTGCTGGCTTGTTACCTGACATAAACTATTGCCTTTAATTGGTATCATTTGAGTTGTATTCCCATGTTTAGAAGTCATGCCTTTTCAACCTGAAAAATTCTATTACCTTCTCATTTTAACATTGTAACTGTTGGGTTGAGTTAGTCTTTCATTCCCTTTCTACTTGTGCTGTTGTCATGTTCTTGAAACATTTATTGGCTTTTGAATTTAAATCTAGAATAGCTCTGAAGTAACTGTTTCATATGTTAGATGACTGTAATGGGGGGAAATTGCATTTCTGAACTATGTTCTAATGGGGTGTTATTGGAAATACCATTGAGATTGTGTTATCACTGTCTTGATGGGCAGGTAAGAAGCTCAGCAATTTGTATTTTTATAGTTGTAGATTTATGGACATATTATTTGCATACAACCTGCCTGGCCCCACTGGCACCGTCTTTATGTAAAAATAAGACTACCAATTCACAGCACTCTCACTTGTCTTTTGGAATCTCTTAGGGAGAAAATACTTGATTAGTTTAGAAGGATTTTGTTTTGGAGTAGTTATTGCTGTTTGTGAGTAAGAGAAAGGTGCTGAGGGAAACCTGTGCTCTGAGGGAGTGGTTGGGATTTTGTTCTAAAAGCAGAGGGATTCAGTAGGGTTTGGTTTTGTTCTTTTTTTCTTAAATTGCTATCAGTACTATTGTTATCCTTATGAGAACAATATGTTTGGGAGAGCATCCAGTTTTTGCAAGTAGTTTGTCTTCCACATGTTTCAGCCTCCTTTGGTCAAACTGATGAGAAAAAGAAATAAATACTTAAGGAGGAAAAGGAAAAAGGAAATTTGTATTCAGGTAAAACTGAATTTAAAAGAAGCTATTAATAAAGTTGAGGAATTAAGTAAAGAATGGCGTTAGCTGTTGTCACTGGCTGCTGCAGTGTTTGGTGACCATATTTCCCCTGACCCTGTGTCTCCCTCCCCCTGGCACTTTTCTCCCTAGTCTCATCTTATTTCTGTCTCATAATCAGAAATATCATGACCAAGACCTTGAACCAACTCCATATTTAGCAGCGGAAATCTCAGGAGAGATGAATAATTGTCTTCTTGTTCTGGCCTAAGTAGATCAGCCTCTCTATTCCTGCACATGATGATGTGCAGTAAGAGAAAAGTTACACCACTCTAGACAGTGCTGTGGGTTTTCCCCCCACTTCCTTATTTTCACCTGCTAAGTTATGTTTTCTCTGTTGTGGCTGCCATCTCATATCCCAAGGCCATGAGCACTTGGAAAACTCAAACAAGAAGTAATACATCTGTGAATAGCATGAACTTTTAGGAGCCACATCTTTATTGTTCTGGAATTTCATTATGGACGTAACTACTAAGAAAATAATATCCTAGTCTTTAGCTGTAACTAGAGAGCTCTTTTTATCCCAGGATACAAAATTAATGTGATGGGTTAAGTTCAGTGCAAGGGATTATCTCTTCCAAAGGAGTGTTGTAAACTCAGGGGGGTTGAGTATGTATGTAAGGAGAAGCCTTCTGCTGTTCAAAGTCTTTCAAAAGAAAATTCAGTTTTTATTTACAGACCAGTTTTGGATTTCAGTGATTATTGCCTCTATTTGAATTATGTTTGAAAGTAACTATAAATGAAGCATAATCTTTATTTATGATTCTCAGTTTACACTTTATTTCAATGCTGTAGACTTTACAACAACTGGAAAACTGAAGATTTGCACCAGTTGGCTTAAAGAGAGGGTGACCACATGCTCTGCTGAGGTGACTGTATTCTGCAGCAGTAGGGCCCCATGGTCTATAAACAGCTTGATTTTAACTCACATTATTTTTCAGATGTCCAAGTCACTGTCCTTTTGACACAGAATTCTCCATGCTTCCTGAAAAAGGGAATCCCTATTTGAAGTGTCTAAACTGGGTACGTGGACATTGTTAGGCTTTCTGAAAGTCCCGTATCTTGCTCTTTCTGGAGTCAAGTGTCTGAGTGATAAGTACTTTGATCCAGCCTCCTGAGAATGGGTGGCTGAGACACTCCTTTTCTCTGCTACCACTCTGTGGCCACTAAAGGAACCGAGGTGGAGGAAGACTAGTAACTAGGCCAGAATTGTACCAGTAGTCTGAGGGAAAGCACGGGGTTGAACCTGGGCTTTCTATGTCCTAGTCTGACCTAGTAACCACTCAGTCCTTGTGGAAATAGAAGGTTCACAGACTTGCCTAATCACTGAAGTTGGAAAAGGCCTCTTGGGAATATACAGTCCAACTCCCTGCTCAAAGCAGAATCTCTAGAGCAGTTCCTCAGGTCCATGTCCAGTGGTTTTTGTGTTTCTCCACAGATGGAGACTGCATAACCTCTCTGAGAGATGTGCTCCAGGATTCACCTTGAACCCACTGTGCTAGCGTGCTACTAGCAGTGCTGAGGTGGTTTGCAGATTGTTGCTTTATTCAGTATAGGTAGTGATATCTCCCTTGGAAGGAAGTAGCACTCTCTTCTGGGGGAAAAAAAAAAAAAAAGCTTTAAGAGATATTTTAACTTTGATTTTAATGGATTCTATTTTGGAATCAATAGTCTGACTGGGGCTATGGCTTACTCTTTTTCCAGGTCTCTGTTATTTTGAGTGCAAGCTCTAAAAGAGCTAGTTATTCTGCAACCTGTGCTTCTGAATCTTTTAAAAAAAAGATTTGAAAAAATAAAGGTTGCATTCCCAGCTAGTGTCCTATATAGCTGTCAGATCTATGTTGAAATAAATCACTGAATTGATTTTTTTGGTCTCACAGTTGTTCTCTCAGCAGTTGTATTGCTTTATTTACTTATCTGTGAAGAATTGCTTCTTATATAAAAGTGCTCTTGATCAGTTTTGATGATGTTTGGTGAAAGATTAGGAGCAAATTCCTTTTTTAACAGGTTATTGTATGGTTGGAACTGTGTCAGCCTTTTTAAAGCTCTAACCTAATGAAAGTAACTAAATTTTCTGATGCTGTGTTGAAAACTTGTGATCCTTCAGGTTTGAAGTTCAAAATCTGGCACTTAAAATCATGCTTAAGATGGTAATGGATGAGCACTGTGACTGGGCACTAACTAAGCTTTTCATATTACATTTTTTGTTTAAAGATTAAAAGCTTTTGAAATTCACTACCTATCTTAAAAGTAATAATCCAAGTTGAAGGAACTTAAACCAAAACTGAAGTAAACATGCTACTCACTCAGTGTGCTATCTAGTTAGTGTTCCCATCTGCTGCTCAGCTTCCTCTGCTGTCTCAAGTGACTTGCTGGTTTCTCTGATAACATTTGAACTTGCAGACCCTGAAGTTCATTTCTTTAACCACTTGCTCCTGGCTTTTTCTTCCATAGTTTAAAAATTTTGTTGTTCTTAAATTTAGCTCCAAATCTAAAATTTGTGCAGACAATAGTCTTTGTGGAGCTCTCCTAGGAGAGAGAACTCCTGCATGAGCCGAGCTGCAACTACTTAATTTCTCTCTTCATAGCAGTTGTCTTTGAAGTATGGGAGCTATTTCCTCAGGACACTCTAAACAGTATACACCCCTTTAGCTTTGATATTTTCATCCTGGCATGTAATCAAAATCATTTATGATTGATTGGTTACTAATATAAGAGATGCAGTTGCTGCTGTATGTACGCCTTTCTCATTTTGGGGGATATTACAGAACAGATCACAATATCCTTCTCTAGTCTGTGGATTTCTTTTTATCAGATTGTCTGCCTTAGAAATACTCCTCGCACAGCTGCATGTATCTTTTGCTGCTGGGAGGGAAGCTCAGTATGATGTAATAGGTAAGGCATTTGATTTGGGGCTCAGGGTTTTCTGCTTGGTGCTGGTTCTGCCTTGCTGCATGACTTTGGACATGGCGTGTCACCCCTGTGCATCTCTTTCTTTTCGTGACCCTCACCTGCCTGTCAAGATGCCACATTGTTTTGGGCAGGAGCTCTTTTCCAGGTGTACGTACACATACTCTGATACAGCAAGTGTCTGTGCCAAGAAAGCTGTGTAGGTATTGTTTGAACAGAAAGCGTGGACCTCTTGTGGAGTAGAAAACTGCGTCTACAATTCAACACCAGAGCCGATAGTCAGGGGTGGGTTTTTTGGGCATTACGGAGCATGTACATTGCTGGAGCAGTGCATACTTAGAACTTCTCAAAATCAGGCCACCCAGTTAAAAAGTGCATGAAAATAGCTGTATATACATAGCTTCAGGCATTCAACTTTTGAAACTGTAGCATCTTCTCTCTGTGGCCTACTTTTCAGGGCAGTTTTGGTCAGAGGGGAGAGAAAAATAGTCACACAGGTCAACTTCGGACACCTCTGATTTTTATTTGAAGCTCCTATTAAAGTGAAAAGAAAAATCTAGCTTCAATTTAAAACCTCTTAATCACTCACCTGGGACTCACTTCTTCATGCAGGGACATATCAATAAAGTATCTTTAGTTAGAGGGCTGATGTCAGTTACTGTAAATAACCACGCCAGTTTTTTTGGGTGCAAAAGTCTCCCTTGTTGGCTGTATCTTCTCTTTCCAGCAAGAACACATGCAGACAGATGTCTTAGTACTTCACTTAAAATGTGTGGTGCGTGTTCACTGACTGGATTTTAATTTCTGTATGAAAACTAGTACACCTGTGTGGAAGGAAGGAGTTGGAATGGGACTGATAGTCTCTGTGACTGTAAGCAGCTTGTCCAAAGTGCCTCAGCTCCCAGCAGTGTTGCACATGGCAGTCCTCTATACCCAGCTGCCAGCACTTTGTGGGTCTCAGTCCTGCTCTGTGGAACTGGAAACACACTGGGACATTTGCCCCAGGGAAGTGTCACCTGCCAACTTTCTCATAAAAGCTCATTCTTCCATCTAGGAGGAGGATAACAAAGGGACATCAGCATGTTGGTGTTAAGATAACAAGCCCTGGCTTTGAAATTTAAAGTAGATAGCTGCTTCCAAAGGACCAATGCTGTCCTGAAAGAGGCAGCAGGACAAGAAAGTGGGAAGCCCCTAAAGGAGCCTGGAATCTTCTGTCTTGTACCATATCTTGCTCTTGTTAAAGTAGTATACAAAAGGATTTTCCAAGGTAAGACTGTTGAAAGTTAGCCATTTCATAATCAGAACAGGCTCTCCATTCCCTTCCTGCCTCTCCTCTCCCCTTTCAGATTTTCATTATTTTGAGCTGTGATCTCTGTCCCAGCATAGGTAGGAGGGAGCTGGGGGCCTCTGTGGATATGGTGGGCACAGTCCTTGTTCTCCCAGCCAGGAGTGGCAGTCTGCTGGCCCGCTGCCACTGGCCTCCTGAGGTCCATCAGTTTGGGACTGTTCAAGTGACTCTGCAGGCCAACAGGCACAAAGCCCAGAGAATAATACAGAAAACATTTTTATTGTTTTGTCTCACAGTGTGCCAGTCAGAACTCCTTGAACCAACAAACAATCGTCATCTTGGATCTTAGTAGTCTTAATGGCCACTGAGCTTTCAAAATAAGCCTGCCTGTGAAGTTCAGATGTTATTTTTGGGTGCACTTAGGTTTAATCTTTAACTCTCATGTGCTTTTTTGACCAGATACGGGGAATCTGCACCCCATTTTCACTCTCTTTTGCTTATCTGAATCTGAAAAGAAACAAGGCTGGACCTTTTATCCATTTATTGAATACCAGTGTTGAAAACTTTTGTTTTACATCTACATGCACGATTTCAAAGCATTTTTCTACTTGATAAAGCTGAAAGAGTGGAAAAGTTTATATCCATTTAAGTGAGAACTGCCATGAATTTGGTGTTAGGGGCTTGGGTGGATCTGAAGAATGACTGAATCTGCATTTTATGGGGTAAAGATATAAGCCATGATTGCACTCCGTGGTCATGGGGCATTCCTAAGACATCTCCAGTTTGAGTTTTATGAACAGAACATGGATTAATTCTTGAGGATTTTGGTCTCTCTAGAAGGAGGAAAAGAGGAGCCGGGATTCTTCTTGTCATGATGAAGTCTTCACTGAATAAACTAGATGTTTTAAATTCCAGCATGGTTGTGTTTCAACGTATTCTGATCCTCTTGAGCAGAAATTTCCTTGGCTGACATCCAAATTTCTCAAGTATCTGGGTGCTGCAGTAGAAAAAGTAATGAAGGAGCATTGAAAGATAAATTGCTCAAAGTATCAATGTAAAATTTAACTGGGAATACTTTTTGCAGGAAGTGGCTTTTCCCAGTGTTTCTACTGGTATTGTCACAAGATCAAAGGTCAAGAAATAAGTCTTGAAAACTAGGACCTTTCATCTGAGTTGGACACCAGGACTTGGCTGATGAAATATTACTCCAGTTTTGGTGTAATGTGTTTATGTCACTTTTGCTGCTGAAGAAGCAGTTTATTCTGGTGTGGACAAGAAAAGTAGCATCCCTTACATTTTCTGAGATAAGTATCTAGCCAACATGTGGTACGCCTGGTTAGCTTCTAATCTCTCCTCACGTAGAGTCCAGCAGGACCTTAAGGCTCTATCAAGGTTGTGTGGAATCAGCTGATGGCAGCACTGCCTGGGAGATGCACAGAGGATGCTTTCCTTTACCACTAGGGCCCTAACATCCCCTCTAAAATCACTGTTGGCTCCCATTTCACTTATCTGCTGGCTTTGTGCAACTGTTCCTGCTGAGTGTATCAGTAAAGAAAATCATGAAAGCCTGAGTGCATTTCTTGTTCTTGACATCAGTAATTGGGTCTGTCTCATGAAATTTCTAAATGGCTTTCAGAAATTAGAGTGGATGAGGCTGAAAGTGTAAAGATTGATGAGAGGGACTTGAAATGGTATGGATTTCTTGTATAGTTTATGACTGAGTGGAACCAAACCTCTATGGTCAGTTGCTTGATAGTCTTCCTGGACAAGGTTATTTACTTGTCATTGTCATTTGATACACTATACCACTAACATCTTGCTTTTCTCTTTGTTTGGGGTACCCTTTTTCCAGTAGTGCTTGGAAAGTACTAATATTTTGGTTTTCTGATGTATAAATGCTGCATATGGGGTGGAAATAGAGATCCCAATGCATTCATGGGCTGGTATGGCTGTATGGAGACAGTCAGCACCTCTAGAGTGTCAGTAATTGTGGTTCAGGTCACTGCATTTGTGTAAAGGAAACAAAACTGATTCAGCAGGATACAGCTTTGCTCCATGGAAACAAAAACATGCTCTGCTGAGAAGAAAAAGCAGCACTGTCACAGCCATGTGTTGCATCCCTTCATACCCTGTTTGGTGGGCAAGGTGTACATGGAGCATGTTTCAGAACTCCTGGCATTTGTAGAGAAATATACAATCTGTTTAGTTCTGTACACTGAGAGTGAACCACTGCTTGTTAAATTGGGTTAAAATAGTCTGAATAATAAAAATTGTGTATCCTTCAAATGGCACTGTCCATGTTGCTCTAGTTGCCTTCAGGCCTTCTGGCCTATTAGAGTTCTTGGAAACAGTCAGCTAGAAATTGGATAGCTGAACACAAGTCAGCACATTGAAATAACTTTCAAAAAAAAAAAAAGTCACTCCTCAGAGGGCAGATCTTAAGTAAACTGAAGCATCAGAAAGTGCTTGAGAGAGACCAAAGACATGGAGAAGATAAATAAACTCCATTCAATGTGGCAAATCAAGCATCCCATACTACCCCTTCTAGTGGCATTTCAGAACTTTTATTATTAACACTGGAAAAGGTGGATGAACACAGGATACCAAATTTCTTAGACAAGTCCAAATTGTTTAGTTTTTTCCAGACAAAGGGAGGCAGCAATATCAGACAGGTTTACCAAAAGACAGTGAAGAGTTAGCATAATGATAGATCCACTTTATTGTTGTCTCTTGAATCTATAAAATATAATATGGACGTGCATTGTTAACTTCTACATTGACTCACTACTCAGGAAAGACCTCAGCATCACACTGGGTAGCTCACTGGAAACTTCTGCCCCCTCAGCCTCAGTAGTCGAAAGAGAACATGCCAAAAGAATCAAACAAAAAGATTATGGTGGCCAAAAATAGCATTGAAGACACAGAGCATACAGTTGTGTAAATAAAGCGCTTTCTTTTTCCGAAGACTGTTTTCAGTTCTGCTTTCCTGAATTTAAAAATATGCATTAGAAGTGAAAGAAGTCCTGGAAAAAAGGGACATGGTCAATGCCAAGAGACAGCCACACAAGTGAAGAGTAAAATCAATCTCAGGCTAGCAAAGGTGGAACAAAACCTGAGCAAACAAAACATGAATAAATGGAGAAATGTTCCCTTTTTTTCTACCATGTCAGAGTTGGAGTTCCATTGAATAGCTGCTCAATTGCCATAAAATATCAACTGAGATCATAGCTGGACTGAAAGAGGTAGGACGCATTCACAACTAGGTTTGAAAGGTTTACAAACCATTGTGATTGGTGGTATATAGTACTGGCTGGTGGGTGTTAAAAAGACACTCCATGATGAACTCTGAACTCCATAAGCTGGGATATGTTGGGGGACAATATGTATTCCCTTTTCTTTCATTTGAAACCCAGTGCCAAGTTGAAAAGACGGAGATGACATGGTATCAGCTGAACTGTATTCTCATTTGGCTTGATAATTCCAGTGTTCATTTCTCATCTCCAGGGAAGCAAGACTGCCTGAAAGTGCAGTGAGGATTTAAAGCACTTTCTCTACTCCATAACTTTTAAACCTCATGCGAGTAGTAATGCTTTAGTGTTTTTACTGTCCTGTGAATAAAGTCTTGGTATTTAATATAAATCGTTATGAGCACTCAGCATGTTAAATGGGAACTCGGATAGAGCCACATGTGTTAAAACTGTTATTCTTTCAGAAATGTGGCTGGATGATATGATTAGGACTTTTTTCTTTGATAGCTCTCTCTTCTGCTGTATTAAGACCCTGTAGAGCTAGACAAAGGAGTCTGTTCATGAGGGGACAGAACGGAGGCATTGTGGGACAGGCTCTTGTAATACATGGCAGGGAGGGAATGGTACTGAATACCCTTGAAGAAGTTTTTCTATCAGGTTTTATTTTACTAGAGGATCAAGGAGGTCACCCTCCAGACGACACTGGTGCATTTTCTGGGACAGAGCATTACTTAACATGATGGGACTTTTCAACTTTTAAAATACTTTGTTTCATTTCCTCTCTTGGTGCCTGGCAAAATCATGGGGAAGACTGACCAGTTGCAAAATTTATCTTGTATGTAATTATGAAAATGACTGAACAGATAATGTTTCACAGTCTCACCCACCTGCCCACCCTAACAAGCCTACTCCATGATCAGAATAACTGCAGCTTTTTCCTTGCTACAGTGCAGCTGCCAGCTTCTGTAGTGTCTGCCGGGGCAAGGAGGGAAGGGATCTCTCAGCTGTTACTGAGTGTTAACTTTAGATGTGGCATCAGGTTTCCTACACAAGGGAGTGTTCATATCCCAGCTCCTTCTTAATCAGCTTGAGGATGCCATGTGGGTGTTCGCTCTGTCTCTGATTGAGTGCCAGTGAGCAGCCAGCAGTGAAATCTCTCCTGCAGAGATGCAAAGTGTCAGTCTTGCACACATATACCCACCACCCATCTGCTGACAAATGAATATTCTGAATGAGGTCCTTTTTTTGACAAATGACGCTAAACATACTATGAAGGCGATGGAAGCTGTTAACATTCAGGAAGAGCTTTATCTTTTCTCATCTGTATTTTTTTAGTGTTTGAGGGTCCACTGAGATCCTGGTTGTGTGGGACAGTTGAGCTTCACTGAAGCAATTTCCTCACTTAAAACTTGAGAGTTTATTCTATCTCATCACCTTACTAAGGCACAGGTGTGTTGACAAGACACCCATCCAGGTAAGTAGCAGGGACACAGAACATGAGCCCCATCCTGTGCTAAGTTCTGGTTTGCATGTGATACAATCAATCTACATGCAGCATTGTGGGCAAGGCATAGTCTCTGAGATGCAAAGGATCTGTAATCACAGAATCATTGAATGATTTGGGTTATAAGGGACCATCATCTAGTTCCACCCCTCTGCCATGGGATGGGCAAGAACATGGGGTGCCTGCAGGGGCACCTTCCACTAGACCAGGTTACTCAAAGCCCTGGCCAACCTGACCCTGAACATTTCCAAGGATAGGGCATCCACCACTTCTCTGTGCAACCTGTTCCAGTGTCTCACCACCCTCACAGTGAAGAATTTCTAGTATCTTCTTAATTGTTGAGATTCAGGGCTTTGACAACAGCCCTGCTTACTCTCTTGATCTCTAAAATGCCAGCCAAACCTCCCTGCTCCCTCAGAGGAACCTTTTGAGGATTAGTCAGCACTTGGGAAGCCTGTGAATGTGCTGTTTAAACACTGGTAGAAGGGGTAAGTATGGGTAAGATTTTTGCTTGCAAGGCAGCTGTAGTGCTGGGGCAAACTAGTGGGGTAGTTGAATCTCCTGTACTGGAGGCTTTGGGAACAGACTGGATAGGGGAACATCTGCCAGTGTTGGTGTTACAAGCATTTCATCTTCTCAGAATGCAGTGGGACTGGGGTAGGTAACCTGGCAGCCTTCCCAGACCAGCACTTCCTGATGTTGATTGTCCTTCAGAATGAAAAACATCAACTACTGATAGTTTGAGCCAGTGATCTAAGAGTTAAGCAGTTTGAGAAGTCTTGGGCTTCTATTGAGGCAAAGTTTTCGTGGGTCAGTGCAGCCAGGCCTGGATATGATAGGCTGTGCTCCGATATAAAACCCGACATGTTTCACCTGGACATAGTCCTGCTACTCTGGCTGCTTGACTTTCGGGCCAAAGTTGGCTTCATTCTGCTTTTTAGGGATGCCAAGAGAAGAGCAGTGGGCTGGCTGCACCTGTTCATATGGATGTGGTGCAGCAAGTATTTCCTCCTCTGTGGAGAAATCTGTGGAATGAGTTTGTCACTTGCTTCACAAGGGTGAGGCAGTTGAGCTATGCATTCCTGAATCAGCAGGCTCCTCTTGCCTTGGGCGTTCTTTGGCAACCACACATTAAATCTAAAGCTATAAATTGTATAATTTGCATAAGATATTAGACAGACAAGCACAATGGGACAGACGCTAATTGCTGATTTGGGAAGCATCACAAGCATTTGCTAGGAGATAAACTGCAGTTACCTCAGTATTGGGCAATTAGTGTTGGTTTTCTAAAAGGAGAGAAGTGTATCACACCAACTGATTTCTTGTACTGTGTAATTTGCTGATTTCATTGTTGCTCATGGGGACAGTTTTTTAGTTCCTTTTTAAGACAATGTTTTTTAAAAACTTGCTATTTTTGACAAGGAGGTAAATGCAGTTTGGGAAGGATAGTCCCACCAAGAAAGTTCAATAGCACACTCCTATTCTGCTGAAGGAAAATGAATTCTGCCGTAAATTCTTTGGCACTTCATAGTTCTATCCTAAGTTGCCATACAGGTGCACCAGATTGCAGATTAGGGGGTATTGGTTGATTTTTGCTGCCTTTGGAACCCAGAGTTTGGTATGATTTTTGGGGGTAAAATTTATGCTGGCATTTTATTGTGGTTATCATTAATTTCTAATCAGCTGTTAGGCTGCCACTTAGTTAAACTGCTAAATCTTAAAATGTGTTCACCTAGATAGCAGAAGTGCTTAGGGGGGTGTAGAGCTCTACATTTCCCAGGTTTTTCAACACTCTGATTGTTGTGTCTTCCAACACTGCCCCACAATGTTTGTATGCTGTCTGTTTTATGAGCTGTTAACAAAATACAGGCAGTTCTTTAAGTGTGATGTTTCCCCTCAAGGTCCTGCACAGGGGGGGAGGGGGAGAAGTGAATGTCCTAGATTATAGAGCTGATTGTAATTGCTTTTGGTTTTCGGTATTTTGAAAGAAAATAATGTTAGAAGAGATCTGAAAATATCCATTTTATTTCACTGAAGAAATGATCATTTATAATGAGCCTAAAAGGGGCAGTGGAGAGAGTTAGTATTTTTGAGATTTCAGAATTTGGAGAAGAGAAGAAAATAGCTCTTTTCTTCCCCTTCCTCTCTCCCACTCTTACTCCACAGCTCACTGGCCCAAAAGTCCCAGGAAGAAAGGTGACTTGTTCTTTTGGACACTTTATTTGAAGTGAAAGTAAACAAGCTTTGCTTTATGTTTCACTGAAAAGCATCTTACTTGATGGAAGTGCAACTGCTTGCCAGCAGTTTGGCCGGTCCTATTGTTTTGAACTTAACGTTAAGGACTAGTATAGCTGTAACCTAGTTGTATATAAAAGTAAAACACAAGCTGCTCACACCAGTGGGAGTCTGGATTTACAAGAGAGTCCCATCTAGGAGATTCGGTGGGCTTGTCTTCATTATGTGTGTTGCTTTTCATTCCTTCCAGTGAATGACAGCTCTGATGTGGATGCTCTTACACAACTTCCTGCGTGGGAGGAGGGATGAACAGTCCCAGAAGAAAGCACCTTTATAGTCTGTATAACTACATCCGTGCAGGTGTTGGGGCAGGGTTACCATTCCAGATGGTAATTGCACCTTTGGCAGTAACTGCTCCATGGATGCAGCTCTTTGCAAGTGCACACCTGTCCAAGATCATGTGATGTTTTGCCTCTTCCCTCTTGCCTTACTCCTTTAGAGTGATTATTTTCAAAGTGACTGTTGTGAATTAGGAGAAATTCTTTGAGAAACAGGCTGAAGGTGTATAGCATGGTATAATTGTATAACTGCCATCATTTAACTGGTTAGAAAAGCTTTTAAAATTTTGTAACCAAATAGCTGAAACTGTAGTGAAACCTGTGCCAAACACAGGTATATGTTGGTCTCTGGAGGCAGGTATGGGTGGAGGACCTTACGCAGTTGGTTTGTGAAGGTCTGCCTGGGATTGGATTCATGCACTGGATGCAGCAGTAGTAGCTGCCTAAGGTATTGCAGAGGTGAGGATAAAAAAAAAGGAATAGCTGAGAAAGCTTCAACAGGTGGTACATTTGTGCCTGTGAAGCTGTCTCTCTCCCCCAGAAAAGAAAAAAGAGAGAGTGAGACAGACAAACTGGTTGTGCATACCAAACCTGCCTTTTTTTTTTGTTCTTCCTGCAAGGAAATGGTACTTTCTGTGTTAGTTCAGTATCCAGGCTTATCAACAACATAAGCAACACAGCCAGGATTATCGAGTCCTGGCCCACCTGTTCTAAGCATTTTATCATCCAGCCTATTCCAGAAACCCAGGGTGAGCCAGTGAAAAGATTAGCCAAGTTTTCTCCTTCTCCACACCTTGTTAGAAACATGGAAAGAACCCTTACAATTGAATCCATTAACCCAGCACTACGAGGCCCAACACTAAACCATGACTCTAAGTGCCACATCTGTATGTCTGTTAAATAACTCAAGGGTTGGTGACTCCACCACTTCCCTGGTCAGGCTGTTCCAATGTTTGGCAAGCCTTTCATTGATGAAATTTTTCCTGATATTCAATGTAAGTCTCCCCTGGAGCAATTTGAGGCCTCTTGACCCATGAGTTGTTACTTAGGATAAGAGACCAACCCCCACCTGGCTACAGCCTCCTTTCAGGTGGTTGTAGAGAGTGATAAGGTTCCCCTTGAGCCTTCTTTTCTCCAGGCTAATCACCCCCAGCTCCCTCAGCTGCTCCTCATCAGACTTACGCTCCAGACCCTTCCCCAGCTCCGTTGCCCTTCTCTGGACACGCTCCAGCCCCTCAATGTCTTTCCTGTCATGAGGGGTCCAGACCTGAACACAGGATTTGAGGTGTGGCCTCACCAGTGCCAAGTACAGGGGGACAATTCCTGCCGTGGTCCTGCTGGCCACACTATTGCTGACACAGAATGCCAGGATGCCACTGGCCTTCTTGGCCACCTGGGCACAGCTGGCTCATGTTCAGCTGCTGTCAAATGGCATCCCCAGGTCCTTTTCCATCAGGCAACTTTCCAGCCACTCTGCCCCCAGCCTGTCGTGCTCTGGAGGGTTGTTGTGACCCCAGTGCAGGACCTGGCCCTTGGCTTTGTTGACCTCATACAGTTGGTCTCAGCCCATGGACCAGCCTGTCCAGATCACCCTGCAGAGCCTTCCTGCCCTTCAGGAGATCAGCACTCCCACCCAATTTGGTATTGGCCATGAATTTACTAAGAGTACACTCAACCCCTGTGTCCAGGTCATCAATAAATGTATTGGATAGGACTTCATCTAGTACTGATCCCTGGGGAACACCACTAGTGACCAGGTGCCAACTGGATGCAGCACCATTCACCACCAGTCTCTGGATCTGGCTGTCCAGCCAGTTTCTTATCCAGCAAAGAGTGCACCTTTCCAAAATTATCAGCTCTGTGATTTTTTCCCCAGCATCCAGGTCAGGCTGACAAACTTGTAGTTCCCTGGATCTTCCTTCTGGCCCTTTCTGTAGATGGGCAGAACATTTGCCAGCCTCCTTTTGTCTATGACCTCCCTGGTGATACTGCTGATAAATGATTGAAAGTGGTTTGGTGAGCTCTTCCACCAGCTCCCGCCGTGCCCTCGGGTGGATTCCATCCAGCCCTATAGACTTGTGTGTGTTGTAAGTAGTGCAGCAGGTTGACGACCATTTCCCCTTCGCTTTATTCTTCTCCCTGTCCCCGTCTTTCAGCTGGCAGGTGGCTCAAGAGCCTGGATACTTAAACAGCTGAGAATCCCTTCTAATTTCAAGTCCAGGTTTACAGGTTTACCCACAAAAAGAAGTAACATCTTGTAACAATGCAAATTTCTGTCTGTATTGGCTGTTTCACAATTCATTGCAGCCTGAACATGTGCACAAAGAAAACCGGCTCGTATTGAGACAGAGCTGGGTTCAAAGCATGATAGACATTCACTGCATGAGAATCACATCTAGATGTGCACAAACTTCTCTGAGGCTAGCAGTGCTTGTCTTATCTTCCCTACCTATATATCAGATTTACCACAAGAATTTTATCTCAAGGGGAAAAAAAGTGTCATAATTCTCTGTCTAATCCTATGATCAGGGTGGGTTTTTTTGCCTTCTGATTTAGGAATTGAAAGGAATCCTTAAACAAAATTTATCTCCTAAATAAAACTATACCAAATTTTAGGTGCATTGTTGACCTTTTACATTAGTGAATTGCATTGGTTCATTCGTTTGTTTATTTGCAATGAAAGTCAAAGCCTGCCTGGAGCTGAAGAGTAAAGCAAATGCATTTCATATTGAATGTAATGTGTATCATGACATGCAGATGGTTTTGATCCATTTCCCTTTTGTGCTCTTATTAAGTCTTTGTTTTTTATATTACTTTGTCCAAAAGAATTTCTTTTAATAACTTTCCATACTTGGTTAGCCTTTATAGGAAAATTAATTTTTCCTTTTGTAAAGGTAGATCTTTGTGAACTGAATGTTTGTTCAGGATCTTTTTTCTTTGAAACCTAAATGTAGGGAGGCTTCCTGTTCTTTTTTGACTTGAGAAAAAACAACTGATCTTTTCAAAACATTGTCTGTTTTGTGCTCTGGTTGTGTCATTTTCTTCTGCTGTATACACCATGTACTGCAACTTCTAAAGACTAACATGTTGAGGTGTGGTTTTAGTGGCTGTAGGGCACATAGTATTAATCTAGGAACAGCACTATCATTATCTTAATTAAAGCAAGGGTATTGTGTCAGCCAGAAGGTACAGAGGGACACTGAAGTTGTTAAATCTTGTTGAAGAACTGCATTGTGCTGGGAGTTGGAAGGCTTGATCCTGTTTCAAGACTTAGTGATGGTGCCTGAGTAGGTATTAATCTCTCCACCTCCTTGTTTCTTCATTTCACACCCCTCTCCTTCATCAGTCCTGTTTGGTTTGAAACTTCTCTGAGGGGGACACCACCTATTATTTTGTGTTTTGCACAGTACTCAAAATACTGGTCTTGCAATGCCACTGTAATACAAAAGATCCTACAATGTTAGGGGAAGATGCTGAGGCTTCCATGGTGTCCACCCAGCTTTTAATTGTGACTGTATACAGAGGAAACCCTTTGAAACCGCATTTAGTAGAAGCTAAATTCTGAGCTATGACCTGGTTTCTTTAAACATTCAGGTTTTGTCATTATTTTGAAGCCTTCAGTATCTGATGCTAAAAATACACTGTGCTGAGCTTCCCACGTGTAGGTAGTTATATAAATCTTGCCATAAATAATACTTATTCACTTGATCATTATAGAAATGTCTCGACATGCAGTTCATAAGGGATTTGCTCAGAGCAAACCAAAATTGAGTAGAAAAACACAGATTAGAATGAGAGTTCCTAGACTTATTTAGATCCTGCTTTTATAGCATAATTTCATAGCCTAGTTTGTCATTTTTCCAATATCTAGACAAAGCTGAAGAGCACTAAGGAGAATCCTCCTTAATTCTTCACAGTGAACTGTGAAATGTGAAGGGCTGGTACTGCACCTTTAAAGTTGCACATCTTGAAAAGGTTTAAGTTAAATATCTTAATAGTCTGACATTGTTATATGAGTAGAAGCATAGGGGGGAATGCTGGATTTCACAGCCATTTTGTAGAAATGTTTGAGACTATAAAACTAAAACACTGAGTAGTATGAAAGTCCTGGTTGTTGATAGTTATTGGAAGAAAGTGTATTTTATAAATAGGAGGGGAAAAAGCATAGATGAACTGATGCTATACAAGGCAGCATTCTTCAGCCTGGCAGGCAAAGTCCAAATGGATTTGAACTTAAAAAAAAGAAAGACCTTACAGGAGCCTTTCAGTACGTAAAGGGAGCTTCCAAGGAGGCAAGAGATGGACTTTTCACAAGGGCATGTAGTGATAGGATAAGAATGGCCTTAAGCCATGAGGGAGGGCAAGTTTAGATTAGATAATAGGAAGAAACTTTTCACTGTGAGGGTGGTGAGGCACTGGAACAGTCCAGAGAGGTTGTGGGCTCCTTATCCTTGGAAGTATTCAAGACCAGGCTGGATGGGGCTCTGAGTAACCTGGTGTAGTGGAAGGCATCCCTGTCCATGACAGGGGCATTGGAACCAGATGATGGTCCCCTCCAACCTAGAGCATTCTGTGATTCCATGAAAAAAGGTTGGTGCTGGAGGGGGGTTGTTTGGACAGGTGGCAGTTATGAAAAGCACCTCCTAGGGTATCACATATAACTTGCAGGTATTAGTATAGCAAAGCAGAGATCAAAACATTAGTGAAGGTGCAAGCTTGTACTAAGCAAACTGAAGTGAAATCTGAGATGGGAAAGAGTGGTGCAGTTGAGCTCTGAAAGAGTGTAAGTAGCAAGCATATGTCAGAAATTCTTACTGGAATCTCAGGATTGATTTAATTAGGAAGAAAATGTTTTGACTTAATTCTCAGGAATGAGCAATCCCTACTCACATGAATCCCAGTTTTGCTTTAGGTTCTTCTGTCAAGTGATGGATGTCATCGATGCCCAGCCTACCAGTCCCTCAGCCTGATCCATCGCCTTCATGTCTTCTACTTTATTCCTGTACATCCTGCTTCAAGTTGAAAAATAAGATTATAAAATCATTGTGCTAGGAACTGCTGTGAAATTTGTTCCTTCAAAGTAACAAAATTGCAGTTTGTTAGACCTATTAGGAACAGCCAAACTCTGTAGAACCTAATTCAGACCTCAAAATAAACCTTGAAAGTGAAGAAAATTACAGTGTACAGAACAGCAAGGCAGAATGCTCAGACAGCTCTGGGGGAGAGAGACCTGTCTCCCATGAAGAGTGGATGGTTTTTGGCGCCCAGCTCCTTCTGTCCATGGAAAGGCCAGCCTGCCTGCTCCCCAGGACCCCTGCAAGGCCTTGGTTATGCTAGAACCCTGGAGTGGGAAGGAACATGGAGAGATTTTAAGCAGAAGATGGACTGTAGTGTTCACTTTAAAGGTGCGTCATTTTTTTTGTGGATCCCAGATCTCATTTCTCTACATGAGGTGAGAATTGTGCTTAGCTCTGCTTTGAGTTACCCCTGTTCTGGATGCAGTAGGGGTAATTTGTTGTGTTGCAAGTGGAAGATGAATGGAATTACTCAGGTCATCCTGGTTTACCTCCAGCAGTTCTCATCCAGCTGCTTTGATTCTAACTAACATTTGTGGGTCAGATCTGTGAGTTCAGTGCCTTTTGATGTAGAATGTTGTTTCGAAAGAATTTCAGTTTTCTGACCTTCTGTTGTTCTCTCTCTGCCTCCCTTTTTTCATTCTGGCTACATAGTTTATGCATGTAAGGTAGAGCAGGGATCTTTTCCAGGAGGATACTCATCTGTTTCCCTTAAAAAGACAGACAGGGAACATGAGTGAGAGAAGATAGATTGAGAAGAATAGGAAATTGAAGCAGTGTGGTGGGGTTGCATTAATAACCATGAGAATAAATTACAGTGTTTTTGAATAGGATATTGCAAAAGAAGTCAGTAATTAATATTTAGGGAGTTTGGGTTTGGGTTGTTTTTTTTTTTTGTGGGGCTATTTAAAACTTATTCTACAGAGTATTTGCTATAACTTAATGCAAGTTATTACAAAGTAGTGAGAGAATAGATAATTAAACATGAGAATTTTTCTGCCAGGACATGACAGGAAGCAGTAAGACCTTTAGGAGAATAAACAGTGAAAAAGATTTTTAAAAAAAAATCTGCTCTCTCTATCCATATCAAATAACATGCTAAAAGAGGATACCAAGAGCAGATGAAGCAGTTTGTGATTGTTTATCTTCAGTTCCAGGTGACATCAGTGCTGGAAGCAGCTCTTCTCATACTGCAGCTCTCTTCTCACCTAGTGAGAAGAAAAACATGGTTAGAGAACATCTGCTCTAGTTCAATGGGTGCAAGCATCAAACAAGGTTATTTGCAAGAGAACCTAAGGCCACTTAACTCTAGGTCTTACACATGTACAAGACTAGAGCATGAATTCCACTGGAGAGTGCTTATTCTTAGGAAAAACACCCAACAAAATGTTCCAATATGTGAATGCAGTTGCCTTATCCACATGCTAAATCTGGGTGTGGAGCTTTACAGGTACTCTTTGTCTTATAAGCATCTGGAAATGTGTGCTCATTTTTCCCTTCCCATTTTATTAACTCTTAGTGATGCCAGGGCCCCCATGGGGGAGGATTTCTGACCTGCTCAGTATTTGCCAGCTTTAAAAGCACTGTGAGCATTACAGCACAAGCTTTGATGGACTGATAGTGTTTAATAAAATTTTGGGGGCTAGTTTTAATCTGTGTCTTAACAGAAAGTAGCTGGAATGTACCTGAGTTGAAGTATCTAACCACAGATTTCTGTGTTCAGGTTGTCTGGGGTAAGACTGTTATCAGAGTAAATACACAACATGTGTGTGGCCTTCCATACCAGCAGGAGATCTGCACTTACTCAATACCACTGTATTATGCCCGGTCTAATGCCCAGGCTTTTGATTTTTAGTAATTCAGACAGGGATGTTTTTCTCACCATTGCAGAATACTTCTGACAGGCAAGAACAATGAAAAGAGGTAATATTTAGGCTTCAGATCCCAATGTCGCCAAAAGTAGCCAGAACCTAAAGGAGTAGTTTTTTTCCCTCTCCTCATCTGTCAGCATTGCAAAAATTGCAGTGTCCTATTCTTTTCTCCCTAGAGCCCTTCATTATTCAATTTGCCTCAAGTGAAGCAAAAATCTCAAGTGTTTTATATGATGTAAATTGTCCAAGAGATCTGGTGGGACCCCTGGCTACCTATTTTCCTCCATCTTCTGTTTTCTTAGTCTTAAATTAAGGCCGGTGTCAGTGCTGGGCTTTTGTTGACTGAAGAGGGGTTATGGAAATTTGGTACAGGTAGTCATTCAAGTAATATAAAACACATTTAATAAGAAGAGCCACAGAGATTGAATGTGAAGAAATTTGTACAGTGAAACACTTTTATTACACTCACTGTCCACCTTAACTCACTACTCTTTTCTGCTTCACCAGCTAATGTCCAAAAGTAGTTGTGGGCTTTCAAGTTTGATCAGATTGTAAGGAGCAGCCTCTTGGAAGAAGGGATCAGAGAAAGATTAACACTGCTGGGAGCTTGGTGTTTACTATTTCAGTGGTGCGATTTAACTTTCTCCTCTATACTAATTGTCATAAGGGTTAAATAAATGTCATGGCTTTTAAACACAGTACAGAAGAGTGACACTGCTTTGTAGTTTGAAACAAAACATGTCTTTAGGGCTGGGCAGCATATCCAGAGTTGAGATATCATGGTAATTAAAATTAATGATAATTTAATGTAGTGATCCTTATCCTGTAGGAAGACTTGTTTGCTCAAAATGAAGTATTACATATGCTAAAGTCAGAGTTTGATGTAGGGGAGTAAAAGTCCATGGGCTGGCAGTATGACACCGAATGGAGCTCAAATAAACCAGACTGTATATCTGTGTTTTAATTAACTTAATAGATGTGTCTGTGAAGGGCTGCAGCTAAACTTTGGTAGACTGAGTTGACCAGAGAACTGCTGTTCCTAACACAGGATTTATTTGTTACTTTTTCTATTGCATTTACCATTTGAGACATCTCCAGCTGATGGCTGGATAAAATTAATATGGGGACAAGTCTGCCATTTGTCACAGGGCTTCCTGAAGTGTCTTTTGCCAGTACTGACCTTTATGGTACATAACGATGATGTCCTTACTGAAGGTTTTTTCTTAATGGGAAAATGCCTATCAACCAAATTCTCACCATCATCCTGTGAACGACTCTCCTGAGAACCTCTGATATAATTACTGGTTCAAGTGCTATTACAGAGATTAGAGACATTTGTTTGCTCTGATTTTCAGTCTCCCAGTGCCCTGAAATACAGTGCTCAGTTGCAGGCAGCAAGGCCTAAAGCAGCAGTAGTTGCCTCTGCTCACTGTGCAGAGCATGCTGTGTTGCTTGGCAGGGAACAGGTTATTTCTGTGTCACACTTGTACCTAGCCACGGGCATTGCATCCTGCAGGAGAAACATACTTTTCTTCCAGGCTGTATCTTTTCCCAATAATGAGGTAGCCCTCTTCGGCAAGTATGTTCTAGCTCAGAATCATAGCAGCCTCTGAATTTACTCCTTTTCAGGATAAAAGGAAGAAGATGGGCTATGGAAGGGTGCTACTCAGATCTGATTCCTTTCATGCTGCAGGGACTAGGGATGCCTGTGTAATCAGCTGAACACATCTCTTCTGGGAGGGGGGAGAGTGAATGCTGTATAGAGTTTTCTGGATTCAAAAACAGCATCTGAGCATCTTTCTTAATGCTTCGAGCTGAGCCCCACACCAGACACATCTACTACTACAAAGCAAGTATAAAGACCCCAACCTAATCCAGCTACAAAATCTGATTCTTGATTTAAAATTAACCTAAAGTTAAAGCTTATTTCCAGCTATATGTTATTGTCTATATTCTCAATCTGAGAATGAACAGAACATATATAATATGGCATTTGAAATTTTAAATTAGGTGGGTGTTTTTGGTGGGGGCAAGGGTATATGTGGTGTATTTGGGTGGGGATGGCGTTAAGCAAGCTGATTCCCTGCAGGCATCTCACTTGAATATTGTGTCCTACCTGCCTGCATGCTAGTCTTTGCAAATTCATATCTAGATGCAATTGTGGATGAAAGTCAGAGTCTGACCAGCGCTACCAAATTCTGAGTTGGGCCTGCAGTGGTTTTGTTGGAGCAAGACTCTTCTCCCTCCTTCTGAACACAAGGGTGGGAGGATTTACAAACCTGACTTAGCTGCATAGATATTACGTAATATCTCTTTGATGATGGCCTCTGATTACTTTTCTAAATCACACAAAAAGAATGTGGTCTGTTCAATGCTCTGTAACTGCATAAGCGCATTTTACCAGCTTCATTATAACTGCTGAAATGCATTCCCTTCTGATCTAAGGCAATCTAAATTAAGAGCTATTTTAAAATTATTTCATATTCTTTTTAGAGCAGTTTCTAGTTCTTAATAACTAGATTTTTTGTTTTAGGACACTTTCATAGGAGAGGTAGGGACTTTGTGTAAGAGACTGTGTTCAAAATCTGACCTGCATCTGCAAGCATAGTATTTATTCTCTTGCATTTCACCAACCTCTTCCAACCAAGTATCTCATTTTGTTTCAGGAAGTGGCTGTTTTAACCTCACAAAGACTGTATAATAACCTGGTACATTGAAATACAACCTAAATAGTCTAAAGTCCCAAAACAAGCTTACAGAAGTAGGGTTTTTGGTTTTTTCTCCAAATTTTCCATATTGAATACAAAAGCGTTTGATTGCCTGTGCTGTAAAGAATCTCTACTCTAGACTCAGCATAAGTCTTTGCAGGCAAAAGTCTTAAGATTTTTTGACAGAAACTTGCACTGTGTTACTGAAATGCTTCATTATAGCGGCCAGACCCTTTCTTTTCCATCCCCAGTACAGCAGCTTCACTGGCAAAGGATTGAATCAAACTGAAATGCAGAGTTCAAAACTTCTTGAAGCAGCTGAGAGGGGAGGGAGCACAATGGAGGCCTGTGTGAATCGGGAGCAGCATGCTGATGATGAATGGGAACAGCAATGTGTTGTTTCTTCTGGTAAATATGAAAGTAGTAGGTGGTAAGCTTGAAAAAAAAACCCCAACATTTTCACTGTCCTACACTGCATAGCTAAACAAGGAAATTCAGTGCCACAGGGTGCTGTGAATGCTGATTTGTGTGCGTTCAAAAAAGCAACTAGATTCATGTCAGAAAAACCTGTTGAGAACAGAAAAACCCTTTACTTTCCTGAAGAAGTCCCTAAAGGGCTATGACAGGGACAACGTCCTTGTAAGCTTTTGTGATTTTATATTCTTTGCTGGACACCTGCCACTAGCCTTTCTCTCTGCTGATTTGTGCCATTATGATCTGGCATTGTCCTGATACTGGAAAAAAAGTCTCCTTCAGTAAAGGATGCTGAAGATCTCCTTGGCAAAGACCAAAAGAAAAGGGAGGGGAGGAACCTAAAGGAAAAATAAAATACAGAGAAATAAAGTGAATACTAGGAACAGTTTTCTTGGGAGAGTATGAACATGTACCCCATCACTACAAATACACATCTGAGTTTCCAATTTTTGGAAACACCACAGGGCTCCACAAACCTGGTAATGCAAAGGATTAGGCTTATCCTGGGGAACAAAAACACCTTCCTGATCCTGGTTGGATGAATCTTTTTGGTTTCTTAAAAAGACTAGCAAACCTAAAGCTGGTTTGTTTGATACAGTGTTTTAAGTCCTGTCCCCTGTTGTTCCCTCTATTGGTCATATTGCAGTCACACGAGTGTTCAAGTAAAAAGACAGCTGACATTTTTCCAGGCTTCTCTGATGAGAAACTGCAATGAAATACATGTGAAATTACTTTAAAAATGTTGGTACTGCTGCCTGCAGGTTATACCTGCTGGATGAGGTGGGATGCTGCTTGTGGGGATCCCACCTTGTGCTGAGGAGCAACTTTTGAGACAGTCCTGGGCTGTGTTCTCCTGAAAAAGTGGTCTGAACTTTGGCTGACTGCAGCTTAACCCTGGATTTTGGCAGCTCTGTCTAAGGCAGAACATAATGATTAGGCTCATGCTGCAGAATATAAGTGCTTTTGAAAAGGGATGCAAAGGTTAAAAATGAAATGAAATTAAAATTCTTGGGTATTTTTTGAGAGAAGCTGAAGTAAAATGAGTAGAGGAACTTGCAGAAGTGATCATGAACTGTAATAAATGAAAATCCTTTAGAAATCTAAAGTCACTTCTTAGAAAGATACATTATTAAATGTGATCTCTTGGATTTCCTGCTTAGTAGGATAAACAGAAAGGGGAGAGGAATGTTTGGTAATTTCATTCATACCTAACTCAAATTCTTGCTAATGAAGAACTGATAATTTCCCAGTTGGCAACTATGTGTTTGAAATGCTTCATTTTTCACTGTGCTACATGAACATCTGTCCTGCTATTCGCCTTTCAAGCAGAAAATTAATTTCTTCTTGTCTGAGATATGCTTGCAAAATATTTATGGGGAAAAGCTATGAAAGTATATCAGTATTAGGGAAAAAAACATGAATGTATTGGTTCGTTGGCAGGGATATGTTTATAGAATATTCTCTTACTCGAGCAGACTTAAGAAACAGGCATTGAAGACGGTATTTATTTCAATCACTAGTAACTATTGCCAAAATGAACATAATTACTGTTTCATGGTATACAGGGCAGGGGTCGTCCTGCAGATTCAAAAGCAAATTCAAATAAGCATCTAGCTCAGCCTCATAGTGAAGAATATGAGCTGAATGAAGTACATAGTGTAGAAGAGTTACAGTTTCAAAAGATGCTGAGATATCAGCTCTGTGCCCTGAGCATGCCTGGCTCAGACATGTCTTCTGCTTTGTTTCAGCCAGCAGAGGCTGTGGCAGTGCCATCCTCCTTGGCTTCTCAGTATGTTTGCCTTCCATGGCCAGGAGGTTAAATGCACCTAGGAAGAAGGCTTTCCTTTACAGTAGGATTCAGTCCTGATGCCACAGGAAGATTAAGCTTCCAGCTCGTCCAGCAAGGTGGTTGCATTGGTTTCCCACTGGTTGTTCAGTAGCACATCCACATGCTAATTGCTGTACTGTCATGGCTTGCTAATGACTGAGTAAGTGTGAATGTCACAAGCATTCTGTTGGGCCCTGAACTGTGGGAGGGTGCTTTCCTTCTTCACCACCCTCCCCCTAGAAAAATGCAGGCGAATGATGAAGGTTTGTTGGGAAAGAAGGGGCGTTTCTGGTTTTGTGGTTTCCTCATTGGTCAGTCTTGGAATGGTACCTTCCATGAGTCTGCTGGAGTGTAAAGCCTGTGTCCTTGTGCCCCGAACAGGGCTATCAGAAGGAAATGGAGGAGTTTGGTTCCACAAGGGTGCATTTAGTTAGAGCAGCCCCTAAAGTCCATAATGATAATATTAAGTGCTGTGAACCAAAATCATGTCCTCAATATCTCGTTTAGAAGGAGCAGCAAGCTGTGAGTTCAGCGGGGTATGAGTTCTGTTAGACTTCGTTTCCTCTCTGTTCACAACTGCCTGTTCCTGCCTGGAAGCCTGAACTGTTGCTCTCAGGTGAACAGAGTAGACAGGATGCCTCCGTCTTCTGTGTATTTGTATGAAAGTGGTCTGCAAAATCCAGCAGCGGTAGTGACATATTTTTGCATGAGTGAGGTAGGCTTACTGCCACGCGCTCTTTGCTGCTATGTTGCTACGCGTGTTGGATGTGGCTCCCTGGCACTTTCAAAAAGCTCTGATAGCCTAACCACTGTCAGGGTCACAGCCATCCCTTCACAGCATTACGCAAGGCACAATCATCTTTTTTCACAAGAAACTTGGCGTGTTCTCTGCTTCCCCTTTTAGTAAAGCACCAAATCTCCCAATGGTTTCCTGCTTTTGTACTCTGCTGTATGCTGTGCAGACAATTCCTAAGGAACCTAAGGAGACCATAATTAAACACTTGATGGAGAAGCTTGAAATGTTGATATTACATGCCTGAAGACTGGAAAATATTGACAACTGCTGTGATTTTCTAGTTCTGAACACACTTAGGTTTTTCCCCATTTTTTCAGTTACACAGTATAACTGATACTTGCAATGTCTCTTCCTGTGGAGACGTTGCAAGGAGCCCTGAGGACATTTCCTCCTCTTGTTGTGCTAAAACTAAGGGTTTTCAAGGACAAGCATGTTGTAAGACTGAGCTGTGGTACATTCCTTACTGTTTTCAGGTCCTATGTAGCCTCTGACTCGTGGTACAATTTTGGAGACAAAATGTCACCCCTGCTCTTGGAGTGAGAATCCCCTTTTTTAACTGACAGCATATTGTATTTTGGCACAGGATGAATGTGTTTCTGGAATTGCCTGTACAAGTCTCCTCTGTCTCACTACAGCATTTGGCTGCTGCAGACAGTACATAGATGTGACTAATAGTCAGACTTACTGGAACAAAACAAATGCTGGTACTGCCTGGGTTGGTGTCCTGGTAGGGTGCTAACATGTCCTTGTTTGGCAAAATAGAGCATTCCTTCCTGAGTGCTTTCCCCTTCTTGCTAAGCTGAACTCAGCAACACTTGAGAAATAACAGCATCCTCCTCCACAGTCATCTCAGAGAGAAGGTGCTGAGGTCAGGTTTTGAAGGCTGTTCCCAAGAGACCAAGGGACATCATTCCTGCATTTTAACACAAGTGTTGAATTTTACAGCACCTTGTCTGCAGTGGTCTATTGTCTTCTGTTGCCCTTTTCTCTGGTAATGTGAATAAATTATCCAGAAAAGATGTATGTGCACTGTTTTGCTGCCTAATATGTGGTACTCAGGTTTTTTTCTAACAAATGGTGCCAGTGCTGGCCTCAGGGAAGAGGAAAGCAAGCTAAAATGTTCTTGTCAGGGCACATGCGTCGTCTCAGAAGTCCTCTGGTTGCATAATTTCATGTTGTCCAAATGTGAGTTCAAGTCAGGAAGAACAGCCTCCCCACCTCAGAGAACTGATGTGTTTGTACAGCTTGTGTCTTGCTTGTTTCTGAGGTGCTTTGAGCCCTGACGTGCAGATCCTTGTGTTTGAGAGGCCCTATGGAAATGAGCACATTTGGACACCTGCATGGTGCTGGTGGCACAGCTTACACTTACATAAAATCATCCATGGGCACAAGGACTAAAATAAGCAATCACTAATCATCACAGCAATGCAAGAGCATGAAGTTGAAACCCAGCAAATGGTCAGGGATATGAGCTTCCAGACACATGAGGAAATCTCATATAAAGCTTCAGCTATGTGTCTGTGTTACATATCTTTGCAAATCCTAATGCTATTCAGGATCACATTCTACATTCTTGGAATAAGCTAAAATGCTTATACTCTATGTGTTGTTCATAGCTTTTATAAACTTTTCCACTGCACTTTTTTACTTCAATATTTTTGCATCTTTGTTACCTTTCTCTATATTTAAATGCTTTAACAAAGATTGTTCAGCTGTTGCATTGCAAGTGGCTGGTGATTCAGAGCAGACCCAGAACTTGGTTCAGATGGAGTACTAACCAGGAACTTAACTTGGTTAAGTTCTTGGTTCAGATGGAGTCAGGCACAGAAGATGAGGTTTTCCACCCCTGCCCACAGGCTGTCTCTTGATGAGCCCTTCTAGGGTTTTGTCTCTTTCTTTTGCTGCTGTAAAATGGATCAGCGATGAGTGCTGCCTTTGTAAAAAGGGAAAGATCTCCAAACAAGGAGTGCTGTATGAGAGCATGAGGCAACTGCAGGTATGTCCTGAGTGAGCCTACCACCAAAACCCACTGTTTCTTTGGTCAGTTCACTGAGGGTCTGCTTCAGCTTCCCTGGCAGTAAAATGAAACTGCTATTGGATAGTGCAGGAATGAAGGAAGAGTCTTTGATGCATATGGAACTTCGTGTATTTCAAGAGGTTTATATAAATAAAGTGTACGTCAGTGATAGTAGCATGGGGTTTTAATGAGCATTCTTTCATCTGCATTTAGCTACTTGAAAAGTCTAATCTTAGCATATACTCTTGTGTTTTACTTTTTTTTTTTTTTAATCTTTGCAAATACAAGCTAATTATTTTCATCTAGTAAGAAGCAGATTAGTAAAGTTTTGACTGAAAGACATGACCACATGTCTCAGAAATCTACTAATTGCCCTTGAAGTATTTAGCTTTCCCAGACCTACAGGTATGTTCCTCATTTTGAAAGTGCTCTGTCTCTCAATGTCTTCTGTTGCCCTGACTTTGTTACAGCATTTTCAGTCTGTCAAAAAGAAAATGAGTACCCAGATTCCCAAAGCCTGGAAAAAGGTCATTAAATAGATCAGACAAAAGGAAATAGCATGTCTACTAAATCAGAGATGTTTTATACAAACCATGATGGGTCATGCTGAGAGCTGTCTAACTTGTTGAGCTTAGCAATGTTTCTCTTCTTGAAAATTAGCCAAGAATTTAGCTCTTTCCATAACTTTCTAATCCACCTACAGAGCAGAGTTCAGATACTACAACTGGTATGGTATGAATCTGGCATTTTTCTGACTGGGTAGTCTGTAAAACTTCTTTGATTACAACATGATTAAGAATAGAGTTTAGCCTGTGATTTTACTTACCCTGTTAGTTACTGTTAAATTCTTTTGTGCAGGACATAAGAACAGACCATCATATTGTAGAGCATAGGATTTTGATATATCTTTGCAGCATTGGCAACCACCAAAAAGTGGGCTGGAAGACAGCAGGTACAAATCAAGTTTTTGCAACTATTTACTTCTCAAAGAAATGCATTTTCTGAAGACACAGGATGTTCCTTCTCCTTTGAGAAAGGATCTGCCGAATACTGGGAATTGACACTGAATACATGGGGAACTTTCCTCTTCACTGATCTCACACATACGCTGAGCCACAAATTATGGTGTAGTTTTTTACATGTGTCTGTGTGGCTCAAGGCATCTTCTATCTCTGAGTTCCTGTCATGTGTCCTGTCACTGGCTGTTGTGAAAGGGAAAATCCTTGTTTTACCAACTTACAGGGCTCACAGCTGTTGGATAGCTAAGGGGTGGATTTGATACAGTCTGACCTTCTAGGAGTCGGCATCCCCTGTATTTCTTGGTGTAGGTGCACCACATCTAGGGAATTGGGGACAGTTGACCAGAATTTTGAAGAGGTTCCTACACAGTTGCTTGCACTCACACAGCTCCTATTTTCTAAATGATCCAGTCTGCAGCTCTGCTATACCTCAGTTTTCTTCAATCCATCCATGATATTTGAGGCTTCTTCCTCTTGAGGTATTACTTGGCTTTTTCATATATACTTCACTGAGAAAACTAATAAATGTGGCACATTTCTTTACAACTTTCATTTGTTAGATCGGTTAATGAGGAGAGATGTAAAATGGATCCAGCCACCAGGGGAAAGGAAAAAAACTGTATAAGCTTGAGTTTTGGCAAAGGGGATTTGAGGAAGGGCCTGGTTTTAGAAATGTCACAAAAGGAGTTTATTCATGAGAAAGCTTGTGATGAGATGGCAGTGTGTAGGTGTAAATGGGAAGGTCAGGGATGGTGGCACGGTTGAGATAGAAGAAGAGTTGGGACTCAGTGGTGGACAAATGGCAACAAGCAGTGTGCTAGAAGACTTGTGGGCTGTCCTCTAACTGAAGGATCCCCCAGGGTGAGAGGGCCTAGACAGTGAATGTTTTGCTGTATTCATCAAAGTGGGGAGATAAAGAAGAGAGAAGTGGAGACATGATCATTATATGTAGAAAGCACATGAAATTTTAGAATGCTTTAACTTTTAGGGAGAGCACCTCCCACACGCCTTAAATCCTGACTAATTGGGGATAGCTGTTATATCAAGTCTTAAACAGATAAACCGGTGGGGGAAAAAAGTACACCTCAGTACAACTGGTCCTTATGTCAGCAGATGGGAACTACTTGCAGAGGCAGGTACAAGTCCTCCAGCCCAGTGCAGTACAAAGAGATAAACTGAAAAAATATTCCCCTCACTGCATGAGGGAAACTCCATACTCAGTAGTTAAGGGAGAGCAGGAGGTGTAATCCAGGGCTCATAAGTTGTTACAAGCATAAGATCCAGGGAGCAGCAGCAAGCCTGTGCTGAGGAGCCCAAGACAAAACCAGAAACACACCTACACCCAGGTGGCCCAGGGCAATATTTGCACTCCATTTTAAACAAGTAAAATTACACTAGAAAGTTTATTTGGGAGCTACTGTTTGCCAAAGTGGAGACTATGATTCAGAATTTGTCCTGGCCAGTGTTGTTACATATAAACTAAGGAAACTTTTTAAAGGGCGTGTAGTGATAGGACAAGGCGGAATGGCTTCGAACTGAAAGAAAGTAAGTTTAGATTAGATATTACAAAGAAATTCTTCACTGTGAGGGTGGTGAAGCACTGGAATGGGTTGCTCAGAAAAGTTATGGAATGCCCCATCTCTGGAAGTGTTCAAGGCCAGGTTGGATGGGGCTTTGAGCATCCTGGTCTAGTGAAAGGTGTCCCTGTCCATGGCAGGGAGATTGAAACAAGATGATCTTTAAGACCCCTTCCAACCCAAGTCATTCTGTGATTCTATGAAATCAGCCACAAGTTCTCTGTCTTTCCTGGACTTTCTTGCTGGGTGTTTCTGCATGTGGACATCTCCTCCACCCTTGCTGGTATACTTGACAGGACAGTAGCAAGTCAGGAGTCAGTGTAATAACTGAAGCCAGAAAATGATAGGTATTTCTTTGTGTATTCAGACTATACAGGTCAGCATTGTTCCCTCCAAGACAGGAATGCACATTTCAGAAAAACAGGAAGATTATTTTGCAGCAACAGTTCTTGTGAAGGTAATTGTCACGCAGCAAAGGGCAGGTCATTGCACCTCACACTATCTGGCTAAAATTTACATGTGTATGCAGTACTAGGAGTTTACAAACAGTGGGTAGAGATAGATATGTCCAGAAGTTACTAGTTCTAAACTGCTGAATGTATAAGGTAAAACCACTGGTCAAATGTGCCTGTGTCCATTGGCTTTGCTGGTACACAGTCAGCTTCCAGAAACAAATTGGCTAGAGCCATGTGAGATGAATTCCCTTTTCTGTCACGATTATTCACTGGCACACAGCTTTTGGGAGCTCTTAGCCAGACTCAGGAGCCTCCTTGTTGCTGCCATGTGTTCTGGCACATCAGTCAAGGACTCCATTCTGGTGTTGTCTTTCCTTCTTCTGCTTTTTCATTGCCATCTCTCTCCTGCCCAGGTGTTATTGAAGGAGACCAAGTGCTGGACTTGCAGCTTTGAAGCACTGAGGTTTTTGTGGAATAAGTGGCTTCTGGCTGCTGCTAGCTGCTTGGCATGCCCAGGGGATGGACAAACCAGGGACATGGCATTGATTGCACCAAAGATGTGGCCAAAGACCTAGTCTTACAGTGCCAGAGAAAATAGAAATAGAAACCACTTTGTCCTGGATTCTGCTGGAAGTCTGGCATCTTAGCAGATGACATCCACTGAAATACCAAGCTTGGGCACATGCCCCTTCCAGAATTCAGCGGCCACTACCTCTTCTCCATGATGCCAGAGAGAATCATGCAACACAGGATTTTCTCCTGGCAGCCTGTCAGCAGGGTGGCAGTAGTGTCAGCTTCCTACACCAACACTGCTTTCAGGGTAGTAGGTAAGGACTGCGAGTCCTTGCCTCCCAATAGTTTCTCACAGGTATTGCAAAGTGTTTTGATGAGTGTTGGGATCTGGTGTGGGAAAGCTCTTCCATGGGATATCTACACAGAGTGCTTTTTCAGTTGTTTATGAAAAGAGATGACAGAATATGCCGAGTTGGAAGGGACCCATAAGGATCATTGAATCCAACTCAATGGCACAGCACAATCCCCAAGAGTCACACTATGTGCTTGAGAGCATTGTCCAAACACTTGAATTCTCTCAGGCTTGGTGCTGTGACCACTTCCCTGGGGAGCCTGTTCCAGTGCTCAGCCACACTGGGTGAAAACCTTTTTCTAATATCCAGCCTAAACCTACCCTGACACAGCCTCAGGCCTTTCCCTCAATCCTGTCACTGGTCACCACAGAGAAGAGAGCAGTGCCTGCCCCTCCTCTTCCCCTCACAAGGAAGTTGTAGACTGCAATTATGTCTCCCCTCAGTCTCCTACAGGCTGAACAGACCAAGTGCCCTCAGCCACTCCTCATACGGCTTCCCCTCAAAGCCCTTCACAATCCTCATTGCCCTCCTTTGGACACTCTCTAATAGTTTAATATTTAGAGGGCTGTCTGAAAACTTTTTAGCAAGAGAAACTAATCCAATGTAAACAATACTGTGTGTGCATTCCTTTGCTGTAGTTATACTAACATAATTAGAACAGAAAAATATACACTAACAAAGCTTTCCCATGTAGATAGGTCTTTTTCTTTCTGATGTTTAAAATACTCATAGCTTGTTTGTCTCAAGAGTTATTTTTTCTCATTGATTTGGAGTGGGCCCAATCCACCTCACTTGGGAAAAATCATCAAGTTGTAGCAGTCTGTGTAGCAGGCAGCAGCCTTGGCTGGTGTGCCCTGCTCCAGTTAAAGCATTGCACACAAGTGCAGAGCAGGATCTTACAAGGCTAGAACCAGTGTTTCAGTTACATTTTTCCTAAGTGCTTCAGGATTGTCTATATGATCTTCAATTGAAAATACAAAATGTTTCTGAATAAAAAAAACCCTGTTCATTTGAGTTTGCTCCTTCCATGACACAAAGTGCAAGCTCTGAAAGGTGAGCAGTGTAGCAGGTGAAAGTCCCACATGCATTAGAGAAGTTTGCTAACCTGTGCAAGAACAGTGTTAGGGCGGGGGAGTAGCTTCTTGTTTCCCATGTTACATACAAACTTGGGTCCTTGATCATTGGCTTGTGTTGTTGAGTTGATAGTTAAGTCTCTGCTTAGGTATCTGCAAACAGTTCTTTCCACTGTTGTTATTGAAATGCCACATGCTTGCATTTTACCCATGGCACAGGAAGAAGTGCATTGCAGTTGTATAGTTGTGCTCTGAGTGGCTGTTTTACATAAAGGAACTCAAATTAAATCAGTGATCACCAAATCTCTGGCAAATCTGTCCTCACAGCACAGAGATGGCCTCCCAACACAGGTGACAGGAGGTGCCCAGTCACAGGGCTGGCTGTCAGCCTTGCTCAGCTGTGCAGTGGCAGTGATGTGCCTTTCCTGTTATTCAGCGTTATTCTAAGATCTTGCTGTGTTTTCTAGATCTGTATGTAAACTCTTGCACTAACTTTGTGTTCACATACATGTGAGTTGGTAAAGTAATAAAGGACAGGTATTTATTCGCATTTCCTCTGTCATCTCTGGTATGGTTTGGAACAGGAGCCAAAGGCCATGTTCCTCTCTGGCTCGAGCTGCAGCACAGGTGCTGCAGGAGTCCTGCTAAACTATGGGGGCTTGATCTAAGCAGTGAATGGTACTGTCAGAGCCCCTTCCAGTGTGTCCCTGGGATACCTCTCTACCTCGGAGGGAGTTTTGTCACTATTTTGTGCTCTTTGTGGGCTGCTGCTTTGCCTCTGACACAGCATGTGTAGATTGGAAGTGGTGTTTGCTGAAAGCCTGGGACATGCGTTGTATAGTATCTCCCAGGATTTATCTTCCAAAAGCTCATTAAACTGATCTTGTTAAGGGCCATCAACCCTCTTAGATTAGAGATATAAAGAGCTTCAGTGGACTCTACTAATCTGGGTACTCTAACGTCTTCAAATGGACTCCATCACAGACAAGAAAAAGCTGCCTACATCATGTCTGTCATCATGCCCCCTGCATGAATGCATTTTCTATTTTATTAGACAACGTACTCTGTATAATACAAGGAAAGACTGATTCTTCAACTGAGAGGAACTAATTGGTTTAAGTGAGTAGAGTTATATGCAAATAAATTCAGTAAGGAGTTCAGCATTGGGTCTTCACAGCTTACCTTAGATTCCTGGGAATGATGAGCATTTCATTATATGGAGCAAACTGGTGCTCTCTCTGCTGTCAACTTCTCAGTGAATTGGGTGGTCATGAAGAACCGTGGAGCTATGTGTCTGTTTAATTATGAGGGCCCTGGTGTTCACATCTTTCACTCAATCTCCAACATATAGTGTATAACAGTATATTTGCTCCAAATCTGGTGGTCCCTGGCCATTTTCAAGCTCCATGGGTGTGTACAGGGAAGTGCACAGCACTATCTGTTCCTATCCACCATCTAGGCCAGGGGGATGCAAATTGACATCCCACTGACTCCTGTCCTGGAGCTGTGTACTTTGCAAGTAGAAGCTTAGCTTGGAAATTGTTTTGCACTAGTCTAAGTAATGTCTTAGCTCAGTATTTGGGAGAGGAAGCATAAAAAATCCTGCATTTGGGCCATTATATACCTTCTGTATTTCATGGTAAAGAGTCATATTTGACACTGGCTCTTGGTTCTGAGACTTCTTTATCATCAACACGGGGTTGTCCATGTTGGTAAGAGTACTAAAACTGGGGACTTCTGTCACTTGAAAATGGCAACGCTAAGTATAATTCTTGTATTCAACATACATAGGTAAGCATATGAAACAGCCGATCCAAATTACTGTTTAGGGACAGTTGATTTGTTTTTAATCAGGGTTTAGGTATTCACACTGAATCTGACATTTGCATTTTAATGTAGAGCAGACAGACATGCAGAGTATATTTTGCATAGTCCGTCTTCTTGAAAAGCCTTTGGGGTTTTGCAGATACCAATACTTTCAATGCCAGTGTTCTGAGCGGAACATTATTGGGATAAAAATACAGAAAAGACTCCTTTAAGTTTGTCGAACAATCCCTTTCATTTTTTTCCTTGATGAGGAAAATTGCTTTCATTCTTCCTGTAACGTTGGAAACACTCCTGCCTGTAAAATGAGTCCCTAGGTTTTGGTACAGCTTCAGTGCTCTAAGGAATAAATGTTACTGTTTCAACAAAAGCTATTCTAGCAGGTTTTCTCCACCCATTCTTCATTACTTACAAGACAGTTTTGCCTAACATTCTTATCTACAAAGAGTCAAAGAAGCACCAGAAGGTTTATTTCTTTCTCCTGGACAGCTAGTTCATTTGCCTCCTTTTTCTGTGGTGAGGTGTGCTTGGTTTTTAAAATTTAACTGCAAAGCTTCCTGTCCCTTGCATTTGCAAGGTGGCGGGTAACCACTTTCACCTGCTGAAAAATGAGGCTACTTGATGCTGAACACCCGTCTCCCAGTCTGTACTCTGTCTCCTGAATGAGGTAATTTTTCACCACTTAAACTGTTACATGGTCGTGAGCTCACTTTATCAGGTTATGTGTTTCACCACAGGTCTATTTTAACTGAAGGCATGTCTGTAGCTGTGCTTCTCTACTATCGGGTGCCTGTGAGGCTCCATCACGAGTGAGCAGAATGCTTGTCTGCAAAACCTGCCTCGTTCAGCCTGAGCACCCAAAGGATGACGTGAATTCCTTTCTCAGGAATCAGAAAGATTCTGCTCACTAAGGAGAGTGGGCATAAGATGAAAGTCTAGATCTAAAAAGTAAAGGAGGAACTAATACGGACCATAGCTTTGTGAAATGGTTGTCTCTGAAGAGTTCATCTGGGAGAAAAAATGCCATCAGGCTGACTTTACTATGACCTTTGCCTTTATTTCTTCTTTATGGTTTATACTTTCTCTTCAGTCTAAGCTGATTTCATCGTGTTCAAAACCCATAATTAGCACTCCTAAATTGCATGGAAATGACAAGTTATTGTGAATTTTTTTGAATAGGTTCGTATTGATATTTAGTGGTGAGATTTCCTCACTCACTGCCCAAATGCTTCAAAATCACTACTTTTTTAAAAAAAAAGACTGTTACTCGGCAGATGTTCCATTTAACACAGATATTCGGTGTGCAGTTCCTTGTATGCCAAGCTAGGGTAAGCTTGAAATTGTGCCCTCAAAACTGAGTCTGCTCTGCCCTCTTGTGTCTTTGGAATGTGTTGCCAAATGGTCCTCAGATACAGCTGCTTTATCCTGAGAGCTGGAATTTTCCCTTCACAGACTTAAAGAATAAGATGCAAACGCATGGATATTCATATATGCGCTGATTTTTCAGTGATGAGTATAGATCAACATATGTTTGAACTAAATCTGTTCTGCCAATATTCCTCATGCACATGCATTTCTGAGGGGAAGGGAAAACAACTTGAGAGTATTTTTAATACAGCTCAAAAGTGCTGAAATAAACCTGTTAAAGTTGTAGGGTTTATGAATAAAGTTTTTAGGTTTATGAAGCTTCAACTGAAAAATTATCTACTAGAGGGAGTGAAGAAGGGGTTCTTCCAGTTCATAGGGACTGAGCTGCTGTGAAGGTGGTGTTGGCTTAGCTGGACTGACTCCTTGATGTAGCAACTTTTGACCTTAGCAAAAGTTACAGTCCAAAGCTATAAGTGTACAGTCATTAAAGGGATTCAAAGGGCAAAAGACTCTGTCATGTAGTGGTTTACTATACCTTTGAGTAAGATTTAGCTGCATGCTTAAAAAATAAACCTTGCCAGCTTCTCTGTGTGGTTGGGTTTTTTGGTTGAAAATGAACTCAGTAGGCAGGGGTGAGCTGGAAGTTCCTATTTCCTCCCCTTATTGTATTAGGAGAAAAAGACATGGCCCTGGCTGTGTATCCTCTCTATTCCCACAGGAGCAGAGTGCCACAAGCTGGTGGAAGCTACAGTGAAGCACAGTTTACTGAAAATATGTTTATTTTTAAGGAGTCTTAAATGTTTTCAAATCATAGTGCAAACTGTTCTATTGAAGAGTGGCTTTTTTCAACAAAGTAGGCAGTTTAGAGTTTGTTACCATCTGCTGTAAATCTTTCTGATAGTTTAAGGCTTAACATTTGCTCCATGAGTGTTGGATGAGGAACGGCCTGAGCCAGTCAGTTTTGATTTTGATATGGATGGTTTTGTGCTTATCTTAAGGGTGTTTACACCAGAGACCAGCACTTTTCAAAGCAGCTTTGTAATTTTTCTGCATAATGCATTGTGTGATGTGGAGGTTGCATACCCAGTCTTTTTAAGAATAATCCTGACAACCTTTCCAGGCACAGAGAGCAACTTGGGCACAGCTGTGCTCCATTTGGAATTGCTAAGCAGAATTAGGGGATCTAGGTGTGCCAGGTAGGTTGCGCACCTGGGGGCCTCCAGGCCTCCTCTTGTGCTCCTTTGACAAACTGCGTCTTCCTTCCACCTGTTTCACAAATTCACTGTACCAACTTCTTTCACCTTTCCCTTGTCCTCAGCACACCCCTTATTTGGTGCTTCTTTTACCTTCTGTGTCTAAATAAAGAAGGTACTGCTAATGATGAGTACTGAGCCTGGGCAAAAGATATGACATTCTTCTGTAAACACCTTCTGGTTTATGTTTTTCCAGTGACACACTCAGGATTTTGGTTGATGGTGCTCAGATTGAAGCTTCAAACAGGTAGTTTGTTCAGCTACTGCAATGACCCCCGTAGCATCAAAAAGTCTTTTTCCTGGAACTCCTTAAACTAGAGCCAAAAAGCCCTGCCTGGCCAAAGGGAGGTGAAGCCTTCTCCCCACTTCATAAACAGAAGCTCAGAGTTAGACTGTGTTTGGTGACTGCATCATGGTCTTGTGGCAAGAGGTTGGTGGTGCTGAGAATAAATACTCTTTTTTCCGCCTGTCTGCTGCACTTCCTAATCCCTAGGCTAGGTAGTGAAAGATGGTGAACTATGAGGTAGGAAAACATCTTTAAACAATAACTCTGAAGTTTAATAGGCAGTTGTCTTATCACTGTTTGTATTTCTTTTCTAGACACAGTTTTTGAGCTATTCTCACAAGACCAAAATTCTCTTTAAAATCCTTTTCTGAAGGCAAGGAAATACAATTGGTTGATCTGTGAATGCAGAGCATTGGATCTGCAATCTATTATTTGTTTTCTTACCTGTCCAAAATCATAAGGACCAAAGAAATCCAAATAGGTTCTTCTTCTCTTACGGTTTATTTTTTCCCCACAGTTATCCACAGCTGCCCACTCTGTTGGTACTTCTCAAACTTTTATAGTAAAAGGACTTTCTACCCTCATCAGAAACCATCCCAGGACTGTCCTGTACAACCGTGTCGCAGTGGTTTCCATTTATTACTAAGATTTGGTTCAAATAGGAACAGCCATTACTCTTACTTTTTTCTCTGTCTGTTTTGCCTGGCTGCTGAGTGGGAGTGTGTTGAGTGTTTGGCTTCTTGTGCCTTCTTCTCGAGGTTTGGGTGTCCTGTGACTGTTTGGCAGGCTGTCTGCAGGCCACCAGGGTCCCCTGAGTAGAGAAGCATTACTCAGCATCTCTTACTAAAGCAAGTCCTGAACACAAAGAATTCCACCAATTCTCACTGCCAGAAAATTCTTTTCCCCAGCCAGTTTTTAATCTGCATCTTCCTCATCTTCACATCCCATTGCTCCTGTCACTATTGTTGAACTTCATCTGGAATAATCCCCTCCTGGCACTGACACCCTGATTTGAGTGCTCTTTCACCTCTCTGTTGTTGGTGAGCTGTGTTACTCATCCTGTAAACTGGCCTTCATCAGTCAGGCCCTCATAATAATGTTGTTGCTCCATGGGAATGGAACAATGCTCTGACAAAGCTCAGCCCGCAGCAGGGTGTGCCAGGCTGACTGCCCTGGTGCTGTGATTGCTGCCTGTCACCCGTGACCTCTTAGTGCCAGCTTCCTTGCTGTCCCCAGAAGTCCCACTGCAAACGCTCCCTCTGTGCTTGCAATGAACATGATCCCTCCAGCCATGAGCTCCGTTCAGAGGTGACGGAGGGATAAAGTGTAGGTAGCACTGAAAGAACAGAAATAACAGTAGAAAAAATGAACAGCATAGATGAGAGATGGGGATGGGAGTGAGAAAAAATACAGAAAAGTGAGAAAGAGGAGAGAGAGAGAGAGAGAACTCCCTCTGAGATCAAATAATCTTGAAGAAAAGGGAGAATATTTAAAGGAAAATACGGAAAACAGATACCACAAAGTTTGTGCTAAAAATAAGGACAAAGATGGGAGAGGAACAGAGTAACAGAATTTTGACTTTTAAATTTAATTATAACGTGTTGGTTTTAACAACAAAAGTGCTGCAAATACTTTGGGTACCTGTCTGAAGTGAAAGCTGAACACTGTGATCTGAAGAATCTTTCCATGTTGCTGTTAAGTTGGCAGTTCTGGACCTGACACGGTTCACCTGAAGTCCTGGCCATATTTCAAAGGCAGGACCCTCAGACACTACCAGGTGCTTAGAACATAAAGAAATACCTTTCTCTAAGTGTGCAGTACAGCAATGTACAGAATCTGAATTGACAGCAGTCTGTAGACTTATGGACAGATTTATCCTGCTGATATCTTCAGTTCAATGCAGGCTGCATGAAGGAAGATAGGGTTAATAATTGTGGTCATCTGCTTATTGTGCAATGCAGTGTATGCACCCAAAGGGAGGGAGGAAGTGCCTGAGTTTTAGTTTCAGATCCAATGTGGAAAGATTAGAAATTGCATATGTAATAATCTCTTGGGATTTAAGGTCACTTGTACATAGCCAAGGATGGAAGATGAGGTGGAGTCTTTTCCAAACTTGATGTTTTAGAAGAAGACTCTTCCACTCAGCAGCATCTCAATGCACAGCAGAGCTGAGTACTGATGGTAAAAAAGCAACAGCATCAGCTCCTTGCACAGGGTCTGGGTTTTATCAGGTCTTTGTCCTGACAGAGTCACTTCTGCTAGCGGTGTATGGCCAGTGCAGCTGCACAGGAGGGGTGACATGGCTGTGGCCTCATGCTGTAGTTGTTCTCAGACTTCTTTCATTAAAGTGCTTTGTCCACACTGGGCTCTCAGCTGCTAATGAGAATATTGCTTGGTTTTAAACTGGAGGCTGCAGCTTCAATACAAAGGGTCAGCAGTGGAGCCAGAATCTTGACGCCCTTCTCATCTCTAGACTGTTATGTTCACTTGTTTGTGTATATTTACTGTTGTTCTTTTTGGCAATGGTTTCCCGTGGTGTCTTGTCACTGCTGGTTTGCAAAGAAGCAGTGACAGTGCCAAGGGTCTGGCACCTGACCCCAGCTCAGTAAGTTCACACTAAAGCAGCTTACTCAGGAGGAGGGGAGGGGAGGGTTCAGTGTACCACTGGGGGTTTGCACCATGTGAGTTGCATGGTGTAGTTCCAAGCTGATGTAAATCAGTATTGAATTGACTCTCAGCCACTGAGTGAGGTCTATCCTGGACCTCAGTGCAGAGAAGGTGTGCAGAGACTGCTGTCACTCTGATAGTGGGAGCCTGGTGATGAGAGAAAGCTTTAGCATGTGTTTGCCACCCTGGGAAGGAGGAGAGGATGATTGCTGGCAGCTGGAGGACTTTTTTTTTAACCTACAGCTATATTTAGGATTTCAGCATGTGCAATTAAACTCGGAGCAGCAGTTTTCTAGCTGTAGGCTCTATGGAAATCTTGTGTTGAGTGAGGATTTGTTTGTCCTCAGGTTTGGCTGTGAATTAATGATTTGTTTTAGAGGTTTCAGTGGGCTATCTTCTTGGTAGAGAAAATGCCAGTGCTGTGCAAACTCAGCGGGAGCACTTTGAGATGCTAAGAGTCTTCTTTGCTACTTTTTGTTGATCCAGGTGGTCTTTTCTAAGTACAAAGTCAAAGAAATTACTGTTTGCTCCTTCCTTCATCTCCCCATGCAAGTGTCATGTAGTCAGCAGGAACACTGAATCCTCCCTGTCTCCCATTCCTGTTTGCATGAGAGAGAAACAGAGGGAAGTGAGATGGAACCATCTCTGCATCTGCTCTATGAAGGCAAAGTTATTTGTGAACCTTAAGCATGTGGGTGGGAGAGCTGCCAAGCCAAAGTTTTTCCCAAGTATCTGTAAACTAAATCTTATTCCCTAAATTCATCCAACTAAGGAACTTTTGCTCTGGCAAAGGCTTGTAAATATTACAGTACCTGTCACTTTTGGATGCTGCTTTCTGTTTTCATAGCAGCAAATTGAAAGCTTTGAAATCTGGGATGTTTTGTTTAGTTTTGTAGAGGTTGACCTCAAAGCATCAATCTTTCTGCTCCTTTTAGAATGTATGAAAATAGCCTTTTCTCAGAAAACTTCTTGTAGTGACAGCACTGCTAATGAACAGAGTTCTTGGATATTCTAAAAGCTTGGGGATGTATTGAGATATGTGTACCAAAATATAGAGAGTTTTGCATCTCTGTTATTTTCAGTGATTCAGTTTTATTTACATATATATATATATATATATATATATATATATATATACACTTACAGTGAAGTGAAAAGTATGAATCTAAACAATGTTTATAAAGTGATTTCTGAATGCGTGGCTGTCTCAGAGTTATGGTTAGCTTTGCTGGGGTTTTAGTTCACATGTACTTTTCCATTTCTGCACCATCTGCACAGCATGGCCTCCACCTGTTTGGATTCAGCCATGTTTTGCTTATTTTCAAGAGAAGTTTCTGGTTGATATAAACCTGTGACTTGAGTTTGCCAGATACAGTTGCTCCCACCATTTGTGCTTGTCTCCAGTTGCTTCTTGGAGGAAGGTGTCATGCTGTTTCTCTTGAAATAAGTCTGAAAAGCTAGTCTTGGCAGACGTGTTCTGAATTGTGTTCAGTACTGTGCAGCTAAATCGAGTTATAACTCATTTGTGGCTCCAAAGTTAACCTGGCCACAGCTTAAACTCCATGAAAGTAGTAAGTTTTTAAGACTGTGCTCACTGAGGAGGTAATTTGAATAGGTGTTCATACTTGGGTGATGTCCTTGATTTGACTTTGTCAATATTGTCAACATGCACACAGCTTTTGTCTGAAAACCTGTGGGCCTGCTGACCTGTCTCAGAGCTATGGCTGAAGCCAAGGTTCTCTGTACACTTGAAATCGCAACCCAGCCCTCTTAAGTGACGAGTTATGCTCAAGCCCTATGAGTCCTACAGTGGTTTCTGCCTTTTCTGCTGCATTCCCAAGGGAATCTCAGTTCTCCTACAGTGAACAGGAAGTGAATCCTAGAGAAGTCAACTTACCAAGTCACTAAGAGGGCTGGTTTTTGACTCCAGCCTTCCTGCAACGCTGTGTGAACAAGCACAACATCAGCAGAAACACTCTGGAGCAGACCTGCTCCATTAAATTTTACCATGGTTCCCCTGATTTTTCTCTTTAACCGGAGCTTGCTGAGCAGTCTTGACATGGTGATGTCTCAGCTGTGCTCTGGTTGGTTTTGCCAGACCAAATGAACACTGCTTTCATGGCAGAGCAGTACCAGCGAACAGCAGAAAGTTCTGGCACCTTGTCTGAAGTAAATACACACTGGAATCTGCCATCTGAGGAGCCCTACAGGAGAGATGGCTTTGTGAGACTGCCTGCTCTAGTCATATTTGCAGACCATTCTGTTTTTTGTAAAATGCTTTAGAAAATTATGCCTGAAGGCATAAAGTTAAGAGCTAAGATCCCAATTGCTTTTCACCTCACTGACTAAGTCTTGTGACTACGTGTTCCTAACCAAGTGATCATTCTTGCCTCCTGTGAAAATACTGGCTTTATATTTCCATTTAGATTATCTTAAAATTTGGCCTTTCATCTTCTGAAATGTTTCCAGAGCCCCAAATTCAGGCCTGGCTTACAATCCTTCTGGGTGCTTTAATATAAGCTATCAAGAAGCAGTTAGTACGGAGAGAGCTGGTAATGGTGCAGCTGAGGAGCTAATCCCCTCATCTTCATTTGAGCCTTTTTATTTTCTTGCAGATGAGAGGATCTGTTCACCACCCTTTATGGAGCTGACAAGTGCCTGTGGAGAAGATACCTTGCAGCTTATAGAGAAGAATGGACTGGCATTCCCATTCAGTATGTACATGGGCATTTCTTTGGTGCTTCTAGTAGGTTCTAAATACTGCACATGCACCCCCCAAAACATAGCCAACATTGTAGGAGTGTGGGTTTCGCTGCCAAAGGTGTCAAGGATATTAAAACTTTCCTGAAACAAATGCTCTGAGGCAGTCTGCTTGGAATGTGGAACAAACCCCCTCCCTATCAGCTTTTACTTTGCCTTTTATTGCTGTTCCTTACTTTAAACACCTCGCTACAGTAAACATGCATTCCTGGGAAATGCTAATAGTTCTAACAAAGTTAGCCTCTTGCCCTGAACTTGTGCAAGATGTTTCTCCTGCCAACTGCATTCATTATTTTTCTTGAGAAAATCACTGCCTTGCTGACTGGCCTCTTTTTTCACCCACGTCTCCCTTTTGCTGGTCCAGGGTACAAATAAAATCTTAAAGGGTAACAGAAAGAGGGTTACCAAAGATAGCAAGGGCCCACAGCTCAAACAGCTGCTATGAACTGTTCGTGCTTTGTAGCAAGTTTCATTGTGGGGCTTGTGCTTTAATTCGTTCCTTTATTTGATTCCTTGCAGTATAAAGTGAGCAGGATCATTAGTCGGTGTTTGTTCCCTTGGTGTTTGCCTCATTTGTAAGGTTCAGAGGTAAAGTTGCGTGGAAAAAGCATGTTTTGCCCTCCCTGCCATCGCTCTCCCAAATGAGGCAGGTCTCCTGAAGCTGCACTGTGAAGCAGTACTTCAAATCCCACTGAATGGCTTTGCCCTTCTCTTCACATTGTGTCTCAGTACAGACTGACTAGTCCTCAGTAGTCAGCAGCATATATTCAGGAGGTCTGAATCAACCCCACTAAATGATAATGAAATTACAAAATAGCACTGAAAATTAATATACCTTGGTATTCTGGTAGTGTTTTTTCTTTTTCCTGTCTCTATTTTTATTTTTTTCTTAAAAATCCTCCATCTCTCCAGAGCATATGTCCGTGAGACATCATAAACCACTTTCCAAAACTTCAAGTTACCAACTTATATTGGATTCTAGTGCAGGTTATCTGCCTTTCGTAGCTGCCTGTCCTCTTACCTGCCAATTTGATTCTTCCAACAAACTGCAAAGAAGTCTTGTCCTATCCACCCCCTCACTACTTGCAAGTTTTCATCTCCTCTGCGTAACACATAAGTAACATCAGCTCTAGTCATCATGTGGTTCCTAGGGTCTTCAGTTCTTCTCTGGCCTCATAGTAGAAGGAGCATGTTGTTTCTTTCCTCTTACTGGTTTTACTCCTCCTCTTAATCAGGATGGAGGTGAGAACCAGGGTATACAGAGCAGATAAGAAATGTGAAGGAGAAAGAAAAACTGCTAGGCTCTCTGCCTTTTTTGTCCCCCTCTATGGTTGCCTGTGAAAAGTAAGTTACATCTTAGTTTGGTTCAGCCCATTACATTTCCTGCTCTTCCCTGAAAACAGGGAGGTAGGAAAAAAAGTTGGTTTCCACCGTGTCCCAGTTCCTTTGTTTTAAGGACAGTGGTGTTTTGTGGTACCTGTAAAGTAGCTCTAGCCTCAGAAAAAATATTACATAGTTGTGAAAATGCTCTCTGAGTAAACAGGATGGCAGTCCCAGTACTAGTACTAACTTCTTAGCTGATGCTTGGCAACTCTGTCTAGTCCTAATAATGATCTGTACTTGCACCTTAGTTGCAGGGAGGAATTGAGAGAGTAGAGCTTGAAGCAAGCCGAGTTTTGCAGTGATTGAGGACACTGTTCAAGCAAAGATTGTCACTGGTGTCTGTTACAGTCAATGCCTTGGTCTGGTGGACTCCAGTGTTTGCATGTGTGGGTGGGAACAGGATTATAAAGAGTTTGTTTCAGTGGTGAATTGTTTTTTCTTTTTTATTTACCCAGTTTGTAAAACCAGAGTGGCCCATGGAACCAACTCTCATGAGGTGAGTTAAAAAACTTTGCAGTATTATCCCTCTACTTCTAGTTGTGTCCTGTCCCCCACTCCCCCTGTGATGGTTTGGCTGGTGATTTCCAATCCTGGAGTGGGTAGAATGAGGGCTGTGCCCAAACGACTTTTCTTCCCCACCTGTCCTTCATGTTTAATTGCACAATTATTTTTTCAAAAATCTGAAATGAAGTCAAATATTACTTGAACCTCTTGACATGGAAGTTATTTTTAGCAGTTTCTAGCTTCTATCATATTGTTGCTTCTAGCAGTTTGTAGTCTCCAGTCAGCTTTGTCTGCAAGAAATCTCCTTCAGTCTCTCCTCTGGTAAGAGGTCATTAAAAAAAGTTTCCAACCCAGAAAGTTACTTTTCCAGTTTGTATGTGGTACAGATGAGAAGTGGGTTTGTGCTTCAGATGGAGCAGCTGGCTGCTTTCCTTGAGAGGAAGGGAGTAACAAATAGAGATGTTTTCCAGACATGTTCAGTTGTAGTAACACAGTGAGATCTGTGGGGAGAACAGGACTGGTAGAACTTATCTGCCTTCCTGTAAGGCAATTGCAGCTAAAATGGTTGTATATTCCTGGAAGGAGAGCATTACCTATGAGACTAGCTTCCTCTAAACTTAGTGAGTTGAGTCCCGTTTTAATTCTTTTCCATTTGTGCTTCCTGCCTTCCTGCTTACTGCAGATCAGTTTTGAGAATCCAGCCCTTGATGCTGGCTGCATTAACTCCTGGCTTCCTTTGTTAACCACATGGTCATCAGTCCAGGTTTCCCAGCTGCTCTTGAAACGTGCACTATGAGACATTGCTGCCATGTCTCTGAAAGCTGAAGGCCCTGAAGTAAATTGTAAATCTAGATGAGCAGAATGGCTGTGGCTGAAATCTTGACTGACCAGCACTTCCTTTTAAAAATGCAGTGAGATTTTTCAGGCAGGCCTTACCTCGGCTGATTTCACAAGCCAGCAGACAGTCCTGTTAGTTTGCCGGAGCAGCTGTTATAATTTTTAGCTGTCATTTCTGAGAACACTTGGGGACTGGATTGTTAATGAATTTAAGACTCCAATTTTCCTGCTGATTTTTCTGTCAAGAGTTCCTTTGCAACTGCAAACTGAAATGCATGAATCTCTCAGTACTTGTCCAGTTAGGCTTGGACTTTATTTCCCTGGTGAATCTTTCTTTGATCTTCTTTCATACAGTGCAGACACATCTAAGCCTCCTGCCAGAGCAAAAATTAGACTAAAATACAGCCACAGTCTGCACTTTATCACAGGAACTTATGACTAGAGCTTAGGAGGACCCCTGGAAAAAAGCCTGAAGTCTTGCACAGTACTTTACAAAGTAGTAGTAGCTGTCACTTTTGCAGTTTCTGAGTTCTCAGGAGTGATCCAAAATTATATTTATAATCAGAGTGGAACTGTTTTGTAGTTGCTTATGGTCAATAATTACAAAGGAAGCATAGGATAAATACCTACTTACAGTACAGTCTTTCTAAAAGATGGAGCATAGGTCTAGAAGCAAGAAATTCTTGTCTGTTTTATTAATGACTCCTTGTCTGGCTTTTGGTAAATCACTTCATTGTTTGTGGATATATTTCCAGTGCAGAGCTGACACTGAAACTAGAGCACTGACCAGAAACCTGCTTTTCTTCATAAGATGGCTGTTAAGAAAGTTCAAGTACTGTCTAACAAGGACGGCTGAAGGTGCAGGCTTGAGTTTAAGTTTGGTGTGTGAGTTTGGGTTTGGTGTGTGTGTTCGCCGTGTGGGGCTGGCAGACTCCACTTTTCTCATATGAGCACATGCTGTTGTTAAGGTGAGGTGTTGTCAGCCTTCCTGTGATGTCCCCAGTTCTACATGGCCTCTGCACTAGCAGAGGCCTCAGCAGCTCGGCACTTGACCCCCAGTTTGCCTGCACCATTTGTTAAACTTGAACAGAGATGATGGCTGAAAGTTGTGCTTCTGACCTGCCATCAGGTCAGAACATAACTAACCTCTGTTAAAGCTGCCATGAGAGACCCAAAGCCTGAAGAAATGTATCCAGAATTCTTTTTTCTGAGCATTTGAGCAGACAGGAAGGAAAAGGCAAAAAATCACTGGTTTTTTGAGATTGAATTCCTTATGGACATTGTCAGTAAAAATTCTTGGTGCAAATGTTTTGTTTTGTTTTGCCTTCAAGAGAGCTCTGCATTTATAATGAGAAATGCTATTTGGAAATTATGATATCAAGTATTGTAGCCACGTTACTGCCAGACACAGCAGGTCTGTGCTAGATGACAAAGAACAAGTGCACCCTGCAAGCAAATTCTTGGAGCTCTATTCATGCATGTTAAAAACCATGAGACATGGCAGTGAACCAGCACAACACAACACCACAGGAGTTACATGGGTTGTGTGCTAGTCCATGGGGCTGCCAGCACAGAGCTGAGAAGAGAAGCTTCACGTAGCTTCCAGCGGTCTATGTCAGTGCTGTGCTGAGAAGATAAGTTCTGGCTTTCCACACTTCTAAAATAGGCTGATAAATACCTGTTCATCTTATGTTTGTTTGTGGGAATCAATTAACTAATAGTGGAAGAGAACACTATAGAAACAGCATAGTTCTTGGCAGTGTGATGTTGTAGACACTATAATGCCAACAGTCCACACAGGAGGAGGAAGAGAGCAATGTTTCTTGCCACCAGTAAGAGACAAATGAGTTATGATGTTGTTGCTGTGAATCATCTTGATGGATGATTCTGTGTGTTAGAGAAATTCCTTGCACAGGTTGTTACCACTCACAAATTCACTCTGTGCTGTGTAATAGAGATGGCAAGAATATCAGCTGCTAGTAGGTATTGAATGTACACATCGACTTGAACTCAGAAAATGTTAATCTGCTGAGTTATTGTACATGTGTGCAGACAGTTATTTGATCTAATGTCATCTACCAGATAAGGAGGAATAAGGACAAAAATGTGCTCAGACTTTTAATTATGAGTATGTAATCACCACATCATTTACCACAGCCATGCTTTTGAAGAAGAAAACCTATTATATATTTGGTATTTTTTACAGAAACAAACTAAGGTGTTAGCAAAAGTTCAGTCAATATTCAGATAATTAGGGCAGAGCTTGTTCAGGGCTCTGAGGATAGAGACCAAACCTGAATGTATCCTCAGTGCTGTGTAGAGGCACACAGATACATAATTTCATCACTTGTGCAAGAATGGTGCTTGCTGCTGGTTCTGTAGGAGCCATGGCACAACCCATACTTCAACAAAAAACCTGAAAAATGGGGCACTATAATATTAATAATTATATATGCATGTAAGCATGGTAATGGAGAGCTCAATGGAAAGACCAGTGTAATGTGCTGAAGATAAGCTGTCTCATCAAAGTATTTCAGGGCACCTACCAATGTTGCTTCCATGCTGTTAAAGACAGCTGCTGGTCATCATTCATTAAGGCCCAATAAATGCCTTCCTTTTTGGCGTATTTATTCCAGTGCCTTCAAGAGGACTATCTGTTTGGAGTAATGGAGTGAAACCATGCCAGGAAAATTGATATGCCAGCATTCGTTAGCAGTAAGAACTACTAGAGTCTGAGAAATATTCTCTGATGGTGTGGGTGAAGCCCTGGTGCTTAGGCTGTTGCAACTGGGCTGAACCAAATCAGGGGAATAGAGCTGTGGGGAAGAACTCATGTAGTTAGTGCACAGAGCTGTTCCTTCTGTTTTTCTCATGATACAGGCTTGTTTTCAACACAAACTTTGTCATCTATGTTGGTCAGATGGTTTAGCCTTTTGTTGTACCTGCAGTTGCAGTAGCTTCCCAGCTAAAGGCAGCAAATGAAATTGCAAAGAGCTGTGAAGAAAATGTTGATTGAAAATGAAAGCTTCACTGCTAATAGTGTTTGCAGAGCTGTGTGTCAGTTAAATGAAACGTAATGAAGTAGAACAAGAAGCTGAGAAGGAGTTCACGTGTGGTCAATATATATCCACGAGTGGATGTTCCACCTTGTTGCTTGTCAGGTCTGGGTAAGCATGAAATTACTGCCAGCCTTGTGCACAACTATGTGTGTGTGTTTCCAGATGGCGATCATCTTCAACCAGGAGGGCCTCAAAGCTGTTCGCCCCCCTTGCGTCATTCAGAGCTTCATCAATCATAATGCTGTGCTCTATAAAGTTTTCGTGGTCGGGGAATCCTACACCGTGGTGAAAAGACCATCTTTAAAGAACTTCTCTGCAGGCATCTCAGGTACATTGTACTGATGTAAAAAAAAAATGTCCATTCTCGCAACATCAGCAGGAAACATCTCCAAAGAAAATATCTGTGAAAAGACTGCTGAAGTGAAGTCTGCTGGTTCTGACAAACCATGTTTCCTCTTCTGTATTATTTCAATAGGAAGAGAGATAACTCACCTGCTCTGGAATAACTACCAATGACATTAATATAGTAAATATTTATGTAGTAGTAACCTGAGTCTTACCTGTTAGACACAGTGTTTTATGTCATGTGGAAAGGGGGAGAGGGAGAGAAGTTCCCTCCTTTCACAGTAAGTTCATGTGTCATTTGTTCCGGAGTTTGTTTAAAAATCTGCTTTGGAGAGAATTTCCTGGATTCCATCATTTCAGAACTTCCTTTCCCTGTTTTTACCTGAATATGTATGTGTGTTTAAATTAAAGATCACTTGTGCTCTACCCTAAACGAGCCTCCCTCTTCATGAGAGGCCCAGTGTTGTAAATCTTGGTGGGAAGTGCCCTTTGGTTTGTAGATATCAGCTGTGTTGCGGAGGAGGAATGGATTTCTCAGTGAGGAGAGTGATTCTTCTGTATGTCACTAGAAAGCAACACTTGAAAGGGTTTTCATTAGAGATTACTTAGATTTCCGTTATGGAAAAAAGCTCCTTTCCAGAGAACTGCATTCTGTGACCCACCAAAAGCATAAAAAATTTAGCAGCACATGGATGGGAGCATGATCTGCTAGAGCAACTGGAAAAATCCAGGAGGTGAGGATGGCATCAAACTAAAGGAGATGAATGAACAAATGCCGCTTTTTGTCACTTTGCTTAGTGTTTTCTGCTGATCCTAATATGTCCATATATGCTCACCACACCATTACACACACAAATATGTATTTTGGTAGTATAGGTGTAGTAGGATGCTGATAGAAGTTCTTGTCTGTAGCTATGTGTGCCTGTGAACAGACATTTAGGTCTGCTCTATGTCCTGATCAAATTAAGTAGGCCAGAATGTGTGTTTATATAAATTGTTAGGACAGTTGGTCTATACTTTTGCTGGAAGGGAACATTTTAAGGCATCTTTCTAAAAATGCCTTAGTTAATGTCTTATCTGATAGTATAAGACTTGGAAGTTGTCTGGAAGTCCCCATAAAAATAAGTTTTGTTGGCAGATTAGAGTAAGTGTCTGTCTCTCTTACCCACATCAGGAGAGTTTGCAGAGGCCGTGCCACAGGAACCTGAGCTGGCAGATCTGATGGATAAGCAGATCTGGTGGCTGTGAGACACTGAAAGAGCTGAGTGTCTGAAAGTACAAGATCTTTCTAAACAAGAGGAAAGACGCGAAGAGTATTTGGTGGTCAGACTGCAGAGTGGACTTGGCTTTGCTTTCCTGTCTTTATTTTATGTTGCCCTGAGGCTGCTCTTGAATGTCCAGTCAGAGACCAGCATAGCAGAAATACTCCTGCTGGTGCCACCTGTGTGCTGAGACTTTGGGGTCTGGGTGTTCCTGGGCAGGTTGTCTCTATGATGCCATCAGTCTACTGTGGTGGGAATCCTAAAGGGAGACATGGTGGAGGATTTCTTTCAGCCATAAGACCTCCAGCACAGAGGAAGCAGGGTGGGAGGTGCTGGTGCAATTCTCCCCACGGTTTCCACTGTGGTTCGTTAGTGACTTCTGTCACCTCAGTGTGTCTCCTGCATTCCTACAGTGCCTCCAAAAGAAGGACAGGTCCTGGCCACAAAATGTATTGCTTTCTGCCATGGTGACAATGTCCTGCCCAGGTTCACAGGGATCTCAGTGTGCCCTGGGTTCTGCTGGCCTACCACCTGCAGTGAGTGCAGCTTCTCCCTTCTGTCACACACCTTCCCCTTGGAACTGTCACTTTGAGTATAGCACATTAATAAAAATTAACTTCATTATCTGACTGAACTTAGTTAATTTGTTCTGGTGAAGGAATGGAAACTGATTTCTGTTTACCACCCAGCGCGTGGTTCTATTTATCTGTGGTCTGAGAACCGTGGCTGATCTGTCCGTGGGTTCCAGCCTGTGCAGGCAGCCAAGTGCCAGCAGGCAGGAGAGCACTGTTGGTGGGGTGGATGGTTGAGACCAGGACGAGAATCCCGGGGCTGCACTGCCACCTACTGTTCCTTGCACTGTTCCTTTGGAAATTACAATCTGGTATAAAGTTGTTTACAACCTGTTTTTAATTGCAGACAGAGAATCAATATTTTTCAACAGCCACAATGTTTCCAAACCAGAGTCCTCATCTGTCTTAACAGCGGTAAGTACACTTGGTCTTTTTCCTTCTAGTGCAGCTGGAAACCTATCTAATCCTTTCTTATGGAAGTGTTAGTAGCTAGTGACTTTCTTTCACAAGCTGTCTGCTTCTGTGTTGCAGGCTGAGGTCTGTTTGGTACCACGAACCAGCATGACTGTGTCCCCCTCTGGTTTTCCTTACCGAGCTCCGGTGAGGAAGAACTTGTAGCAGGGCTGTGCTGCTTCCCAAACTACCCAGGGCTAATCTAGGCAAAGGGAAGAAGGAGGTTCTGGATGCAAACACCTGGCTTTTTCCTGTCCAGAGAGATTAATAAACATAAATCATCCTTCTAGGACTCAGTTCTGTGAGGACAGACAAACTGAAAATTCAAGCATAGAAATTGAGTTGGCACAAGGTCACAGAGAGCCAGTAGTTGTCTCCCATATGAGCATGCCCAAGCTGTGACCATGGGACCATTTCTGGGTGTCCTTCAAGACCAGCAGTGCTAGCACACTGCACAGTTTCATGCTAGCATTACGAGTCCTTTTAATAAGATTTGCACATTTGAATCCTAACACGTTCTTGGGCACTCGGCTACTGAGCAAGTCACTTTACAGCACTGGGTCCTTTCAATCTCTTGAGTCTTGAGATTCTTTTCTGTTTCACAAGCTCTATTGGGGACTAGTTTCGTATTTGATTTTGAATTTTATGTGCAATATTTAGCCATGCTAAATATTAAAACTGTAATTGTGCTAGTCATAAATCCCTTTGTGGTTATGTTGAAGGAGAAGCCATTACTAAAAATTTACCTTCAGACTTAGAGAGTGTGCTCCTGTGGTTTACCTGGATCTCACTCATACACATACATATTCCAGTCATGCTTCTGCAGGCATAACAGCAAACTTCTGCTGTGTAATACGTTGTTTAAAAAGCAAAGAAGAGTGCATCCTCCAGTCATAAGTAACCTGAGTCACTCATTTTAATAAATACTTACAAAATAATTTACGCATGAAAACCCACATAAAAGGTATGCTCTGCGCTTAAGAAACCAGCTGGGTTGTATTGTAGGACTCAGATTAAACTAACAGGAGGAGTCTGTCCTGTCAGCCCTTTAACACGGACCTTGATCTACACTGAAATAACAATGATAGCCAGAACTTTTGCAGCACAGGATTAAACATGCCACCTATATATGTTTTTTAAGGTGTAGATCTGGTACTTAAAATAGTTAGTCTGGTTCTCCATTCATTCCTACACTGCTTTGCTTCTCTAGCTGCACCAATATGAAGAGGAAGAACTAGATGCTTTAGAGCAGATGAACTTCCAATTTAGGAAGGATTCTGAATTATGAAAGCAGTTTCTCTTTGGTGTCTTTCTCGGTTTCATGTCACTGGTTCTCTGCAATTAAATTTGGTAGATATGCACCTGGAAACTTCTGAAAATCAATCTTTCCAATAAAAAGGCTGCTTCAGAGTCCCTTAGTAATGTGTCTTTTTCCATTATAGCTGGATAAAATTGAAGGCGTATTTGAGCGGCCAAATGATGACGTCATCCGGGAAATCTCTAAAGCACTGCGGCAAGCTCTGGGAGTTTCTCTCTTTGGAATTGATATCATCATTAACAATCAGACTGGGCAGCATGCAGTCATTGATATAAATGCATTCCCAGGTAAGAAAGGCCTTTCCACTCCTGCTTTAGGGGAACAAGTTTTACTGCTGTTGTCTCATGTCATCTCTTCTTAGGCTGGGGATGGGACAGCAGCAGCCAGATGGTTCTGAGATCAAATACAGGTCAATCTGGGAAGGGAACAACCCTAATCTAGATATGGAATTTGCAACTGAAGTATCAGCTCTTAGGAGATACAGTCAAATTTTAGTGGCAGTTGTAACATAGCTGTCGTGCCCTCCTCTGCAAAGGGAAGCTCAGGAACTGCAGTGTGGGACTGTGTGCTTAGGACCTAGCCTTTCTGGGCCTAGCCCTCATTCTGAAGTGAAAAGAATAGTAAATTCTATTTTAGGAGAGCCTTTAAAGTTTACTTCTTTTTCAGACTCTGTGCCATTAAAAAAGTTGAGGGGGTAGAAGCAACAAATTGTTCCCTTGAAAATCTCTTCCTGTGCAAATTGATTCCCCACAAAAAGACATTTGTCCACAAAAACAATACCAGGAATCTGAAGATGATAAAATTGTAGATGCACAGAAGTTGCTGTAGAGAGTTGGTATCCCTGCAGGTTCTCGTAAGTGCATCCTGGAATAAAAGGATGGATTAGAGCATGTAAAAGTGGGTAAATTTGTCCTCCACTTTTTTTAGTGCAACTTATGTTTTGGAAACAACTAAACAAGCTCCTTGATCACTGGAATTGTTGAAAGGAGTTGCAAGTGTGAATAAGGGTGAGGCAATAATGGTCTGTCACCTGTGCTAAATTCAGTAGTCTAACCCAGGAAAAGAATACATCATCTCATTTGATGCTGTTTTGCCAGGGGGGTTTTCTCTCTGAGAATTTCATCTCATTACCTGAATGGGGATGTTTGTTTCCAGAGACATACACAGGCTGTTGCATAGTTTCTTTAACCTGTCATTGAAGACTTTAATGTGACTGTGGTGTTTTTACATCTAGAGAGCTTGTCCTGAGCTCCCAGTCTCCTCAGTTTTACAAATCAGGTCCTCAGTCCTACTGCTGTGTAGTGCCTTCCTTCTCTGTCTATCTCCACAGTGACTGGCTTCCTCTTAAAACTCAGCTGTGCTATTCTCAGGTCACTTTCCAGCATGGTTCTACCACATGGTGTTACGCAATTTGCAGACCTATGAAAACACTCTTCTGCCCAGGACAGTGAAACAACCTCAGTTGGGTGTTAGATGGAGCCATATCAGTTTCATGAATAGAATTGTATTTCAGACATTGGATCTTGAAGTCAGTGATACAGGACATTCTTTTGCAATCCTGTATCCTGCATTTTGGTTTGGTGCTTCATGTTTTCGGCTTCAGGTTCGTTTTTTTTTCAAGTATTATTTTGGATTTGGTACTTGGCACAGATTCCCCTTTTCTTGAAACGTTGAGAAGTTCACATTGGGGAACAGCAATGTGGCAAACATATATTTAGAGAGGACCAATGTCTTCTTCTAGTCACTTACGTTTGCAGAATGCTCTGCTGTGCTTCCACCCTAAGGCAATAGTTTTCAATATTCAGCCCAAGTCCTGTGTTTCAGTCTGCACAGTAATTGATCTTTGAAGGGAGTTTGAATTTATAGTGTTTTAGTCCTTGCAGGAGGCTTGAGAGCACAGGTAAGTTTCTTATGCACTGATCTACATTGTGTCTCACACAGCAGTTTTTTTGGTGGTGAACATGTGGGTCATGAAGGTAACTACTGACTTTATCACCATGGGATAGGTGGATGACCAGGAGGAAATCTAGAGGATAGCAGCAGGGCCCAGACATATGGAAGAGAAAGCTGGGGAGAGAAAAAACTGCCTTCAAATTTGTAAAACATGGCAGAACTGAGAGAGAGGAGCCCTTGTTCTTGAGGGCTGCTGAGGTCAGAGAAGAAACAATGGGGTAAAATGCAACAGAAGCAAAGTTACATCTCAGCACAGAATACTCTCTTGCTCAAAAGCATGTTCAGCACAGGCAACTGCATTTCCCTCCAATGGCCAGTATGATTAAAGGCTGAAGAGTTACAATGACTGACTTTGTTGACAGAGCCATCACCTTGCTAGTGAGAAGTTCAAGCTCAGCCCACCTCAGAAGAGCCACTGGTGGCCTTTATCAACAGTGGACTGGGCCTGGCTCAGTGCAGTCCCAGGAAGGGCCCTCCCTTGCTCTTCTTCCTCAAATCATCATAGCCGTCAAGAGTTGCAGTAGAGCCAAACTGCAGTCAGCCCTCCTGGGCATTTTCTCTGCCCCACTGCTTGGAAAAAGAGAGGGGAAGAAGTGCCCTTTAAAGAGTAATCACAGCCTCTTTCATGGAACTCAAGCCATGGCTTGGGGCCAAGCCTGACCAAAGCCTTGTCCAGCTGCCCAGAGGTTTGCTGCCTTTCTTGTGTGCTGTCTTTTGTGTTTACCAGGCTTGAAGCTCATTTGAACCTCCATGGCTGTCATCTTGAGATGAGTTTAACGACAGAATCGAGAGCAGGTGTACCTGTAGGAGGATTTGTCTGTTATCTGCTCCATTAGCACCAGCAACTCTTCAAAAAGATTTTAAAGATAAATGTCTGAAAGGCCTATTGTGCCTTCTGTTCTGTGGGAAACTACTGGTACTATATTTAGCAGTGGTTACCAGCTGAGGTATCGAACTGTAGGCACAGTCACGTAGCGTGTGGGAGTTACATTTGTCTGACCTCAGATAAGTGAGAGAAAAGGTTCCATGCAGCTTGCTGGGTGCTGCTCACCCAGCCCCAGGAGCTGCAGGCTGTCACCATGCAGGTGAACTGCTGGCTCTGGTCAATCGTATGGTAGCTGGAAGCATCAAATCTGAATATGCACTTTGTGTGTGTAAAGACATTGCTGTAAATGCAGGATTTGGGCTGTCCATTTCTCTTTGACCAGGGGAAGATGGAGAAAAGCTGAGTGTGCCAGATCAGGGAAAATCTCTGAAAAATCAGGCAGGTAGCATTTGTAAAGCTAGCTTTAAAAAGCTCATAGCTGTTTCTTGCCTCCACCGAAGCTTACAGAGATGGGCACTTGTTTTCAGATGCATTGCTGGGTGGACATCTTTCCTATCCATGCTCAGCCAGAGGACTCGGGAGACTGTTTTCAGTATAACAAAATTCAGGCACCTTGTAGACAGGCATTTCCAAAATGGTTTCAAGTGGGCTAGGATAGCACCTGCTGGAGCGTGATTCATGCAAGTTATGTTTCAGGCATGCCAAACTTATATCCTCCCACTGATTGCCTGTGTGACACAAATCCCAAATTCACTGCCAGTAGTTTCTGAAGGTATTATTCAATCTGCACTTCCTTGATTTCTTTATGATTGCAGCACAGTGATGTCCCACAACTGATTTGTTTGAGAGGCCTACAGGAGCCCTAGGTGAACCAAGTACGGCAATACCCACAGTTTTCAGCCTTCCCCAGGTGTCCTGTGAACCAAGAGTTGAGACACCTAATTCTCTTCCTCCCTTCCTTGTATTTTTTACAAGTTTGTGAAGTTTCTTCTGAGTGACCAGGCAGAATCCCTTGGGCATTTCTACCCAGTGTGCAGAGGGCTTGCACAGGCAGAGCCTGCCTGTTATGTACAGCTTCCTTTCACTAACATCTGCTGATTTCAGGACCGAATAACTGGCCATCTTGTTCCTATTAAATATTTAAACCAACTTCTTTGTGAGTTTGCCAGGTGCCCTCCTACAAGGCTAGTTTATTTTCAATGATTGTACACAGAACACTCTGGGGTACTATGGATCTCCTCTATTAAAGCTGTTACTATGGAGATGGCTTATTCCCAGGGTGTTCGAAGCACTCTGAGTAGATTTGAAGGCTAATCCCACGGCTTTTACATAAGCAAGAAAGCGTAACAAGCACTTCTGTCCAAGGGGTGGAGACCCTGTTCTGACTCCCATGGCCAGCCCTAGGAGTCCTAGTTGCCCCCTGCTGACCAGTGAATTATCATGTGAGACACTGGGAAACTCGGTGTTTTGAAATGAGCCATTTGTTTGGTGAATCCCTTCAAGGGCCTTTGAGAAAGGAAAACTATGAGCTGTTGTCTCACATTACTGATGTTTTGTGTGGCTTGTATCCAGGAGAATTGGGACCAAGTGCAATAAAATCCAAAGTAATGTAGCAGCCTAAATAAGTGTTAATTGGTTGACATATGGCTTACAAATACACCATAAAATCCTCACATCTATTATGAGTGAAATTATAGTCTTACTTAATGTTTTCCAGGAAGTTGGTTTTTTTATTGCCTAAGGAAGTTGGTCTTTACATGAGAATGGAAATTAAAATTGAATTATTTATGGATCTGAGGAACTCTTCTGCCCAGTGATCACATCACTAAAAGTGTTTTAAAATGTGCATTTACTTTGTGGTCTCTGGTTCTGCTCATGTGCTGCTGTGTGAATGTGTGCTATTCACATGGGTCTTTTATTTATTGCTTCAGTCTCCTGTATTAATGCCAGGTCACTCCCAGAATACTTCCATAGACATTTTAAAACAATCAGCCTATCCCATAAAATAACACTGAATGTCATATGTCACCTCTAAATACTAAGGCAAACTGATAACAATTTTAGGTAATGCAGTAGCAGTTAAGATCCATTTCAAGATATTGTACCCATATGTCGCATATCTGTTTCAATTTTAAAATGAAATGCAATGATAAAACTGTGCCTGTACCACAGTGTTTAAAATAGAGCCAGAAGCTCTGTACACCTACTGCCACCCTTTGTGTCACCAAAAATGTCTTGTCTGCTGGTATTTGAGCATCTGTTTTAACCAGGGAACTTGTTATTAAACTGCATTGTAAGTTGTCTGGAATCACTTAAGAGAACATGCAGAAAGGTGGTTTCAGTACTGAAATAAATGACTGCTGTTTCTATCAAATACTGTGTCATTGATAGACATTTCCTGTCCCTCAGGTGTTTTTCAGACATAGCAGCAAACAGGTTTTAAGTGTCAGGTTAGGTTAGGTTAGACGAGCATCACATCGCTTCTTACACAGTGGGGAGCTGCCTTTTCTGTAATGTATAAAGCCAGCCCTGCTAAAACCTCTGAGGTTTCCCTAACTGAGGGTATTGCTGGGCGAATTCTGGAGAGGGTCCAGACCCTCAAGGAAGCTCTACATTAGAGCTACTTGCCATAGTAAACCTGGAAGTGGTATGGAAAAGATCAGTGTTATACCAGAGAGTTCGTAAGTTATGGAAAAACCTGGACTTGGCAATAAATGATAGAATATACCTAAAATCATATATACGTATATATACTTGGGAGGAAAAAGAAGCAGCAACTCTGCAAGACAATAGTTTTTCTTGCTGGAAAAATACTTCTATTGCAAGAGTCTCTGTTCCTCTTTATGCTGCTCTGCTTCTGCTGTCACTTTAAAATGATGTCATGGAGAAAGAGCCTTTTTATTATCAGTTTTATTATCAGCCTTTTTATGATCAGTGGGCAAGGAGACACCAAGAAATAAACTGTTAAAGTAAGCCTTTCAAAGAACCTAAGGAAATTACTTAATTGCCTTTTTTTCTCTCCTCCATTTTTACTCTTTTCAGGTTACGAGGGTGTTTCTGAATTTTTCACAGATCTGCTGAACCACATAGCTGCTGTCCTGCAGGGTCAGGTACCTGAGGTGACCCAGCTAAACCACAGCAAGCTCCTGGCAGAGCAGAGCGGTGGGATCATGGACGAGCGGATATGCTGTGCCAGCACAGGCTGTCTCAGCGTCATGGGAAAAGACTCCTCCTGGATTGTGGAAAGCGAGACCAATAGCTCAGTAAAGCTGCAACACCAGAGACTAGGCTGCAACTCAGCAGTGTCCCCCAGCTTCCAGCAGCACTGCGTCGCTACATTGGCAACAAAAGCTTCTTCTCAATAACTTGCCAATGCCATGGACTGAGAAAAAGCCCCAGGGATTCAAATTGTGGTCCCAGAACCAGATCAGGCTTTAACAATTGAGAAAAAAATGGAAAAAAACCCCCAACATAAAACACAACACAAAAAAAACCAAAATAAAAAAACCTTGCATTTGATTTAACCTAATTTGCTGATGAAATGGACTGAAAGGGGAAGAGCGAGAAAGTGATCCAGATCCATTTCATCAGATTCCAGTTGCAAATCTGTAGTGAGTTTACACACACGTGTTTTAACACTAGTCCTTTCGTTGTGGGAGGGTTGCTCTTTCATTTCTATTGTTCTTTGTAATCACTGGTGACCAGCATTTTAAAATCAGACCTCATTGTATCAAGAAGATAATAATGTTGAAACAGTGTCTGAATGTAACAGTGCTAGAGATTTTTGCCTAAAAAAACTCCCCATTCCTCTTTTTTCCAGGTAGGCCATTGCAAAAGAAAGCTAAGACAACTTCAGTATCACTAAACCAAATCTCTTGAAACGTTGACCAGTCAAGATGTTGGCAGGTAGCTTGCTGTGAAGCCGCTGCACTTTGAGTAGGACAGAGCAGCCTGCTTATTCAGGGCACAGAACCAAGGTGACCAGCCCTGTTCCAGCTTTGCCGTTCTCTCCCCAGGCCTCATTGCTTCACTCAAATCAGCTTCTAACCACGCTTGCCAACAGCAACATGTTTCACCCAGAGAGGGTGCCAGTATTTAGGTTGAGTCATTGAGTAGATTAAATAACATGCTTTCAATTGTCTGCTAGTGCTGAAATCCTAGAAGAGTTAATGGAAGCAGCTCATCTCTTAGTAGAGAGTTTAATTCTCCTTCCATTGCACTTGTGAGGACTGTGGGACAGCTCTGGGAAAAGGCTGGCAGAGCTGTGCATTTTCCTTGGAGCAGCACACCTGATCTCGGTATTCTGAGGGGTAACACAGTTGCTGCCTTCCACAGATCCATGCCTGTTGTGCGTTTTTTTCTGTAAATGAAATATAAACAAAATTGTGTAGCTTCATATGAGGTAGAAGTACAGGACAGCTGTAGTTTGGAGACCCCATTACTTTGTTGCAAGCTGCCAGGCGAGGCCATATAGTAATTCACAACAGTGGTTTATACTATTTGTAAACTACAGCACAGCCAATTTGTATCTCTTGAGATATCTTCTAGTGTGGCAGCATCTTCTGATGTTGAGAATTCCTGCAGCTTTTGCCAATTCTGAACACTATACTGGAAACAGCCAAGTGCTGAGAACAGAGACACTATTTTGGTAGAAGAAGTGGCCTTCTCTTCCCCTTATTAGCCCTAAAATACATTTAAGAAGGGTGGTGTTAAGAAAATTTCCTTAGTTAAGCTCCTAGCTTGCAAATGCAGGATTTTCTGTCTTTCTATAGCACGTGTTCTTAAAGCATCCGTCACTGCAGCATTTGATACCAGCTTGGTTAGTATCATGTGTTATATGGCTACTCAAAAGGAAAGGACCTGGAGCTTAAAGCCCAGGTAGATCATGGGGAGAGGATTAAACTGTGTAAAAGATGTAATCACCCTACCTGATGGTACCAGTTGTGGAGGGGAAGAAATTTTGAGGAGTGTTATGTAGCAGTTCTTTTGTGTAAACAATGCTTTTTCCTTAGGAGAGATTGGTCTTCTTCCAGAATGCCATTCTTGGGAATTTCCTGTATCCAGGATTGAATTTTCCAGGATGATTTTACACAATAGCAGATGATTCCACCTCTAGAGGGATTACTAACTTTAAATTATTTCTATAGAGACTGGAAGGACCTTATGAGGTATCAGTCAGATCCCAGGGTGCACATAAGCACAGCCAACTTCCTCAAGTGTTGCAGATCAGTTCTGAGCTGGGCACGCTTCACAGCCCTTGTGTGCTTTGAGGCTGCTGGATCCGCTGTTGTCTGCAGCTCGCAGGTCTCGGGTGGCTGTGGTGTGAGTGAGTCAGATGTACATAGGTAAGGGTTTATAAAAGTATTCATGATAGACCAAACTTTTCGTAAAGCCATGACTAAAATAAAATGGACATCTACAGTTTGGGGTTTGTTTTTGTTTGTTTAAAATAAAAAGTGTTTTTATGTTACATGTGTAACAAAAGATACCCTCAGGAAGGAACTTGCCAGTACATATTTTTGTATGGTACTTTCTTGTAACCAGCTGGTGGAGTGTTTGTAGACTTGCCTATTTCTCCCTTTATTACAATGGCTTGGGCTTTTTTTGATTTTTTGGTTTTTGTTTCTTTACTGGGTGGTGGGGATGAAGCAATGATGTTAGAACTGAGTTACTAACTCAAGACCTTTCAAACTAAGTATGTTTACATTAATCTGAGTGTTGGATCCAGTGGAAATGTCTGTATGCTGTTTCCTAGTTAGAACATCAAATAAGAATTTTATTTTCCTGGCTGCCTTCTGAGTTTTGGTTGGCCTATTTTGCACTGCTTTTTTTCTCCAAAATAAACTACTGAAACATAATTGTGCATTTTAAACTTGTTTACAAATGATTGTTAGAAGTTTATTTTGTAATTCTCGGAATGCTTGCAGAAATACTATATTTAAATATTACTCCAGACCTTGGCAGTAACTAGAAAACAAGTTTAGGTCATTGGTGAGATCAGTGACATTTTTCCCATAGTCTGTAACTTATTTTTTATTTATCGAATGTATCAGTATCACTTTAATTTACCAGGTGCAGTTATGCAGGTACCTGTTGTGATGTGGCATTACAATAGAGTTTTGACATAAATTACCATGCATTTGCTGTACTACTATATTTCCTTGCAGAAATTAAGGTAATGACTAGTATGCTAGAATGTTGCTAAATCACAGGGGCAAATTGGTAGACCAATTTGTAAAAGCCAAAACTGTAAATTACCAAGTATCCAGACATAGAATTATGTTATTGCAAAACTTTCGAGCATGAGTATGTTATTAAGCTTGTGCTACAGTGCTTTTCTGAATTGCTGCCTCATTTGGTAAGTTCAGGATAGTTTTGATTTAAAATCAGCTTCACAGTAAGTTAGTTAATATTCTGTAGTCTTGTCTTTCTTTATAAAAGTAGAGGAGTGTAGTAACATTAGACCATACCAGAATGCCCTTGCTCTTAAAATTGCAGACAATCTGAGGAGATTTTCCATAATGTCTGTTTGAATTCTTTTTATTGTGGGTTAGAAAAAGGTTCTTCTGTGTTTTCAGAGGCATAGCTCTTATTGCTGTTGTTGATGGGAGCAACATGGTCACCAGTTAGCTTTTTAGGGATTTATTACTGTTCTGCTTCACTGTTTGAAATCCACAAGAATACCATTAGCTTGACTGGAATTTCTCCAGGTTTTGTGTCCGCATGGTGGAGATGAGACCCTGGTTTCCACTGTAATTATGTAATTAACTTCAACAGGTGAAGATTTTTCCCTGTTGAAGAGAACTTGAGTGGTATTACTGCTGCCTGTGATGTAAAGTCACCCTCTTCCCCCTCTAGCTGACTTGGCCGCATTGTGCCTGACTTTGTAGCCTGTGCCAGAACATCCTGATCATTATGTGGAAGCCAACTGCAGCAATGCAACCAGACTATCAGTATCAGTGCCTAGCACTTGTGGTTTGTGTAATGCACAACCACTGGGCTGATGATGTTTTGCCTTTGGTTGAGGTGTCTGGCTGTGCAGCCTTTGTGCTGAGGCACTGATGGACTGTGCTGGTTGGTAGATAGGATAGGTTCATTATTGCTATTCAGACTGTTGGAATGATAAAGCTGTTTGAAGATCTCCATCGTCAATGTGGGAATGTTTCTGCAGAGGAGGTCTGCAGCAGGTTGCACAGATGGAAATCTACCAGTTCAATTTGTTTTCATTGTAGATGATTACAAATTAAGAACCTGACCTGGAGGTAACGAGGATTGCTCAAGATAAAGTCTGAAGTTTTCTAGATTCACTGTGGGCAGTATCCAGCCAGGGAACAACCAGGTGGAGTAGTGGTTTGATAATGGAGGCAGAATACACTCCAAAGGCAACAGAATAAATGGGGCCAGAGGTGTTTGAATTGTTGGGGAAAAAAATGAGCAAAACAAAGGAAAAATGCTCCTGTTGTTTCCATCCAATTAAAAAAATCCAGACTTATCAGTTCTTAGACTAATGCTGGTTTCTTGAAGTCTTTGCATGGCAGCAGCGACAAGTGAGTCAGGCTTTTCCACACTAGCTTGTAGCCTTGCCTTCCACAGCTGTGCAGAAAATCTTGGATTTTGGATTTTTAGTGAATAGAGTTTATGTTGAGTTTGTAGCAGTCTCCCCATGTGCACACTTGCAGGAGTTCACTTGCATTACCCTGCTAATTTTTTTCCCCTCTCTCCTTTTTAGTAAGAGATGTATTGATTTCTGTATTCAGTATACAATTACTTTATGGTGTGTGTTTTGTAATTAGGAATATGTGAAAATGCTTTTTGTAGATGAAACTATTTCCTCTAATATAATCTCCTCTCACTTTCTAGATAAATGAACATGCCATTGCAGATCACATTGCTGATTTTATTTGTAATATTGCTTTAATATCTATTTCAGAGGAATGTAACTTCCAGAAAAGTACTTTCCATATCTTTAGTACCTTTCCTTTCACTGTTCACCCTATGTGGATCCAGGCCATCAACACTTGAGCTTTTGACTGGATGGGTTTCAGATCCTCCATGAATTCTGTCACATTTACATGGCCACAGAAGTTACTAAAGATGATTGAAGTTTGGGAGGATCCAGGTAGAAATGGAGATGTTGGAGCGATTCCTCAGCAACACAAGCACAGTAGCATTTGTAGCAAGCAAAGAGAATAGTTTTCACTCTCTGTGTGCAGGTGGCTCTTGGGGTCTGGTCCACCCTGCTCTTGGGGCAGCCCTCCTGTGGAAATAAAAAAATCCATTGAGAGAAAAACATCCTGTATCTGTGATGCAGAAGGAGAGTAGGGCTCGGGAGTAAAATCCTGGCCGGTGGACATCATGATACCAGTTGTCCAGAATTTCACTCTGTGGGTTTCAGTAGCAATCTTGGGAGATGTTTTCTTCCTCTCCATCGTTCTTACCCTGAATCCACTGGGGCTGATGATAGCAGGTGCCTGTGGCCCACACGAACTCATTAGCAGGTGACCTTACCCGGCATGTCATGAGTTTGCAGAGGGCTCCCGATGTGTTGGGAAGTTTTTGCTGATGGCCAGGGAATCTCTTGAAACTCCCGAAATAGCTGCAACAGCAAGTGGAGTTCATGAAAATCAGGTCTTCCTCTTCCAGCATTTTTAAAGAAAACCGCATTTTATTTCCTCCTTCATTCTTTACACAGTAGTTTTTAGATATAAATTATTTTAACTACTTTTTTTTGTGTGAAAAGTCATATATACATATATAAAGTTATTAAAAGGTTGAGAATATGTTGAGTATAAAATAGTGACTTCTTTGTTTCAGATGTTAGCAGCCCCTAAAAATGAGTTGTCTATCCTCTTGTAAAGTCAGTGCTGTAAAAAAATATTAAAAAATAAAAGATGTGTTAGAAGTATCTTTTATTATTTATTTCTGATTCAGTATTTGATACAGCTTGTGTGTACCCTTGTGACAACCACATACTGAAAACACTGTCGTTCTTAAAATGGAGTAACAGCAATTCCTTGGCATCCCAACAATTTTGAGCAAATTAGCCCTCTGGGTGTGAATAGTGTTGGATATTGTCCTTCAGTGTCCAGCACTGCTCCCCACCCAAGCACGGCTGAATCTCGGGGACCATTGTGTGCGTGTGCTCAGTTTCGGAAGTTCATTGGTATCTGTGTTCAAATCCAGCTGTACAGTGTTAACAAGTGTGTCTTGTGATTCGCTTCAGCCTGGTTCACTATGATTTCTGAAATATAATTCCCATTTTGTACTTCAATTTGTATAGAATTATATAAACCCTTAAAAGATCATGGCTTACTGTAAAACTCAATATACTTGCTATTTGGCGTCTTCAGTTGCATGACTGATCAGATCTGACAGTGGAGATGGTGCTTTCATCTAACAGCATTGATTTCAATGGTAATATATTAATTTTCTTTTTGTTTGCCAAGCACCTGTTTTGGACAATGTTTTGGTTTCAACAGTAAAGCAATATGCAGTAGGTATCGTGGCATTATCTCTGTAATTGTTTTGAAGAGAGAATTGTCCCTTTCCAACACATAATGAAAATAAATGCCTTATAACAAGTTCTAGTTTGCTTCCTCTTTGAGTAGCTAGGGCAGCAAGGTGAGCAGCTCATCAGGGGAGGCCTGTTTTCATGGGAATTTGATGTTCACATCCTTGCCGAGTGCAGATGTTTGCAGCCCTGCACTTGGGCCTTGAACACCATCTTCCCCTCTGAAGAAAATCCTTGGGTCCCAAATATTTGTGATTACTTGACTATCCAATTAAGACAGTATTTATAGCAGCTCCATCAAGTAACATTATTTTTCCTCTTGTTGATTTTGTGTCAGGTATGGACAATTTCTGTCTGCTGCTGCCATCCTTTGTGAAAAAATCTTGTCTAACGCCTTTGGACGTGGTTGCGTTTCTGTGGGGGTTGCTTGGTTTCTTGAGTTTGTGGGTTTAGTGGGGATTTTTTGTTTGTTTTGGTGGAGGTGTGGTGGGGGTCTGAGGGTTTCTGTGAATTTATTGCTACATGTAGTCCTGAGTTTGCAAGGAGTTGTATGGGTGCTGCTACTGGCAGAGACTCTGTCACAAAAAAAAGGGAGAAACTAAATCATAGAATATGTCCAGTTGGAGGGGACCTATCAGGATCATCAAGTCCAACCCCTGGCCCTGCACAAGACACCCCAAGAATCACACCAGGTGCCTGAGAGCATTGTCCAAATACTTCTTGAACTCTGTGAAGCTGGTGCTGTGACCACTTCCCTGGGGAACCTGTTCCAGCTGTAAATACAATATATTCACAATATAAAATATTCAGATTAAAAATACAGTATTCAAATTTAAATTTAGGTGAAGATTAATATGTAAAATGAGATTTCTCCAGGTGGAGTAACTCCCTAATTGACATTTTAGTACTGTTTCTGTGCAACACCTTTGGTTTCACTTTGGTTCCTACGTGTTTCCCTGAGGTTAAAGATACTATGATCTCCTCAGGACAGAGTTGAAAGGCTCACAGCTCGCTCCAGTGCACTTTCCCCAGCCAGGCTCTTGCCCAGTGCCTTGTCCTGGATTGTGCCCTGTGCCAGGGCAGCTTTTGGGCCTTGGCCTCAACAGCACCTCTTCCCATTGAGTGGCAGCTGCGCAGGGCTGGGGGTGAGGGCAGTGCCCACTCCTGGCCCTCCCTGGGGAAGCTCATCCTGTGGGTGGGGTACAGGCACCACATGCCTCCTGCGCCAGGGGACCCCCCACACCCACCCCCCATGCAATGCACTCCACAGGCCAACAGCAATGAGGTTTTTTGCAGAATAAAGGAGTGAGTCAAGTTCAAAGCCTGGCAGCTGTTCCCCGAGCATGTCAGCTGTTCTGTGGGCTCCAGGTGATGGGAGAGAACTGAGCTTCAGACTGGGGGGTCTGGAATACAGCCCTGGCAGTGGGTGGATTTCTTCCTCTCCTGCCAATGCACATAGAACATCTAAAATGTGATCAGTACTCAGAGATTTTGGAGCTGCCTTCCCCAGCCCAGGCACCACCCGGTCCTCCAGCTGCCCTGTGGTCTGAAGCCCAAGGGATGGAAAGGTTCTGCCTGGAAGCGCAGTGCCAGCTGGCCACCATGGCTCCTGTGAGCCAGTGCACAGGAGGAGCATCTCCTCGGGATGGGCCTTCACCTCTGGGGGGAACACAGATCGGTAGTTCTCCTCCTGCCTGGCCTATTTGTTGCTTGTCTTTTTTCTAATCTACTCCTGTGTTGTCCACATGGCTTGACTTGGTCAAGTATTGCCCCAGTGTTTAAACTTTTAACTGTTTTCTCTCTGTGTTCATTGATGAGCCTCAGATGTGACCCAGGTCTCACTGAAGCACCCAGGACACCCAGTGCCGGGGCCGAGCTGTACAGCACCAGCGGCCCCCGGCTGGGCAGGGAGAGCCCTGCAGTGCTTGGGACCACAGGGAAGTGTCCTCGATGCCAGGCCTCAGAGGGCAGCAGCGCTGGAGCCTGGGTAAGGAGGGGAGCACCATCATGGTGTGCTTGTGGTGAGGAGAGTCCTCCATTCCCCTCCTCTTTGCAGGACCATACAGGCCCTGCAGCATGCTGACAAGCGACACTGAAGCTGCCAAAACAAAGGAAGGAACCCGCTGCAGTTTTATTTTTCCTTAGATAAATTTTTTGTATAGAATATATTACAGTCAGAGTTCTCAGCTTTTAATCAAAAAATAACAAGTTATTGCAGTTTTTTACCCAGTGAAACTACCGGTGAAAGAACTTTCTAGAAAGCTGTCCTGTCTTTTAAAAAAAAGAGGGAAAAAAACCCCACCCAGACAGAAAATACAGATGTAGGTTGCACTTCACACCCACGGGCGCCCTGCCAGGCGTGTGGGCATCCGTGTGGAGAGGGGAGCATGAGGTGAGGCAGCGGCGATGGGCACAACACTATGGCGAGGGAGGCAGGCCTGGGTGCTAGCGAGGTCGGTTCCTAGGCACGGCGCTTCTGCTCGGCTTAATTGCTCTTAGATCAGGAAATGAACACGCGGTGGGAGGGAGGAGGGCGGCGGCGCTGCTTTCGCCGGCACAGGGAGGGCTGGGGCCCTCAGCCTCTCCTCAGCTCGTGCAGCTTGTGGGCGACACGCTCCAGCTCGGCCTCGATGGCAGCCAGGCTCTCCAGCTCCTGGTCCTGCAACAAAAGCCCAGGAAATGTGTCAGTGGCCACAGGTGAGCAGCCCTCGCCCCCCAGAGCTACAGAGAGCCTTGCCTGGTGCACGAGTACAGCCTTGTCCTGCCCCATCCCTGCAGCCAGCATTTGCCCCTCCGGACAGACGACGGTGCACAACACTGATTACTCCTGCCCTAATGTTTAATTACTGCAACTGGTGATGGGGACAAGACGTGCAGCTGCCATCCTTCCCCAGTCCCCTGCCGGGGAGGGCAGCCCCTAATGGGTCTGTGCCTCCAGAACATGGGGTTGGAGGGAGAAGGCTGCTGCGGAGCTGGAGCAGGCTCTGCCGAACAGCGCTGGGTGCTGGCGCTGAGTCAGTGGCCTCAAACCAGGATGGGCACAGGTGCCTGCCTCCTGCGGGGGAAGTGCAGCGTGTGCCCTGCTCATGCAGGGGACAGCGGTGTCCCCTCTCTCCACCCTGCCTCTGGGTCTTTGCTTGCACTTTCACTAGCAGAAGATACTTTTCCTGGGAAAATAGTGACTGAGGAAGCCATCAGTTCAAAGGCTCAAGCTGCCCATCCATTGGTGGTCTTTCTATACTGGATCTTGTGTATCTGTGCTGTCACCTATAGCTGCTTTATTTAGTGCAGGTACTCAGACACCTGACTGCATGGCTTTGCCTGAACTCGGGTCATATCCAGCTGGCCCTGCCTCGCTGCCAGCCCCAGCTCTGCCTGTCCCTCACAGCTGTGGTCACCTGGGCTCTCTGCAGACCATGCACTCAGCACAGCAGCAGCAGGCTCTGTGTGAGCAAACTAAGCGCTGTACCATTTCGCATCGGCAGAGCCGAGGTGACAGTCCCCGCCTGTGTGGAGGGAGCAAAGCCTTGCTGCTGCCTTCAGCAGCTGCCAACCACAAGTTGACACTAAGTCGCTGCACTGCATGTGGCTGGTGTGAGAGGAGTAAAGGAAGTATGTAAAAATAAGTAATTTTTTTCTCTTCCTGAGCTATTTTCCTGAACAGGGGAACAAGTCACCCTGCCCTTCCACTGGGCCCTTGGCCCAACCCCTGGGAAAGCTCTGGCTACAGTAGGGTGCCAACAGCTCAGGGTGCCTGCAAGCACCCAGGGTGCCCAAGCGGCTGTTACATTCTGTTTGAAGTGGGTCAGGGAGCAGCTCGCTGAGGCTCACCTTACTGGAGGAGAACTTGGGCTGCTACTGGAGCCCCCAGAAAGGGAGAAAAATCGGTTCTGAAATCCTCTATAGCACCCAAAGAGAGCTTGGTCAGACCCAAACCACTGCCTGTGTATTCTGGTTTGCTTCTGCCTGGCCCCACATGCTGAGCCCTGGAAAGTGCAGGGGGCAGCACATTCGGCCCATATCTGAGCCCATGCTCATCACTGGCCAAGCCACACAGCCCCATGGCCCAAAAATTAAGAGAGAGGACAGGACAGCAGCCAGAGTCTGTGCCTTCCCTCACTGCTGCGTGACTGGTCTTGATACTTTCTCACTGACTCCCAGAGGCCCTAATCTAGTTTAAAAAAACCAACCAAACAAACAGAAAAGTCTTGTTGCAGCTGTAAACACAGCAGTTTTGCAGCCTCAGCAACCTCTTTTCCAATCCCCCTTTAGAGATTGAGTCTGACACCTTGCAGACAAGGTGCACCCCAGAGCCACTGGCAGGGGCAGGTGGGCAGCAACCTCCCTGGGGCAGAGATGTGGGATGTGAGCAGACAGGAGTGAGGAGGCAGATGGGGCAGCCCACCCCACTGCATCCCTGCTCTGAGCAGAGATGTTTGGCTTTGCTTTGAACCAACACAACTGGAGATGCTCTCATGGGAGGGTTGCTGATGGGCAATCTTTGGCCAATGGTTTGGTGCATAACTGAGGCAAGAGGGGTGTTTTGGAGGCAAGAGAGCCAACTGGCTTCACTCGCTGCCTCAGCCTATTTCCAGGCACCTGATCATGGCCTGTCCCAGGTCCACAAAGCTCAAGCTCAGCCCCACTGCCCAGCCCCCTGCACTATCCGAAATCAATTCCTGTGCTGGAGCTGGGCCTCAGCACAAAGGTGAACCCACGAGCAGTTCCTGGCTGCTGGGGATGTGCTGAGCTACTACCTAGCATCACACAAGGTAGCAGGGAAGGAGATCTCTGACTTTGGAAGCCTGGCTCAGCTATATTCCTGTATCCATCAACCATTTCCACTCCAGTGCCCCTGGTCTCTCACCACCTCTGTAGGAGGTCTGGCATTACTCCATCCCTGAGACAGGGAAAGCATTCCTTTTGACTTGGAAGGGCTTTAGGAGACAAGGAGACAAGGACTACCCCTAGGTTCAGTTATAGCTCTGGTCACTATGTCCAGCAGAGGCCAGTGCAGAAGTCCTGTCACTGGAGACATGACTCTGGGGGGCAGGGAATGCTTTTGCACTAGTCACTAAAACAAGGATAAAAACCAAGGCACAGCCGGGTGCAAATTTCAATAATACCTGAGGCTGAATGACTAGAAGTTCATTAAGCATCAACTTAATGTCACAGAGAACCACTGCTGGTAACGTTAATGCCAATAAACCATCCACATCTCCAAGCACAGTTTGGATAACTGGGTGGGATTGATTTTTAAGCCTACATACACCAACCTCCGTTCTCCTGTTAGCGCTGCCTTCCTCATCCTTCTTTTCTTCAGGCATGGGAGCAAGTGGAAAGCCTCCTTCACTGCTGTCCTCCTTTGAGTGACGCTTCCATGACCTTCTCACATCCTCCTCTGGACTACTGAAGGCATACTTGCGGGATCTAAATGTCTTTTTCATGGACCTGTCTGGGTCTTCCTCACTATCATTTTCCTCCATGCGCTTCTTTGATGTCAGCTGCTTGGCCAGCTCATCCATTTTATTCCACCTCTTGGTGTCTTCCCACTCCCTGGAGAACTCCTCCTCTATCTCATCACTTTTGGCATCCCTGGACTGAAAGGTGTCCTCTTCTCCCTGCGTCTCCTCATCCTCCAGGTGATGCCTTCCTCCTCTCAGTGCCCGGGGTTGCTCTTCCTCCTCCTCTTCCTCCTCTTCAGAGCTCCGCACATCTTTTCCAAATCCCAGCTCATCATCGTTATCTGAAAGAGCATTAAACAAAGCAGTGAACACAACTGTTAACCTGAGCCTTCAGTGGCGATGCCAGATGTATTTCCTGACTTAGGCCCACTTTCCCAATATTCTGGAAATACCCACTCTAATGTTGCCATGTCAGTAATGGGGCTTGAAGGCAGCAGTCAAAAACCCTGTAGGAAGTTCAGGGAAAATGAATTAGTTGTCCCCAGGAGCTACGAGAGCTGAGCAGTGAGGCAGCTGCAAGGCCTGTGTTACCTGCTGTACATGGGACTGTGCGTCAGGTGTTTGTGGTGGGGTCTGGGTGGCTGTGGATACAATATTGCTGCTAGCAAGAATTTCCTTGCTTCTTTCTAAACCCGTGGGATACTTTTTTCTCTCACGAAGAGATTAGCAGAAGTTCTATAAACTATGAATACCTGCGACCTTGCAGAGCTTTGTTTATGGTACAGTAGAAAAATATTTTGACAATGGATGTTTAGGATTTCTAGCCAATCCACCCAGGGGGTGGCCGATCCTTTGTCCAATTAGACTGTGAAGAAAAAAGTCTATAAAAGAGTTTGTAAAATAATTAAATAAATCAATCTTGCTGCACAATTCCTGCCTGCTGGATCTTCTCTCTTCTCTACGGCTGCGGGATACAGTAATAGGTGGCTGCTGGCAGAGGTGTTTCTGTAAACCCACTAAGCACCTGCTGCAACTTTTTAGCTTTGATGCCTCTAACCCATCTGTCTCAGTGCTCTCAGCTCACCCTAGGAAGGTATCAGTGCAGTCTGGGATACATACTGTCATCTCCCTGCATCTCCTCAGCCTCCTCGTCCTCCTCAGCCAAATCAAGTGACCTCTCTGCTTCAGTAGGGTCCTCCTCTGCAGCTTCATCTCTGTCATCCTCCCGCTCCACACGCTCCCCTACTACCTCCTTGCTGTGCTCCTGGCCCTGCCTGGATGGCTCTTCTCCCTCATCCTCAAGCTCCAGGCTGTCCCTGGAGCCTCTGGGCTCCTCCTCTTCATCCCCTTGCTGCTGCTGCTCATCCTCACTGAAATTTTTGCCAATGTGGTTGTCCAAAACTTTGTTTCGATGGGTATCCTCTGTATCCCTGATGTCATTGCCCTCAGCTTCCTCCTGATCCTCTTTCTCAACAGGGTTGGTATCCTGTGGCCTGGGCTCCCTCTCCTCCAGGCTGTTTTTTCCCTCCTCTCTTGAGTCTTCATTTTGCTGGGGCTTCTGTGCTGCCAGCTCAGCCAGGGACCCTGTGGGCTGCTCCTCTTCAGGGCGTTCCCCTACTTCATCTACAGAGGGAGAAACAAGAAGAAACACCTCTGCTGAGAGCTCATTTCACAACCAGCAAAGCCCAAGCATTTCTTAAGGAGCTTCAGCCCTGCTCAGCAATCTGCTTAACCAGCCCGTGGATCCTCTTGCAAGTCATCTCAGCATATGTTTGCATTCAAGCAAGGCAATGCTCTCTCTGGTGCCTGTGCTCCTGGAGAGACTTGCAAGGCTGAAGTTAAACATATGCTGAAGTGTTTTGCTGCAGCACAGTCCTCATCGCCATCTCTTGAGATGCCAGCCACGAACTCACCCTGCATGAAACCAGACTGCATGTAAAATGAAATTATTGAGGAGTGTAATACGGCACTCACACAGCTCTCCCTGCTCTGAGTGCTGCACTCACATCACATCCTTATTTCTCCCAGCAGGCTGAAGAGGCAGACAGCCCTGTTCACAGGGTGCTGGAGGGAGGAGGGGTGTCTCTGCTTCTGCAAAGGAGCTACTCAGCAGGAGCTTAATATGGGTTGAGTATTTGCTCCTGATCAAGGGAGACTGGCCTCTTTTAACATAATTAGCCAGAGAAAACACTTAGCAAAAGAAAAGACGGGGGTTTAAAAGCCAGAATTAGAGAAAGGCAAATGCAACCCCAAGGAGGGCTGAGGAGTATGCTGGGATGAGAGGATGCAGAGAGCTGGTCACACAGGGCTGGTGGCCACCAGTGACACCGTGCTGGTGTCACCAGATTGTCAGTGGGCCTGAATGGCCCATGTGCCACATTTCATCTTCACTTCAACTTCCTCCATCTCCACACTGCCAGAGCAAGAGTTTCAGGTCTGTCTTGGCAGGAGGGAGATGCAGTGCCACCATCCTACCCGTTGGATTTTGGCCATGCTGGCTGCAGCAGCTGTCCCTGGGGTATCACTCCTCATTGCTCTAAGCAGCTTTGGACTGGTGTCACAGCAGTGCTGTGCTGCTGTGGTCCAACCACGTGCCCCAGACCTGTTGAGACCCTCTATAGGGATTCAGCTGCTGCTGGACGAGAAGTCACATCACACCCCACATTGGCATTGTGTCTTCCTGACAAGGAAAAGGGAAGGGGCCTACTCCTCCTTTCTGCTAAACTGCCTGTCTGCAATAAGGCCAGAGAAACCATGACAAGGTAAATCCCAGCTGAAGGTGATCTTTCCAAGAAGCAGGTGTTTTGTGTGGGTGTGTGCACTGTGTGTGTATCAAGTTCGATTTTTCCTTCAGAGACTCATTACTTAATATCTTAGATGTCTGAAAACAAGGGTGGCAGGCACAAACCCAGATCACCCTTGCCTGTATCACTGAGTCTTTCAGTGTGGAATTTCCCTGGCTGTGACTCATTTTAAGTGTTGTAAGTGAGTGAAAGTGCCAGCAGCAGGGTTGAAAAGTCAGTATCAGTTTGGTAACTTGACCATCACCCGTTACTATAGCTCAGAAACTACATGTTGTTTGAGCTGGTAAATAAGAGCAAAGCAAACACCAGGTTGCTTGTGTGTCAGCAGCAGCATCAAAGAAGATGCCTAAAAGAGAAGCAGATGGACATATCAAGGCTGTTAGAAAGAAGATCCTTGTTTACAGCCTGACCTGGATTTCCCGGGGGTGGAGGCTGACACTGACCTCTCTGCTTGTTCTTGTCGTTCTGACTTTCAAGGACTTCGGAAAGTTCATCTTCAAAGCCACTGTTTTTCTTCTGCTGCTGAGTTCTCTCACTGGCACCTGTGTCAAGTAACAAAAAGTAGGGAAAGGCAACAGTCCCTCCTGTGTTTCAGAAAGTAGAGGTAGGAAATTTGTTCTGTGCCCTTTATATTTCCTACAGTGGAAAAATCTACCTGGGAGCTGAGAGGAGTGAGACTGGAGGATATGTGAATCAACTGCAGTAACAAAACCACAATCAAAAACATCATCTGCAGGAAAGAAAATGGTTTCTAAATAGAGAAGCAGGGTTACCAGGAAAACTAATACTGATGGAGATCTAGAGAATAAGAGGTGCTGAACTGCAGCACACTGAGGCCAACAAAAGACTTCATCACCAGAGTACTGAAGGATAGAAATTGCATCCTGCCAGATTCTGCCTACGCACCTCTGTTGAGGGGAGCTCAGAGAGCTCTTGTGTCCTCCAGCCTGGTTGTGGGGGCCCCTCTCCCCTGACTGCTGCGAGGAAGAAGCAGCATTCATTCCCACTGCAGGGGTAGTCTGGGCCTCCAAGGGCCCACACCTTAGCTCTGGGATTATGGAGCCTGCTTGAAAAATGTAACACCCTGGTGTTACAGACACCTGGAGACAGGTGTCTGAAGGCAGCACATGCTGGAGGTCAGACTGCAGCTGTCCTGGCAACCCGCACTTGCCAGGCAGCCCCATTCTAATGGAATCTGCAAGCCAAAAAAGCCCTGTCTAACCCAGCTCATGCCCTGCTTCTATGCCTTAATGCAAGGGCAAGAGCCAGTGCTGCCAGAGCAGTCCTCTCTAGCCCAGAACTAAATGGTGTGGGCTCTGCAGCCTGAGCAGAACCAGCTGCAGCCAGCACAGAGGACACCAGGATAAACACCTTTGCTTTTCCCTTGGTCTACAAGACTGTTCCACCCCCAGTCTCTGTGATTTGTAGATTAGATATCATTTACCCTAAGTGGTGTGATGGGCTCAGGCCAAGGAAAGAGTGGAGCAAGGTGCATGTCCATGAAACAAGCCCCTTCTCATGGACTCCATGCTGAGTGCCACAGCCTGTCTGATACCTGAGTGCTCCTCCTCAAATCCCTGGTGTGCCTGGGCAGCTACATCCCAGCATACTGAAGAGCCCAAGGCTTCTTTCTCCTGAATCACCAGAGCAACCGTGGAGTCCATCTGAGGTCACTGACGAGCTGGCCCCTCCACCATATGGGTAATGACTAAAATATGGCTTTGGGAGCTGCATGAGGCTCTTCCACAATTCTGACTTCCTGAATTTTTCTTCTCCCTTCTCCCTGTTGCCTCTGTGGCTTCCTTGCTCTGAAAGCATTCTGGTGGCACTGCCTTCCAGCCATCTCTGGCAGACTTGCCACACAAGAGCAGAGCACAGGGATGCCCTAGTCATTGTCTCTCTGGTGGTGCCCAGCTGCCCTGGTTACCCCAGGGAGAAGGAGACGAGAAGGCCAGGAGGTGCTCCCCCTGCAGCCTGGGGAGAGCCCTGTTGCAGCCTCACCTGGACAGAGGGATCTGGACTAGCTCTGAAGTAGCCTTGCCTGGGATCTGCATGTTAGTTCTGGGCAACAGGGCACCTGAGAATAACCCTTTTTCCCCTCAACATCCCTTGGCACAGCTCCACAGTGCTGCTGCTGTTCCCACATTGACCAGTGGTGAGCAGCCTACACCTCTCCAAACCAAAAAAACTTGCATTCGAATTAAGGAAGCCATCAAAAAATACTCATTAGCTCAAGAACATTTTCACTGGGGTCTTTTAGGTGCAAGTCTTACTCACTGCTCAGTGGGACTTCCCTGCTGCCACACCTGGGTTTAGTGCTAGACTCCAGCTGCACAGACAGTGGAGGTTTTCTTGCCTTTCATTCTAGTTTGGGAGCTGGTGATCATTTGTTGAATTAAATTACAGTACTTCCTTTTAGAGTTCTCCCACCTCAAAATGTCCAGACTACATCACCATCAAGTTACATTGATAACTATTGAAATCATCAGAAACATATTGGAGTTGTTATAAACAAAATTCCTGTCCCCACTCACACAATCTCTGCTGAAAATCTTGGATCTACATTTCCTAGGGCATATTTATATGATCTTAAATAAATATAAAATAAAAAAAACAAACCCAAAACCAAACAAGCAATAAAACTCTGTAAGGGACTACAACAGAAGAAAACAATCTTCCCTATAGTTACATTCCCAAAAACATACACTGGCACTGTACCTTGAGCAGCAATTTCCTGAAGTTCCTTCAATAAGTTTTGGTGGCGAAGGATAGAAATAATTCGTTCATCTGCAATAGGGGAGACTTAGTACAGAAAGTAGTCAAAGAAAACCTCCCCACAACCCCAGGAAATGAAAAAGAACCCCAAATGCCACTCCTTCTTCATTTGCTCTTTTCTTTCCCTTGGTCTGATTTGCTCTCACATCTTTTAACCATATGACTAAGATGACAGGAAGGTCCTATGAAAACCAGGCAGTTTGATGTCTCCCAGCACCCCTGTGGCCACAGTGCCAGCACAAGGCATGGCCTGGGACAAGCAGTGGCACCATCCCTGCTCCTGTGGCCCTGCAGCCCAGTGGAAGAGGGAGGTGAGCATGTCAAGGACCCCTTGATAGGGGTCTTGGGGCCAGGGCTCAGCTGGTCAGGGCAGGACCAGCCCCCACTCGCCAAACTTGCTTTTGCTGATACCCAGCATTAAGTCTGAGGCAGTACCTCCTCGGAGAGTTTCTAGGCATTCCTCACTGATCGGCAGGGGGTTTGGCTTAGATAAAGTATCAGAGATGACCTCTACAATGCACTTCATCACCTAGAAAAAGAAAAAATACAAATTAAAGAACTGGGGTTTTGTCTTTTGTTCCTCCTTGTTACCCAGGCTAAAATACAGCAGATGATGGCACAGATCTTCTTGCTTTTCTGGTCAAGACAGAACTGAATGTTCAGTTCCTGTTTTCCCTAATGCAGGAACAGAAGGTACCTCCTGCAACTGAGAAGTGAGCAAATTACACATGACAATGGAAAGAGCTTCTTCCACATGACACACAATTCAGCTGAGGATTGCATGGCTTCAGACCATCCCAGAGTCTGGGCACATCTGGAGAGTAAAGGGTATCTGGATATATACATAGAAAATCCAAAATCATCCTCTTTCAAGTCAATATATCTCAACCTGCATCTCATAAAAGGACTCAGTGGGAGGTTGTAGAGAGCACAAATGGTCACAGCTGTTCAATAGATGACCTTGAAATCTTAAAAGCTCTTCAAACCCTGGGAAAGACACCATAGTTAGGTTGAAGCCAGGCATGGAGGGTGAGGTGAGGCAAACTACTTTCAAACACAGATGAGAAATACTGCTCTCAAACCCTAGAAAAGGACAAGACAATCTGGAGAAGTGTTTGACCTTGTGCTTTGAGTGTTCAAGCCATCTGTTATAGACTGCAAGAGCTCTACATGATAGTGGGTCATCTGAAAGCAAAGAAGTTCTGACACTTCTCAGACAGGGTGAACTTTGGGCCCATCCTTTCCAGCAGCCCTTTTCTTTGGTGTAAAACCAGGAGTGTTTTTTATCTAAGTTATCATCTGTACTGAGATTGCAGGCATCCTTGCCATGCCAAGACACACTGCTGGGAGCCCTTGTGTGAGGTCATGGTAGAACCCAATGGTCACACAGGACAGAAACATTTACTACAGTCTGGTGCTGATTAGTAGTGTACAAATCAGGCTGCTTAGCTCAAAAGGATGACTATTTACAAAGCAATCTTAGGAAGAATGCAGGGCTTGCAATTGCCTGTGGAAAAAAAGAGGCTAAATTGAAAAAAGAATACAAGTAAGCCTTGGAGGCAAAAAATTCACTCAATAACTTCTTTCTCCTGATGATTTCAGCAGGCAGCCCTGAGAGCCCTGACCTCCCTCACAATGTACCATTCTCAGGAGAGCGGAGCACTGTGGCTGCAGTAGAAATTAAACACAAGTCAGCAGTTCCCAGTCATCCACAATGCTGTTCATTCAAGCAGTTGGCTATATTCACTGGACAGCTGGAATGGGCAAATTTTCACCCTGTCTAAGGAGAGAATTCTGCTTTTGCAGATCACAGCCATAAAGTGCTGAACTGCTCTATTCCTTACACAGTTTGAGGGAATTGTCTGCTGGATTAAAAATGTTACAGAAAAGATCTAAAAAAAAAGAAAGCAGGGGAATTTCCCTGGTATCGTTCTCCTATATCACAAGCAATCCATTAGTACTGATTTTAGATTACTTTGAATCACTCTATCTTTAAATAGAGTAAAAACCAGATTCTGATGTTGCCCTCTTGTGTTTCCCAACTTCTGGACCCACTTATTGCAGCAGTATTTGATGCAGCTTCAGAAGTAAAGACTTTCTCAGCATGAGACGTAAGAATCTGATTCAATGAAATATTCTATTCAAGCTTTTTCAAGACTTCTAAGCTGAACTAAAGTCTTTGTCTGAGCACAAGGAAACACATCAGTTGCCACAGAAATACATTCACCTCTGTGGAGGAACTCTGTAAGGTAATGAAATGAAGAGTGCAGTCATCCCACAACACTTTCCTTGTCTTTTTATTAGAGGAGGTCTTGCAGAGTGAGACTTCACAAGGTCATGAAATAACAGCCTGCATCAGGAAATGGAGGAGATCCTTTCCAAATGAATGTAATTAACCCAGTGCAGAAACTCAGACTGGAATTTTGCCATAGCTATCATCTAACCATGAGCATGTAACTAGATCCTTAAGAGCAGCTCACAATGCCCCTACACAGAAATCTCCAAAGAATTCTGCCCTTACAAGGACAGACTTCTCCATATTTGAGCTCGGCTATGCTCAGGCCCTCCTAAAATGTATGGTTGTAAGTGGGAAATAGTGTCCTTCAAGCACAAGGGTGGGCAAACACCAGAGACATTGTAAATGCTTTGGTCTTGTTCAGCTGCCTATAGAAAGCCCTTGGTGTAAGGAAAGTCTGATGAGCTGTCCAGGAAAGGCCTGCACGTGCTGACTACCCATTACACAGCCCTGAGCCACCCACAAATGCTGGTGGCAGAGAGCAGGGTGTGTAGGAAGAGCTGCAGTGCTTGCTGCTGCATTCATGTGATGATATCCCTGCTCTGATCTGTTCCATAAGACCAGGACTTCCTTCCCTGAAATGTTGTTTCTCAGAGGATGGTGAAGGCAGGAAAGCCCTAATGGCTTCTTCCAATTGCAGCAAATTCAAAAGAAAGCTGATTTTGCTCTCAGCTAGAGCCCATGTCAGTATAATACCCAGGGGAAGGGGGAAAGTCTTGGGAAAGTCCTTCCTTGGTGGAAGCATTTCCATAGAGTTGCACCAACCGCCACAAAAGTGACATTCTTTACACATAGAATATACTGGGGAACAGAACTCACAAGGAAAATTGTATGATTAATGGATTGTCCCACCAGATGCCCACTTTGGCATGGACAGTTGAAAGGGTAAGTGCCTCTTCCTCAGCAGCACACAGCCCAAGGAAGACACCCAGTGTCTCACAGCTCATGGCTCAGCCCCAGGAAGGGCTAAGCAGGCTAAAACTCTTAACAAAGCAACTGCTCTCCAGGCCCAGGCATGTCTCACAGGAAGTAGGGAGGCGTTGCTCATGGCACATGTCCTAGATGTAACCTGCAATGGAGCTGAGACTGGCATCAGTGTGCCCTCCCCTGCTGCTGCCTGCGGAAAAATGTGGCTAGAAGATTTCATAACATGAAATGGTTCAAGAAGTAAAAAGGAAAAAGGCTGAAGTTTCCTTTATGGACATGAATTTCTAAAGAAATTTTAATTTGGGCAGCCAATCAGCACATCTGAAAGATGGGGCAGTGGGGCAGGGGGGTGGAGAGGGGTCAGGGAATCGTGTCTGATGTAGATAAACACAGGCAAACCCCCCTATCCAAGCATTTAGGTGCCAAAAGGCCGATAGGAATGCACGTTTGTGAAGTGCAGCTATAAATGTTGGAGGGTGTGACACAGATATGTGCACAGAAGCCTGTAAAGGAGGGCTGGAGAGGTCAGCCAAGTCCTGCACTGCTTGTAGCCATCCAGACAGGCTGAGCAGGAGCTGAGGATGGATTAGCAAGCTGAGAGTACCGGTTGCCTATTTTTCTGGAGCATGCATGTTTAAGTAGCACACCACACACGTACAAAGTCACATGTATACACCCCCAAACACACACAGTTCCTGAATCACATCTCCCCCCACTCTCCCTTGAGTCACCTCCTGTTGGGAGCTTTGAAAAGCTGAAAGTAGGAGGACTAGGGAGAGTTATACCCAGCCTCCATCTCCTCTCTAAACAAGCTTGTCTGATCCCTGTGTTGCATCCTGAGACACTTCCTTGGCTGCCCAGAAGTGGATGCACAAAGGGTAAATTCTGTTAGGAAGGGAGCAGAGATGGATTCCACTCTAGGGATCTCATGCAAATTCCTGGCACTTTCTACACGGTAGTTCAGTGGGAGTGGCCCAAAACCAACCACCTAGTTGGAGGTGAAATATCACATCCTTTCTCTTCATTTGACCATTCCACTACAGGCTCATCCTTACCTTAGTGTCACCTTTATTCATGTCATTTGTCACAGGAAGGGAGACGGCTGTAAGGTAAGGGGAGGGGGAAAAAAAGAGAACATGTTATTCATCTCATCTGGAAGACAAGCAGAGAAACACTATTCTTCTAGAATGGGAGTGGAGAAGAGGGGCATCTCTCTCTGATGGAACTGGTCCCTGTGTGCAGCAGCTGGACGTGTGCACCATGCCTGTCTTGGGAAGGGAAGGGAAGGGAAGGGAAGGGAAGGGAAGGGAAGGGAAGGGAAGGGAAGGGAAGGGAAGGGAAGGGAAGGGAAGGGAAGGGAAGGGAAGGGAAGGGAAGGGAAGGGAAGGGAAGGGAAGGGAAGGGAAGGGAAGGGAAGGGAAGGGAAGGGAAGGGAAGGGAAGGGAAGGGAAGGGAAGGGAAGGGAAGGGAAGGTGCCTAGGCTGGCAGGGCCCGTGCGGCGCTCGGCAGTGACCTTGCGGCGGCCGCTGTCCGCGGTGCTGGAGGCGCCGGGCCGTCCCTGTCCGCGGTGCTGGAGGCGCGGGGGAGCGGGGCCGGCGGGCTCAGCGCTGCCGCGGGCCGGGGCTCCCAGGAGCTCGGCGCACACGGACCCATCCCAGCCCCACTTACCCGGCACGGCCAGGAGCAGGACGGCGAGCAGTTCTGGCCGGCTCATGGTGCTGGCGGGATGGAGGCAGGGAGAAAGGGGCAGAGGGCGAGAGTGTCGTGGCGTGGGGGCTCCAGGCGAGGTGCCGGGGGGAAACCAGCACGCAGCGTGCGTATCTACGCCAGTGCTCTGGCTGAAGATCCCAGATGAGGCACTGCAGCAACCGCCTCATTTATATATCTCAGCCCTCGGAAATGGCGTCAGGAGGAAGCCACCTCCTTCTCTGCCCCCTCCCCTCGCACACAGGCTTCCCATCAGCCTCCATCACTCGTCGGGTGTCGGAGGAGCGGCCACACGGCAGCATCCCCCGACCTCCCCGGCTGCCCACGCAAAGGTGACAGGCTCTAATCGCTCCATCTTCTCACACTCTGCAGGCACAGGAAGGCTGTGAGGTGTGTTTCCAGGATACCACTTTCCCAGCACCTCAGCCGACACCGGCAATCTGCAGCGCCTCTGCACGTGTGCCCTCTCTGTAGGTACCTGTAGCCAGACGTGAGGCACCTCATGTGTCCCAGGCTGCATTGCCATCTGTAGATGGTTTTGCCCTCTCAGAGCCCCCTTGTCTTTCACTGACCACGGAAGTTTAAAACAGGTGCTGAAAGTTTTAGATGCCTTTTAAAGACCTCCACAGAGGATAGGGGTGCCTGAAAGACTGGTTGAGAGACAGGGAACTGCTCACCATGAAAAGGGCTTGCCAATGGACATGGTAGGTCCAAGCTGTTCTATGAGAGGTTGGTTAGTAGGATATTATTTGGGGTAAAGGTCAAAGGCTGGTGCATCTGCTGTCCATCTATGGCTCTACAAGCAAAATTTTAATAGGTTGCTACCCTTTGTTCAATGTTTTTTAACACTCTGTAGCAATACCCTACACTCCAAAGTTGAAATAACCAAGATTACCTGACTGCCAGTTTGCATTGGCAAGGGAGAGAGAGGAAACAAAAAATTCTCTTAGTCACAAGCATTTCCATGCTTTTGAAAAAAATGACTGTCTGTTCTTTGGATGGAGTATCTGCCAGGTCAGCCAGCTGGATTCTTTTTTTAAAGTGACTCCAATTCTTCTTTAGGACAATGCTTCTTTAGGAATAGCAGCTCTGCTACTCCGTTCTATTCCTCAAGCAGTTTCAGAGGTCATGGAATGCAGGGACTTAGACTAGAAAACAAAATTCAGAAAAATGCACCATCTTTCTTCCCCACCCTGCCTTGCTCTGCTCGCTGGGGAGTCCTGCACCCAAGTTATTAGGGAGAACCTAAGAGGTCATCACTTGTCATCTTGTCTAAGATGACAAGAACTTTTCTATGAGACTAGGCAGTACAGACTGCACCATCATTTTCCCTTTCTCTTTCCAGGTGCACATGGAAATGTGCTCTCAAATGTCCTCTAATATCTACCTGATTTAAACACATGCTTCAAAAGGCGCATTTGGATTGTAAAAGGCATTCATACAAAATTAAAGCTTCTCTTGTCAATTGCATTTTCCAGTTAAATGCAGAGAAATATGGAAATAAATTGATCTTCTGAACAGTGCTTTGTGGATGGCAGTGATGGATGGTTAAATGTTCGTAAGTCTATGAAATGAACAACCATGACAGTTCTTGTTCCATGGGGAACCTCCAGGAACAAGAGATATTCTTTCTTTTTGGTTGTTGTGTTGTTTAGTTTTGGGGTTTTTTTTCTTTTTTTCTTTTTTCTTCTTTTTTCAGGGGGTATGTGTGTGTATTGTTGAATTATTTACTGGGGGGTAGGGATCGGACCATATAGAATGGCCTTTCCCTCATTCAGAATACACCACAGCATTTAAGTCTCTGAGCCTGAAATACTGAGCATTATTAAGCTTGTTAATTCCTATGTATTCCTAAGTGAGAAACAGATTGATCTGCTTAACAGGCTGTGTTTTCCTAGTCAATATTTACTTGTCCTTACATATAAATGCTGATCTTATTAGGGCAATAAATTATCTCCGTTCTAATCCAGTTTCGTACATGAAGCCCTTTTCTTCCTTGGGGCCTCTTTTTGAGAAATTTTACAGGATATGTAGTGCCCATAACTACTTTGTCTTTCTTCTCTTTCTCAAGGTGTGGTCTTGCAGCCATTAAGTTCATTGCAGAGGAGAAACTAAATGCTTTCCAGGTATGGCATGCATCTCCCACTGTAGTACCATATGATGGATGGTGAATTTTTCTATTTCTTACCCCAGAAAAATGGATATGAAACTGTTAATCCAGCAATCAGTACTTCTGCTATTGGAATTTGTCTCATTACTTTGCTATTGGAATTAGGCACAGCTATATTAGGAACTGTCACAGTAAAGTGTGTCAGGGAAAGATTTATGTCAAAAGAGCAAAAGTGATCAAATAAAAAAGTGGAAGGTATTCTGCCACTCAGAGAAAGGCAATACCTGAAGCAGACTCCAAGGGAAGAGTAGGTCTGTGAGTCTCTAAAGTAGTTTGTGTTTTAGTATAGGGAAAACAGGAGTAGATCTTCAGGGAGTGGCAAAGTAATGAAGATGGACATTTCTGACCACTTGCAGCCTATAGATATCAGCCCTCTTGATGTCTATAGAGAACAATTCCATTTTTCCTTATAGCTGCACAATTTCTCATGTATGAAGTATGGTGGGACTGTGGAAAGCCATATACCATTACCTGCCTACAGTCACTAATGTAACATGCGCAGATGGACAAAGAGATGTTTGCCTTCCCAGCCTGAAAGTGATTTGAAAAGATGTCAGCGTCTGGATGGATGGAAGTGAACACCCAGCACTGTTGCATTATCCATGCTCTGAGCTGAGGGAACAAGAGGGTCAGCCTAAAAGCCATATTGATATATGATGTTTCTATGCATAAGGTCATCTGATTAAGAGATTATGTGGCTTAAGTGCTATTCTCAAGAGTAAAATATTTTTTTACTTTATTTCAGAATTCAGGAAATAAAACCAAAGGATCTTGTGTTTGTCTGTGAGTTACTTTGAGAACTTTGTTCTCTAATTTTTTGGCTGAAACCAGGTTAAGAATTCACTCCTCTTCTGTTGTTTGAAACACTGACACTGCATTTCAGACTGCTGTGATTTTACAGATCTGGGTGCTGAGGCACATAAAGAGGAAAAGTGTCATTTTCATGAAGATATCAAAAAGTTTTGAAGCCAAGGCACAGCTAATACCACACCCTAACCAAAAAGACACTAAGTGAAAAATAGGCATAGTGACAGTGACATACACTTCTTGTATATGAAATCAATTGATAACTGTTTGACTGAAAAACTTGAATGTAAGCTCATTGCTAAATTACTAGCAAAGCCTGTTACAACCCCCACATCACACCTTTTCTTCTTTCCCATCTTAGTCAGTCACACTCGCTTCTCAGTTCCCTCATACAAGCCTTGCTTGTCTGCCTGTAAACAGAAATAAGCTTCAAAGCTTAGATTGCTGCTGTGAATACTCATCTGTGCTGCTCAAAGGCAGTCCTCTCTTCTTTTTCAGGTCAGAGGCAAAATGATGTTGACTTGCTTTGATTTTCTGAGTCTAGACTGTCCTTGCACCAACCTGAAATTAATGGATTTTCCTGCTGAAAGGTTTACTTACACCCCATAAAAAAGCCCATCTTCGTGCCAAACCTGACAGTAGCTAGCTCTGCCTATCCATTTTCGTCCTTGCCTGGCATGCACAGCTCTCACTGGGGCAGATGGAGTATGTCCCCTGTTGGAAGAAGAGACTTCTCTGTAGTGATCACAGAATACCATCTGGACACCCTTACACATAGCTCGGATCTCAACATAATTGTTCTAAATGTTATTGAAACACCAATCTGGAAAATGTCATACCCTTCCAATGCCATGGGCAGTTTACCTGGTACTTACAGAAAACCCTCATTGACTCCCATGAGCCCCCCTGAATCTGCAACAAGAGATGTGGAGACAGAGGTTCTTCCTGAACAGTGATCTCAAACAACCTCCTCTGGAAACTACTGATTGTTCCTATGGCTATGGTTTTATTTGACTTGTGACAGCAAAGTTTATATGATGCTGATGTACATACTCAGCAAGATAAAACAATCCTGTAAGTTCTAGACTGGTCTTAAACAAGTTCATGAGAACATAATTGATATTGTTTACTTAGCTCTGAAGCTAGAGACAGGCAGTCCTATTTACTGGCCTGCAGGCACTAACAGGGTTCATGAGAATTAAGGGAAAAAAATAGTGACAAGAGCGACTAAGGTCTATGGACCAGCAGTCCTGTCCTGGGGGGTCCATAAACCCACCAGATGGCCTCTACTCTGCCAGCAGCTCACAGCCAACATGTGAATTCTCAGTCAGCATCAGCATCAGCCCAGATTCTGAACATTAAGTGACTGCCTGGTGTATTTTGTATTTTATTCCTCTTCCTTTATATACCCAATCTGTCTGCCCATTCCAGGCCAGTTGCTCAGTGAAAAGCAAGTGAGCCACAGGAGTACCTGGGTCTCCTGGGCTGCCCATAAGGACAGAGTTCAAATGTTGTGAGCATGGTAAGGGGTTTTTTTGAGATGTAAGTTAGATTCACTTGTGATAACTTTTCCAATTCATGGAGATGAAATGACAGAATCCCTAATTAAAAAGCAATTGTAATTAGAACCTTTTTTCTTTCCCCCTAACAGCAAGGTTTAGAATCATGAAACATAAACAATTTCCATTCTGGAAGCTTTCTTTGATCTCCCTTTGCTTACATTTGAAACAATGCACTTAAAGAGATGAAAAGACAACTGAGCACAGAGCCTGCTTCCCTGCCACTCTTGCAGAAGGATGAAGGAAAGGTGTGAGGATTCATGTATGTACTCCTGACACATCTCTGTACCCAAAAGCCAGACTTAAGGACTTTCAGGGCACTGCTGTCCCCGCAAGATTATTATTCTTCCAACAGTGGCAATAGCACATCCCTGGAAGCATCTGGCTGGAGATATGGAGCACAGGGACACAGAAGTTGCTATTTTGGGTTGGAGCAGGGAGCTGGAGACCCTGGGCTATCCCCCAGAGGTAGGGACAAGGTCTGGGGTCAGACTAGGGCCTCTTCCTGCCTGTGTGCCAGGCTGAATCCCTTCCAAGCCTCCCAAAAACTGGGCACTGGCCCTGATATTTATGTTACAGTACTCCAGAATGTTTTAGTGTTAATTAGAAGTAGCTAGTTTGATTGTCCCTCTGAGAGTGTCTCCCCAAATTTGGTACCTTCCTCAGCCGTATGGCATTAAATGTCACAGCTTGCTTAAACACAGCAAAAATATCTCATCTGTTTTTTTTTTTTAAATGACCTCTTATTCTATTCTAAAAGCTGGGAAAGACAAAAACCTTTTCTCTTCCCTAGTCCAGTGAGGCTTTAATGATATTTACATTTCTCTCTTACTCATGTCCTTTCCAAGAGAAACAATCTCAGTCATATGGTTCTCATGAGGCTCCTTTAAACTTGGCTACTAGCCAGCAAGTCCCACATGTTAATTACCTATAGAATATAATTACCTATAACATAATGCAAAGAGATCCTGGGGTATCCTGCTCTCACTAGAGCACTCTCACTAGAATATTTTTAGTCTTCACTTAGTGACCCAGAAACTTTCTGGGGATACCTAAAAAAAACTTGTTTTCATTTTAGGAATGGCCATACATAGTTATCTTAGGAGTCAGTATCCTTGAAGATCTATTATTCCCTCACATAAAAGACATTATGGAGAGGAGAGGGAGGATTTCTGGAGGGTTTAGACATGCTCCAGCAGTAAGTCAGTAGTAAAGAGTTGTCCCAGCCTGTATCAGGGAAATGACTCAGTCTGGATAAGGCAAAGAAAAAAAATCCCACTCTGTTGGTCTCAGCTGGCACCTTGGTCCCCTCCCTCCATCCACTCACCCTGGTTTGGGTCAGGCTGTTCTCTGCACAGCCTGAGCAGAACTTTGAGCAGCCTGTGCAGTGCAGATGGCTCCTACCTCAGATGTTCTGTTGATAAGGCAGTTTTAGACATCAAATTGCATGTTAATGCTAGTTAATGAATGTTCTCTTTACAGGCACAGCAGCCTTTTCCTTCTATACTAAGCAAGGAACAGGAGGAGGTAGCCTTTCAGGTATTAAATTGCTTGAGAGCATCAGCACAGAGTAGCTTGAGGAACAGCCACAGAATCTTAAATTACTGTTACTGGGCTTTTTTTCAGCCTGCAGAAGCTCAGGTTTCTTACCTGACCAATGCTTTTTCTTCACAGGAGAGTAGGGTTTGCAGTGCCTGTCCTTCGGGAGCAGCCATTACCTTCCGCAGGGCAAGGGGACAGCAGCACGAGGCACCTTCAGATGCAGCAAAGTCTCTGCTGAGCCTGCCTCATCCATAGGCTCTGCAGACAAAATAGTCCAGACAGATTCCTCTACATTGCAGTATGAGTCCAAAGAAATTTGGGGGATCCTGAAGAAATCCTGCAGTTCCCAGTTTACTCAGTTTGGAGGAAAGGGTTTGGGCCACTGACCTTGCAGAGATCTACTGTCCATTTGTACTCAGCTGAGTTCAGACTCAGTCTCTGCTACTATGTGCTTGGGAGATGTTTCAGGACAAATGAAATTTTCTACTTTGCTGGGGATTAAAAAAACCCAAACCAACAGGAAAAAATCCAGACCATGCTTCTCTTTCTGGATTTTTTTAGAGTTTTTACTGAAACATTATCTGCTGACTCTCAACAGCTCTTTGTTTGATGGAGGCAGCTAGATAACCAGAAACATGGTGAAATCCTTGTGAAATCCATGTGTTCTGTGCCATGTAGGAGGAAACTGTTGTTGTGTGTAGTCCCAAAGGAGCAGAAATGGAAGGGTTTCTCCCAGACAGAGAAGATAAATGGTACAATGTTCACTTTGTGTTTAAAGCCGCAGTGAGTATGTGACTTTCTGTACTGAGGGGAATGTTGCAGCTGCTTGACAGATTCACATAGTGAGAAACTGGAAGTATAAGGAGAAAATGTGCTATTTGCATTTCTAAGCAAATTGTTCATTGAGAGCCTGAACCCAAACATAGATCAATGGAAAGACTTTTACCCTTTCCAGTGGGTTTTGGGTTCAATTCTACACCTGGCTTCCTTCCCTGAGGTTGGGATGCATTTCCCAGAGGAAAGGATGTAATTTAAGTGTATTTAGGCAAGGAGTAAAGGTAATAGTGAGGATAGCAGCTATAAGAGGGAAGAACAGCTGCTCAGAGAAAGTCTTAAAAAAAAAAAAATCAGTCAATGTTGTTCATCAACAAAAGTGAGGACAGGAAATCAATTTGAATTCTGCAAGTACAGGGGGATGATCATGGTCCTGGTCCTGCTGGCCACACTGTTGCTGATACAGGCCAGGATGGCATTGGCCTTCTTGGCCACCTGGGCACAGCTGGCTCTTGTTGAGCTGCAGTCAAATGGCATCCCCAGGTCCTTTTCCATCAGGCAGCTTTCCAGCCACTCTGCCCCAGCCTGTAATGCTGTGGGGTTGTTGGGACCCACATGCAGGAATGACTCTCCTGTTTCCTAAACTGGCTTTGCATCACCCCTGTCATAGCAGCTGAAGTGCAGCCTTAACTTCTGACTTGTGCAAGGACAGGGAGAGCCATGTATCGGTGCTCGTCTCAGCTCCTGCAAGAGCTGACCTCTTAAGGTAAGTACTTCTGCCCCTCCCTGCAAGGATGTGTGAGTTCCTTGGCTTTCAGAAATCACCTGCTCCTTTTCAACTTGATTTACTTGGTGCCAAGACATACAGATGTTCCTCGTGTTTTTAGAGGTCCAGTAAAGCAGTTCTTACTTGCTTTGAATTTCTTGTGAAATGTGGAGAAACAGGTGCAAGCCTAACAACGAAATAAGTGTCCTAAATCATGTTGTTGAAACTCCCTGCAGGATCAGTACCTCAGAGAGCAATGCAGCTCCCTCCTTGGAAGTTGACTAGCAGCATATTTTCCATGGGTTTTGATGATTATACGAATTGTCATCTATTTTGACTGTGTTTTTAATAAATGAAAGCAGAAATTAAATGGGATATTTTTTGTCTAACTTTTTTTAAATATAAGGATGAATTTTTCAGGCCCTTTGAACTGAAACAACTCTGGTTCATTGAAATATTTTTCAGAAACACTTTTCCATATTTTGATCAGCCCTATTTATTACTGTGCTGAAGCCCATCTCTACCACCATCAACTGATATGTTTATAGCCATCTGGATCACAGGCTACTCATGTTTTTAAAATGATTCTTGCATCTATTGATGCTTTATTAACCCTTTATAAACAGCAGGTACACACTGTACAATAGCCACAATGAGAATCGGGAATTCAGTCCTGACCTTTTGTTCACACACTCCTGGGTATCACAACCACTCTTATTTTATTTTATTTTATTTTATTTTATTTTATTTTATTTTATTTTAATATCTTACATGCAATTGCCTCAAAACATCAAGCATCTGGGGTTTATTCCTTGACTTAGGCAAAGGAATGAATTTTTCATATTCTGAGAGCAGTTTCATTAATTGGAAGAGGTGGGTAAGCAGAAGGGCCTACTGGAAATCCACACTGTGATAGGGGATCCAAGCACAGAACTCCCTCCTGTGCTGCACCAAAGATGCTCTCAGGAAAAGCAGCAGCCCTGGTTGCCCCTGCAGAGGGCCTCAAGAACAGCACGATTACAGCAGCTGCTTGTGTTCTGTGGTTAAAGAAAGCCCCCCCAGAGACAAGGTATTGCTGTTTGATTGGAAGAGTACTCAATTGTCTAACGAAGCTGTTATCCTCTATTTATCCAGAGATGAGAAAAGGAAATCTTTATGTATCGCTCCTATGTAAAAAACAAAAGCTAATTAAAGAAGTCAGACCCTCGGGGTAAAACAAAACCACCACAAAACCAGGAAATGATGGCAGTAAGTAAAAGTGAGCTGGAGACTTGGCTCAGCTATTCCAGCTGCTCTGTTTACTCGGCCCAGAGGCGGACACCCACCCTGTGCCTCGCTTTGCCCCATAGACCAAGAGAAGGTGCTTCCCCATTTTTGAGGGGTAGTGATAGTTTCATTTTCATCTTTCATATTAGAAGTATCCCTTTAGCACCAGAAATGACCTTGGGATATGCTGTCTAGTATTGCAGAGATCAACAGGTGAATAATGAGAAGCTTATTGTCATATTTAATCTCCTTTTTTGCTAAACCATAACCCTCACATACACTCCTGATTTCAGTAGGATTCACATGGACTTTGGAATGACCCAGGAACAGGCTCTTTGCTTCAGCAGGAGCAATGGACTTCGGTTTGAAATCCTGAGATACATAATTGGTGCTTCTGCAAGAAAACACGGAGCTCCTCCGTATTACTGGGGTGACCTTGCATGGTGTTTCTATTCCTGTCATCATCCCGGATGACACCACTGTTTTTCTTGTATGGATTAATTTGAAACATTTCTTTGGATCATTAGAGCTGAATGATGAGTTTGTACTCATGGGAAAGTTTGTTTTGCAGTCTGAATGCTTGTAGCCAATGGTCCCTGCTGCAATGATAAATGGATGCTTTAAATAAAGAACTTCCCAAGACAGGCATTCATCCAGCAGCAAAGCCTCCATTTTACTGGCAGACTAAGTCTTATGAAGTATTTTTTACCCTCCCCAGTATCAATCATGCTGCCATTGTCTTAATTTGACTCCTCCAATATAGAGTAATATTTTACTTTTGAACAAGAAATGAGAGGGCACAGAGTTTTATAGGAGAGGTCTATTGAAGTGTAATAGGAAGGACAGGCTGGTGGTTATCCTCAGTGCTGTGGGATGTTGTGTGATACCCAGGGATCATGCTGGTCAAGGACTGTCATACACACACACTGAGATGCTGGACAAGACCATTCAAACCTCTCTGTTTCTTTCAACAATGATTATTATCTATGTTTTCTTTTCTCCTCTCCAGAATATCCTGCCTGATATTTTATTTGCCTTCTCCCTCCTATCCATCCAATTTTCTTTAAAACCCCTAGCCCTGTTTTTTGATTTTAATTCCAAAGAACTCAATTGCATCCTGCACTTTCTCTGAGCACTATGTCCTCACATCATCCTAACCAACCAGACCGTTCTGATCTGCTTTAATGTGCAGCTCGGGATGCTGTGCTTCGCAGGCCTGCCTGCCATAGGTGTCATCTCTAACCTACAGAATGCTGGGTGCCAAGACCAAGTATAGCTCATCCAAGCCTTCATTGGAGGTTTGCAGAGCTGCAGATTTATCACCCTCTCTGGGAGATTCCACTGCCAGTCTGCCATCCCTTCTGCTGAATATCCACATGCTTTTCTGTTGTGCTCTGGCTAAAAAAGAGATGTTTCAATAGCAGTCTCAGCATAGATCTTCATTTTCTGCTTAGAATTTCATTCCCTCTTGTCTTCCTGCTAGGCTGCACCAAGGCCAGATTTTCTTCTACAAGCACAGAACAGAGCTTCCTAGTGCCAGCCCTTATCTTCATGAGGATTTCACACTGGAAATTTTGCTCGCAAGATTCCAGACATTCTCCATCTCCAGCACTGTGCATGAGACATAACTTATTTTATGGAATGAGATCTGCATTTGCCTCTGGTTACATTGCTTGAGCTGCAGATGGTAAAGATACCTAGAGGTCAGTCTGTTAACCTAGTTATATGGTCTTTGAAACAGCTGCCAGAAACACCTGGGCAGCAGTGTTCCTCAAGACAAATATTCTCCCTTCCTAGTGATAGTCCAGGGAAAGACCTGCTTGACTCATCTCCCTGCTTTCAGAAAATTGCCTCCTATTTTCTAGCGAATCATACAGCTCATTTTTCCTTTCCAGCAGTCACCCAGACGTTGCCACTCTTCACCTGCCAGCCAGCAGCTCCCACAATTACTGCTAGCAGCCAGCCCAGGTGGTCGCAGCACCTGGCAGTAAATAGGTGCAGAGGAGTCAGGCAACTCATTGCATAGTTTGGCTCAAAGCAGCACTAACAAAGGTAGCAATGAGTTAGGTAATGGGCCTGAGGAACTAGGGGAAATGTTTCAGCCTATCATAAAAGCTTGGGGACCTGGTTTCTATGCTCAGCTTTGCTATTCCCTTCCCACGTGACCACCGCAATGCATTTATCTGTCCAGTGCCTCAGTTTACTCTTCGGACAAAATCCTCTTTATAGAGGGACCTAGGAAGGAAGGACCCAAGAAAGCACTGATCACTCATTTTCTAAATTTTTTCCATTTTAAATGGCATTCTTATCCTGTCTTTTTGATCAAGAGATAAAGTGAACACATAAAGAATTTTAGAGGCAATTTTCATATACCAAATGTTTCAGCGAGATGTCACTTCAGTCCTGCAGGGTTGGCTCAACAGCTTTTTGAACTACGAGGAGCTTTTCCCACTTGTAGTCAGTAGGATCCCACTCCCATGGAGGAGAAAGAACACCTAAACTTTTAACTGGCTGTACATTATCTCTTGCTGCTTCTTGTGCAGCCTGATTAATCTAACTACGGGCTCTGCATTCCAGCAAGCGCCTCCATCACATTTCCACAGGACTCATGAAGCAGAAAACCTGCACATCCCTGACAGGACTCCACGGCTGCAATGAGTAAGCACAGCACCCCTGAGGTGGTGGGAACTTTGCCAGCGGGCTGCAGGTGAGGATTCACCCCTCTGGATTTTGAGGCTTGAGGACAGAGTTGTCTGGGAGGGGAGTGCAGAGCACTTAGATACATATTATCTCTGACACCGCAGTCAGCCATCTGTTCCGAGTTTATTAAAAGTGATGTACTCTGCTGGGAGGATCAGGAAGCATCTGCTGGTGCATTTACATTCAAATCCTCACAGCAATCCCATTTGTCCTCCATTTTTAATTAATCAAACCCACTTTTTGGTAAAGGCACACAGATAAACGCTTTCTCTGTAAATGGGAGCACATATTATGCTAATACCATTAAATAGCTAATACGCAGAAAAACAATTAAGTGCAAGTAGCAGCATCTCTCTCAGGATTTAAGAAAGCTGTTCTGACAGAGATCATTCCTGTTTAAAGGATCACCATCTAAACCTGGCTTATGCAGCAGCGCAGTTTTGCTGCTGCAGAATTGCTAATCAGCTGCTTGGGACAAGAGTGAACCCTGAGGTGATGAACTGAAGCACACACTCCTTGTGACCCCATGTGCAAGGCCTGGAGTGTTCTGAGGGACACAAGACCACCCCCAGCAGAGTAGTGACCCAGGGAGTTTGGAGGCAGATGCCACAGGGCAGGTGTAAATCCTATCTGGGTGAAGGGATAGTAATAGGATACTCTACCCACCTGGTAGCACTGCTTTGCATTAGCACAGCTTCTTTGAAAAGGTGAAGAGTTGCAGGTGTTTCTCATCATGACCAGATTCTCTGAAGGGTGAGGAGGAAAAAGGTGGTGGCAAGGCTGCTGGTCTCTCTGTTAACTCTGCTTGGCATTGGGAGCCTGTGGCACCATTCCTGCTGGTGCTGCTGCCTGCACTGGTTACCCCTATGGTATTGTTAAGCGCACAGTGCTGCATGGAGTTGGCTCTCTGGGTTTCCCCATGGGTTCAAAGCTGGGCTGCAGTGGCAGGCTTGGCCTCCCAGGGTGCCACTGGCCAGGGTACAACAGGATTTATTTAAAGGCTTGGAATTCCTGCAGCAGATCACGTTTAGCTCTTGGTACAAAAACCTCTGCTAGAAGTGTCAGGATCTTGGCATCCTTCCATTGAGAGGGGCAGCTCCTGTGTGTGGGGAAAGGTGTCTGAATGAAAGGCAGTTGGGAGCTGTTGGCAGAGGTTGCCATGAGACAAGACCATATTTGTCTCCAAACCAGGGTGGTTGGTCTCTAAGGATTGTCATCATCCTCTTCCAACCAGACAGAAGGAATAAAAGGAGCGTTTGCCCATTGTAAATCCCGGTCTATGCCCAAGGATCATACCTGACTTACACATAGAGTGGTGGAAAGGTTCTTCCAAAGCAGGTCTGGGGGCACATAATGCCCCTGTAACCAGGCCCTCCAAGTGAGTGAGGAGGTTTTGCTGTGCAGAGGGAGGGATCAACCTTCCCTACTACCCTACAAAAGGGATCAATAATGTCAATGGTAGCAACAAAGGCATTGAAAAAGTGGGGACACTCGATGGTGAGAAGCCTTGGGGCTGTGGGTTTGAATTAGTGCTCATGATATATCTCATTTATCACTTATATGGAGAATAAGGGACAGAGGGGATTTCTGTGTGCTTGGAAATTATGTCCGTGTCTCTCTGTGCAGCTATTATTAATAGACAACTGATACACGAGTTAAATAGAAATCTTCTACTTCTCGGCATGCTGTTCCTCATCTTCTTACTTTGGATATATCTTCAAGGCCTTTTTTAAGCACAATTAGTAATTTTACAAATCCTCTCTTACAAACAATAACGTTGGCTGAAACAGCTAGAAAATGGAAAGTGCAGTTGATCCTACCCTTCCCCAAATACATGGCTTCTGGCAGGCCCAGCTTTTGTCATGAAACACCTGGTCCTGTGGCAAAGCCCTTCTCCCAGGTCAGAGGCAGAAAGCTTACAACCCTGGCCCTCATCTTCCATTAGCAAACAAGGGAGTTGCAGATGCTGAGAGACCTTTTAGAGGCCTATAGGAAGGCATATCTTGCTTTTTACCTTTTGTTATTGATGTTAAGTGGTTTTTAACTTACATTCTTTAATTGCAAACACTGTTGTTGAATTTGCAAGGCTGCAGCTCAGCTACTGGGCAAACTGCATTTGAGGTAGTTGGCCTCATAGTAACTGTGGAGCAAATAAATATGTGCATGAAGGGATATTTAGCAATTGCAGGGCTGGAAATTGAGTTAGTGACAAGACTGAGTGATTTAAAGAGCATTGGGTCTCATTAGGCTCAGATCAGACAGCAAGAGATGTGCTGATAAGGACAACTGTCATGTGCTTGCCTTGGTGCCTCTCCAGAAGGGACTTGCTCCCAGCAGCACATTTTGAGTGAACAAATTGTTCTGTAAGCAGCAGAGTTAACAAAACCTGGGTTCTTCTAGTCCCCTCAGACAGCCCCAGCACACGGTCTCGACTCCAGAGTCTCTGTCACTGACTATGTGAGTGGTCCAAGTGCTGCTACAGCATCTACCACTGCTCAGGCCTGTGCAGCATCGGTGCACTGTGAGAGTCAGCCCTCCACGGGCACTGGTTGCTGGCTTGTGTCACTAAAGGAGCTGAGAAACACACTGGGTGACACCTGCTGCTGGGGATCTTTTCAAAAGTTGTTTTTGTGGGAGTTGTGTTTTCAGTCCTGAACTGAAGCCTCTGATGGAGTAACACTTGCTGGTTTTCACCTGAGCCTTGCCTCATAGGTGAAGCAAGGCACAGAGCTTTTCTCTGCATGACCCTACTGCAAACTGAATTCCAGGCAGTGCTTTCAACTGGAGCTGTCAGAGTCAGTCAAGCACTCCCCAGGCTCCAAGGAACTCCCTCTTGGCATGTCTAAACAGTATTTCCTTGATAAGACAGCTCATAGCATCAGAAAGCGCACTGTGCCTGCTGTAGTCCTACATTTATTACCAAGAGTCCTTGCCTCTTCTGTAATTCATTTCTTGTAACCAACTACTTCTTCCTTTATTAAATAAACACAGGTTTAGTCAGGATTATGTATTTGAGTTTATCCAGCAATACATATTTGAAGTCATTTATGTATCAAAATAAGGGAGAAAGGATGAACTGCTTTTAAACCAAAGGCATTTAGCTTTTGAATTTCTTTGTAAATTCGGCAAAGGATGTAATTACACAGTAGTTGTATTAAGCAAAAGAATTACAGGGTTAAATCCTTTGTTTGGAAGAGACTTCATTCCCTCCATGCAGTCATCAGGACGTCTCCCTGAGGACTCTCCACGTGTTGATCCCATCATAAGCAGGCCCGTGTGTGCTGAGGGGGGCACTCACATAAGACTGTTGCAGCTACTTCAGCTGGGCTTTCCACAGGATGCTGTACCCAAGGACCAAAAATTTAACAATTCCCTGAAAGAAGGGAGTTTAATAGTTCGAACAGAATTCCCTAAGAAATGTCCTACCACTTGAGTCTTGAGGAATGTGATTTTCCTCTCACGGGTCTCAGCCCTGGTGCTTGGGTCTTGCTGACCCAGTTGTGAAGGTCTTGACTGCAGAGATTGTGATGGAGAATGGCTAAGCTCATGCTCTCCTGGTAATTTAAAAGCAACTGCATAACACAGCAGCATTAGACATTATTAGGAGAAACAGCTGCTTTCTGCAGTCCCTTTATTCTCCCCCAGCATGTATCTTCAGCTGATGGGTTAGGGATGGCAGGTGACACATTCCTAGTATTACCTTCTCTTTTTGCTGTATCAATATCTGTATCCTGCTGTCCCTGGATTTACTCACTACCTCTTTGTCTCTTCTGGTCCTGTCTGCCTCTGCCAGCTCCCATGGCAGCAAGCTCAGGAGCTCACCCCTGCTGCAGAGAACCCCCTTACTGGCTTTAATGCAGTATCCCAGTGGTTACCTAGAGATCCTGACATCTCGTAACACAAGATTTGGGGAGTATCGGCTCTGCTTTCACACTAGCCTTCACCTTCATGATTTTGTGAATACCACTCATATCCCCCCATAACCTTGTTTTGTCTAAACTGAGGAATCCCAGCCCTTGTGTTTTCTCCTCTCAGATGCTCTCTCCCACTGATGGTTTCAGGTGCTTGTCATGGTTCAGGTTATTTTTCCCCCTAGCTGCATCTCCTGCTTTATCTCCACTGAAACTCATCTGCCATCCTCTTCTCCACTCAGTGAGATCCCTCTGAAGTCCCCTGCCATTGGTGTGACATTTGACCAGCTACTCAAAACAGCACAGTTATCACCTGCAAACCTGGCTGTTTCACCTTCTGTCACATCTACATGAACCTCCTTTGGGGTATTGTTTCAGCCTTTCCTCACCATGTCTTTAACAAAGCTTTGCAGCTGTGTGTGATGCAGCTCTGAAGATGTGGGCAAAACAAAAAGCAGTAAAGGAAGCAAAGCAGCTCCAGATGAGTCCTGCTCTGCAGGGACTTTGCCCACTTCTCCATGAAGTAGTGAGCAATGGCTGAGAGTTGATGATCCCTTCTAAAACCCTTTACCTCACCAACAGGTGACTTCTAGCCTGTCTCCGTTTCCACAGACTCCTGAGGTAAAGAGAGAAGAAGAAAAATCCCTGTTTTTCAGGCAAACCCTACCTGTATTTGAGGGGGTAGTTGAAGTGTCTGCCTGTGGATGATGTTGATCCCTGTTTGGTATTTTCTGGGCAGCTGGTTTTGGTTTTTCCCCCTCATGACACAAACTGTTGTGGAAAAAGGTAGGAGAAATGTCTTCAGCATGCAGTGAGTATTGAACATGTATCTTATATTTTAAAGGAGAAAAATTCCATTTCTTACAAACAAACCACATCTGCTGGAGCTGAAACCTTCCTTCAAAGGCTGCAAAAAGGTTAAGTGCTGCAGAATTAAAAAATATGGATTTTTATGTAAGAGAATCATTCTTGTATTATTGGGGAGCTCAAAGCTGGCAGCTGATGACTGCTTCACCTTTCATTTAATGATCTGAATAATTAGCAGAATAATCTTTTTAGAAATGCTCCAGTAGCAGTGCCCTGGTTGTTGGATAAACAACCTCCTGGAGAGGGAAAAAGCTGGCAGTAAAAAAAACTGGTTGAAGGAGCAGCAAGGGCAGTCATTAAGCTGGGAGAACATTCATCAGCACATTCAAGGAATCCAACAAGTGAGAGCTGTTTCACAGAGCAGGCTAAATGAGGAAAATTATTTATTAGGACAGTGAACAGAGATTATTACACTCTGAAGCCTGGTGTTAACATCCACTGTGGTTTCAGTCTTGCAAACAATAAAATAATTGTTTTCTCTTGACAGTCATTTACTATTAAATCCTAGGTACCTTGTTCTCCTTCCAGGCATTAGCCTCCATTTGGGAATCTGTCGAGGACAATGGCAGAGCACTCTGGCCACGGGCACACCTGCTGTGCCCTCTTCCTCACACCCATCACCTTTTTTCCCTCTCATTTCAGTGCCAATTATTACCTTTCCAAAAGAATTTGTTTCAGGACTGAAAATTCAAAAGACACCCTGGGGTACTGGGCAGGACTAAGGTTAATATGTCTCTGAAAATTATTTCTAATATAATAATTCTTCAAACTCTGTCTGAAAGAAAATGGTGAAAGCAGTACCATGTTATTGCCACCAGAGACCAAGAGCATATTGGATTTTTTACTGCCTGTGCACCTCTGGTGTGTGAACAAATTCTGAGAAAATACCACCTGATACAGCTGTGAGGATCACAGGAAGGTGGAAGATTCACTCTAAGTTCACTGAGATCTCTTGTGTTGACACTGTCATGATTTCAGGTGCATATCACCCAGCTTCTCTCTGATTTTAACATGACTGACTCCCAGAAGCCTCAGACTGAACGGATCGTTTACAGACCATTTAACCGTGCAGGCCTTCAGGGTGGATTAGTTAATGTGGGACCTTCCAGCCTTGGTAGCCATGTGGCTGATGGACACATGAAGTCTTACACTTAAAGGAACTGTCCAAATATTTGGTTATCCTTGTATTTTGAAAATTGAACTCTCCAATTTTCTCCTAATTTCTATGCACTTTTCTTCAGATGAGGTTGTCCAGCATGGGATATGGAGATACCACAGTCTGTGACCCTTCTGTGTAAGATTGCTACCGCACTTCCCCAGCCTGCTCCCCAGCATTCTCCATTCTAAATTAACCAAGCCTCTCCTCCCACCCAGGTATTTTCCAAACTTCTCATTCATGGTTCTGTGTCTTGGGTATTTTCCATCTCCTCTCTCTTCCACAAAGTGGGGTTCCCAAGGCTGAAGACAGCAGCTCCAGCTGAAGCCTTGCAAGAGCAGCATCACCCCACTATGTCTTACAGAGAAGCAAATGAAAGACATTGGCAAGGAAGCTCCTGGTTCGCCCAGACTGGGCCTATGTTCCTGCAACCACCTCTGATAACTCCCTGCCAAAAATTGCTCTTTTCCATCTTGAACCTAGTAAGGATTCTTGACCTTTCCACATCTATTGGAAAGCTGTTTCAGACTTTCATCCTCTAGTACAGACACCCTTCTAATTTCAAAATCAAGGGTTTTCACAAGTAGTTTAAACCCATTTCTTGACTTTTTTTTTTTAATCTGGTTTGTTGCTTTGGGGATTTTTTGCAATTGCTGCACAGCATCCCTTCATCCCCAGGTTTTTGCTACTATTTCCCTTGAATTTTCTTTGTGGACCTCGTTGTAGCTGTGCATTGATGTCCCTTTTCTGCTGGCAGACCTTTGCTTTTCTACTTGCCCAATTTCATCTTGAGGATTTCAGAGCACTTTTTCTAGTCATCACAGTAATTTTGAACCATAAGCCTGCCTTCCAGTGTCTTTCAAGCTCTAGCAGCTTGGCTTTATTCAGACATCTTTTAGCTGCATTCCCTTCCCCATCATTCATTCTTCCACACAGTGGTCAGACATAGACTGAACACACATCCCCTTGGTCTTGCAATGCTTTGAGCCACCTTTTACTCTTCCAGTTTATAATGTAGGTGGATTCAGCTCTCCCAGTCAAGCCTATACTGTGTTTCCCTGGTGCACACCTGAACATATCCACCAGGAAAGTGTCCAAACTCCTAGAATTAAATCTGTTTCCCTTAGCCACTAGACCAAAGAGGAAAAAATGAAAAAAATTGGCACAGTTTATTCTTGACAAATCCCTGCAATGTGTTTCATATCAACTGACTAATCTGTACCGGATTATAAACTGAGGGTTTCATAATAGGTTCTAGCAATCTTTCCAAGAATTAAAGTGAGGTATATTTAAATTCCTTGATTTTCCCTGCAATGCAGGTACTAAATGTTTCCTTGTTATTCCTCTCTTATTCTCCAGCTACTCAAAAGCAATTGTTAATAGCTTGGAAATGGCTTTGGATGGTCCTTAAACTCTTACAGATGGATTTTGTCTGGTTATGCAAGCTGGAACACATCTCACTAATCTAAATGTTATTTAAGCTCTTCTTTCCTTATTTCATTCCATGGCTCCAATTCTGTTGTATGTTTCACTTGTCTTTAACATCTGGTTATGATAAAGGTTTTTAGGAAGTTTGAAGCAGAAAATGACAGTGGATGTTTCAGTTTCTGCTGGGCGTCACCTCTCCAGAATACAGTTTTGTAGACTGTGGTGCCTTTAACCCTTTCCCGATGACTTACACAGATTCCCTCTCAGGACTTGAGAAAGGTGTGATGATAAAGTCATGCAATAGGTATCCCATTATTTTATTAGCACAAATGACTCAGGAAAACCCAAAACAGTCTAAGGATCTACTCCTACTCATGCACCTCATCTCGCTGTCTGTAGGCTCAGAGCTATATGCAAACATGTTCTAGGCGAGGTACATAACTTGGTGTTCTGTGTTCCACACTGGCCCCAGAATGAAACCCAGAAGATAAAGGTGGGCTCCTGATGTAAAGTGTGGGGTGGGGTTTAGGTGTCTAAGAGGGGCATGTGAAGCTTTATGGAGAGACTCATCCCTGAGTCAGCTTGGATACCTGACCCAAGACGAGGAGAAGCCTCCACCTGCCTGAGCCTTAGACCCTGCAGCCTCTCCTCAAGGAAGGTGCCTTGTGGAAGGGAATGAGCAAGAATCACAATTTCATGTTATAAACAGGAGCCAGTGAGGTAGTTGTAGTGCAGTGCCTCTCTCCTACCATGACAATATTTAGAGCATATCCTCATCTTCCCCTCCCAAAAATAGAAAGCAGTATTTTAAGGTTTAATGCTCCTCTCAGTTTGATAGATTTCAAACACGTAACTCCCATCGTCTTGAAAGTCTCCTGGCCATGGGGACCATGGGTACCCAGCCTCACTTTGCCTGAGCTGTCCCCAGTGCAACTGGAGCATGAATGAATGAGTGCAAGAGAGCATGTAGTCTTTGTCTGCTTTTTAGGGTACCTGGATGGGAGAAGTGAGCTTGGCCTTTCTCATCTTGTGAACTGTGACTGTGGGTGCTTCAAACTATGACACAGAGACCGGGCACGATCTTCTGAACCAGGTTCCTGAGAGTGCTGGGTTTGGATTTTACCACTTCAGAAGAAGGTGTCAGTCTCTGTGGCCTAAATCAGGAGGAGGAACTCAAGCACTTTGGAGTCAAACAGAAGCCACCTCCAGGACTCAAAAAAAAAGCTTTTCCCCATGCATATAGTGCTGGTATAGCACCAGATGGTTTGATGATGAGTTACATTTCTTGACAGGAATACTATCACAGAGGTTATTTGACACAGGCTAAGTTGATTTCACACTTTTATTTGTTTTGCTCTACTGCATGGTAGAATTAAAGGGGTGCAAAAGCAAATATATGAATGTGTGTACATATGGGTAAAATGTGGAAGATCAAAACCATGAGACAATCTGAGTCCAAAAATCTCTTGAGCCACCGAGAACTGATGGCATGGAAGTGGTGGGCAGGGTGGAGAGGAAGGAGACAAGAAGAGGTGGCTTGAGCTGTCTTTGTGCCAAGTGTGGCATTTATAGTACTGGTTTGTCATAAATGGGCTCTGTAGAGCACCACCAACAACCTGGAACCTGGGAGGTGGAGTGGATATGAATAGGAATGGGGCTGCTGCATAAATTTTAAGAAGCTCCTTGTCTCGGTTTTGAAAGACAGGTGTCTGCTAAGGAAGGCAGAGGCCCCCCTTGAAGTGGCAGATATAACCCCTTTTCCCTCCAAGTTATTATATTTTGAAATCAAGAGCCTTTAGGCGAAGATGTGGGAAATAGGAATAACAGTTCTTTACTATATATATATATGTATATAACCAGTCAAACAAACAACAACAACTATGGCAGTAACAGCAATCACAAACCCAGTCCCAGCCTTCTCGGCTGTCGGGCCCTTTCCCCTCGGGTGCAGTTCCGCTCGCAGCCGGCAGGGGCGCTGGCGGCTCCCGGTGAGCAGGGCAGGTGCGATGGTTCCCCCGCGGCTGCAGGGGGCGCTCCGGAGCGAGCTCGGGAAACCCGCGGCTCTGGTGCCCTGGGATCCCGGGAAGGATGGAACAAAGGCTTCACAAACCGCTGGGCAGCCGATCCCGGGCTCTCAGGAACAGCAGGCTGGAATGGCAGGGACGAACGCAAATCCCGGGTGGCAGACGAGATGTATCCAGATGGGAAAAAACCACGGAGGCCCAGGCAGGCAGGGTGAGCAGGGCTACAGCGTAGCGAAAGCTCGAAGCAGCAGCAGGCAGGACAGCCACAGCTCGGTCTCCAGCAGGGCAGGGAAAAGCGGCTTTTGGGGTCCCGGCGTTGCTTCCAGCAGGAAGAAAGAACGGCCAAAAAGAAAGCAGCAGCAGCTCCTTTCTCTGCAGCTTCTCTCTCCGGACGCTCAGAGCGAACTGTCCCCACACCCAGGTGTAGACAAAAGAGTAGCCAGGCCCGCCCCACTCCCCTTTTTGTCTTTCTTAAGTACAGCTATTTGTCCCCTAGCAACATGCATATGGGAGAAAATTCCTTTAACAGGAAAACCTAAGACTAAACTAAAACCCCAACACTCCTGTAGGGAGAGAAAGACTCCATGTATGACATTTGTATTGGGAAGGGAGCAGGAGCTGGATTTAAGATTAAAGGAGATGAGATAGAGGGGTCTGCTGCTCTTTAACACACAGTGGCAGGTATAGGTGAACAAATGTCCAGGGAATATCACTGTGGGAAGAAGCACTGGTTACACAAGTCATTCCACCAGGTCCTAAGATGCCTCAGAGTCACCAGATGACTGGCAAATAGGAAACTTATTTTATCTGATCATATGACCAGGAACCCCAGACCTGAGCCTGATCTCGAGCTGCAGACTGCTGGTTCACACCACCCTCTGGGAACTTTGTTTCTGATCATGAGGAGGCTCTCACCTTCCTGTATGGCTCCTGACACTTCTTCAGGCTTCAGCTGCCTTACTGTGGAAGGGAGGCATGTTTGTGGAGGTAGCAAGAACAGTTTAAGCAGGTGAGTACAACAAACCTGCCCTCCCCTGGGCCCCACAGCCTGGCTCCTGAGCACATCCACGTCACAGGGTCCCTGTGAGATCTGCTGTGGTTTCTGGGCAGAGGCACACCAGCAGTTCCCCTGGGCGAGAAGCAGGTGTGGACAGGCAGCTGTCAGCTCTGGGCACACACTGTCTCCAGGCTTTTGTCACCAGGATTTTAAAGCCATTTGGTAGAGAATTCACAGAATTCACATTTGACTGGGGTTTCTAACTTTCCTTAGCATTCATAGCTAAAGATATGACAAAAGTCTCTCTGGTTTAAAACACTCCAGCTAAAACTAACAATGCTTCTCATTAGAAAACCTGCATGAATTCTCTTATCAAGAGCCTGTGCCTCTGGTCACAAACTGGGATGCACTTCTTGGGGGAAAAGCAGAGAGCTGGTCAGGTCTGTCAGCAACCTTTCTGAAGCAGACATGTAAGAACTGCACCAAAAGCTTTTTTTCATACAAAATCATCCAAATAAATGCAGAAACAGCTTCTGAAACATGCATCCCAACCATTCCCTTTGTAGCAAAGTTTAAACATTAAGAGCTTTTAGGCTCCATGGCTAAGGTGCACAGTTTTTATAGACTCATTTATTTATTAAAACAGTAATAAATACAGCCTAGTACCTTCACTTTTGCTTTGCTTCTAATAAAGTACTCAGGGCAGCATCTTTTCAATACATCCACCCCCATTATTTTTTCATTGCATATACAGAAAATATCAACTAATATAAAGGACTGTCTAACTAAATCTTTTGCTTTTTGAGTACCTGTGAAATTAACTGGGGAGAGCAAAGAACTTTACTGGTTTGCAAAAGCAGAGTAACTTAATTTAATCCACCTATTGCATTTTTTACAGACTCTATTAGGGCATATTTGCTCAACAAGCCTTTCAAATTCAGTAGTCACCATACACATAAGAGTCAAGCAAACACACAAAAAGATTTGGAGAAACTAGGGCAAAAATCTCCTTGATGAGTACTAGTTTGAGGCACTTATCCCAACCCATGTCTGATCAAACATTATGCAGCACAACCAAAGCCTATCACAACAGCGGTTTTGCAGAGTGTTGCTGTGCAGCTCCTTCCCACGTGACAAGAGAGCAGAGAGCAAACATCTGCTGGTGTTTCACACAAGCTGGTGCCTGGCAGTACTTGTGTCTCCTGGCTAACATGCAGGTTATAGGTGGCATGGTTAGAGGTGGTCCAGTACTAGAATCATACCCTGGGAGACAAACTGTGTTTCTCCATGTGCCTTTCAGAGGAAGAGTTAAAATAGGGCTACCTACAATTAAACTTGTTTGACCCTGAGAAGTTTGAATGACCAGAGCTCCCCTGGGCTCCTGTGAAAGACTGCATTGACCTCCATGCTCTTATGCAAGATGTGCTGCATGTGAGGATATAGCCAGGGCTACTGCCTTTGCCTCACACCTCCCTCTGGTGCAGTGCAACTGCTCTGAGGAGGACACTCACACTTTGTTCTTCAGCAGATGTTCTGTATCTATATCTGGCTACAGCCTTTCCTGGACCATGCTGTGTGTTGCAGGTGATACACCAGCAACACTAAGGAATAATGTGTATAAAAAAGTATATCCTAATTAACTTTTTAATACTCATTTTCCCTAGCACCAGCCTCATTAGATCTGTGTGTGTGAAGTATTTGTTCAGCCAGTTATTATATTGCTAATCATGAAGACTGGCCTGTTGCCTGGATGCTTCACCCAAGACACAATATCACAACTACAAATACAGAACTATAAAACAAATCACTCCTTAGTCTTCAAGATTATGTGGCTGTGCTGATCCCTGCACTGCAGGTAATTATATTTTTTGAGCAACACAAAATGAGCTCTTGCTACACATGGTGTGCAATGAGAGATTCAGGTCATATTTTAAATTTATTATTCTGAATTTATCCTTTCTAATTTCTCTAAAGCCTCTGTGTCTCTGGAGCATTTTCTTAAAAGGAACAACTTCTTGTATATCAGTGGTGTAATACAACAGTACTTAGGCCCTTGCACTTTTACACAACAGGGCAATCTGCACAAGCTCCCAAAAAGGAAGAGTTTGTACCCCAGTCCTTGCCTCATGGCTGAGGGAACAGGAGGTTTCCATCCATACCAGGCCTACATTCAGATGCACCAATCTGTAGCCACTCTGTTGGCAAAATATGAGCGGCATTAAAAAAAGTGGGCTAAACAAGGGGAACCTCAAAATTCTGGGATGCAACTCCATCTTCCTCTCTTAGAGGTGCCTTTGGAGGACAAAACCCCATATCATCCTGCTTCTGCTCCCCCAGGGACAGGACATTAAATTGCCAATTTTGAGACTGCATTGCAGGATCCTTTACACACTTTCTATTTTGTTACTAGCTTCAGTGTTTCTGGATAAAGTTTTTTCAGCAAAGTGTTTTCCCTGAGTGATATTGTCCAGCTTCCACAGGTGGAATGACTGAGACACCCCAAGGTCCAAAGAGATGCTGTCAGTGCGCTGCTTAACAGCTTTTAAACATACACAGTACTTGGTCCTTCAGAGGCTGATCCAGGCCTGATCTTAATGAAGAGAAGACTACACTGTCAGTCCAGCTCATGTTTTTCCATAAAGTCCGTGTTATCTCTGCCATTCCCCTCACAGATGTGTGAAATTTTGTTGAAGCCATTAGCCCCATCTGTAATGGACTTGTTTACCACCCTTATAGCAGTCACTCCATAATTAAGTAAGTGGACAGTGATGACCTTCATCTACCCCCTGGGTATTTTCCACAAATACCCACTTCAGTGTTCAAGTAAGATAAAATCCTGCCAGGGATGCTGTTTAGGAAGAGCTGGCTAAGGGATAATGCAGCCACTAATGGCTAGCAATCTTCAAATCAGAGCATGTTGCTCTAGAAAACAGCTTTTTTAGACCAACACTGAGGGCAAATTTCCTAGCATGACTTTGGATGGAATCAGAGATGGAGGAGCTTTATGGCACAAATGAAAACAAGTCACACTCTGGATAGGGAAGGGCAGTGGCCAGTCTTTGGAATATGGGAAGGTAAATTTTCAAGTAGTGTTGTCTGTTTGACTCCTTGATGGTTCGGAAGAGCAGACAACACCTTGTTAACCCACGCTGAGAGTATGAGTCAGATGCACACAAAACACACACAGGGTTTCTCTGGGCAGTCCAGCACATCTGAACTTTGACAGGGCTTGAGAGGTGAAGTGTCCCAGGTGCACCTCATGCTGGGGGGAGCAGCTCTGACTTGGCTCCTGCTCCTTGCAGAGAGAGGTGAGGGGAGAAGGTGCCCAGAGGGTCCAGACTCTGCACCCCTGGATGTCCTTCCAGCTGTGCTCTTAATGTGACAGAGGCTGGGTGCCCACTTGAGCAGGACCAAGCTCAGTTAGGAAAAATCAGTGAGGCTCACATGCCAAGAACAGTACAAGCTGTTTGATAAATTTAAAATAGAACTGTGTGGAAGAATAGAAAAGAAGCCATAATAGTTTTTCCTCAGCAGCTGACAATGGAGTTCTCAAAGTGTTAAACAAATGACACCTCAGGAAAGACAGTTATAATTTGCAAATATAAACTGACTCTTGGACAGAGGGTCTAAGCTTCCCCATGTAACCAACAGCAAATAATAACCTCTCCTAAGCACTCCTCCTGACTCAGCTACCAATTTACTGTATGAGACTGGATAAGTAACTTAATTTCCCTTTATTCTTGCATATATCTAAGACCCTATTGAGCCTATGAATAAATGGATATCTTGATATACAGACATATATCCCCTACATGTCCATTTAATACAGTTTAATATCTGAATTTTTAATGTAATAGGTTTCAGTCCTTCATAATGAATAAAACACGGGGCTGTGCCCTAATGCTTATTCATGTTTACAGAATAAACTGAAGGCCAAGGCTGACAGATGCCAAATGCTGAAGACTTTGTTGAAGGTTTTGTGTGAAGGGGCTTTGTGGTGACCCTTTGCATGGCTTCGCCCTGCCTGGAGGAGGGGAGGGGTCTCTGCTTCTGAGCCTCTGTGAGAGCTGAGAGCCCTAGAGCAGAACGGTCAGCAGCTGAGAATTTGGAGAAAGGCGGAAAGTGGATGATCCACAGCCTCCAGAGTTCCCTCCTGCACAAGCACACTTGTGGCTAGCCCCACCAGTGGCTGATGGAAACAAGGCAAACAAGGCAAAACCCCTCCTGGTGAAGTTTGGCTGCACATTGAATTAGCTGTGGCCCTGGAGTGATGTTTAGAAGGAAACAGCAAATGGGAGTGTGCCTAATTAAAGTTGACAGTCATAATGGCACTGCCTGTAATAGTATCAGGAGATTATCAGTTACGGGCCAGTGGTACAGACTGGGTGACGACCCTGCCAAGGTGTGACCCTTATACCAGCCCTGTCTGGCCAGATCTCAGTATCTGCTCCTTAATGCTGAACATCTCACGTTGATAGGAAAGAGAAAACAGCTTTTTCCTTCCTCATCTCCATCTCCAGCTCCTTGCTGTACCATGCAAACACTGATTATTGAGAAATCCAGCTTAGGGTTTATCTAATGGATCGTTAATACAATATCAAGTAAATGAACAAAGGTTACAGGACAGAACTTAGGAGGAAGAAGATGCAAAGTGCCTTTTCCTCTTCTGACTAATGAGTTGAGTATTTCAATATTTACTTACTTAACCTATATCCAGGCTAAAAACTGGGGCAGTTTGGGACACCAGGAAGAAACTCAGATAAGCCAGGTGGTGTGGGATCGTGAGGGATTTCAGTGAGAGGATACTGGGCATTAATTATCAATTTTATCTCTGCCAATTTCTGCTGGTTCAGATGTACTTCCCACATTTAATGCCTACTGCAGACTGGAAGACCATGCTGGAGGCATGCAATTCAGCTTGCCTCTGCAGTCTCCCTACTTTAACTACAAAGCTTCTGCAATATGGACTGGTTTTTAAATTGGTCTGCGCACTCACTTGTCACCGACCTTCCTTCGCTTTGCACACTCTGCACTGGTAAATGGATGTTCCCAATGCCTGCCCAGAGATTCTTTCCCTAATGTAAGTGAATCCTTTCCCCATATTCACTGTGCATCAGAACATAACACACTGGAGGCAAAGCAGCTTTAGAAAATGAAAGAAATCCCAGTGCTCAAGAAAGCCTGTCTTTGAGACATCGCTTCAAGGCCTCAGCTGTTGCATGCTGTAGCTTCCTCCTGAATAGTTGGCACTTACTCATGGGTCTGGATCCATAACTTGCTTCCAAGCAACCAGTGACATGTGTCAAACACCAATCTTCTGGCTTGGCAGAAAATTCAAATGCAACTGCTGCTTTTACAGAAGGTGAGAGCAGCTCTCCTTTAATTTATTTTGTCTCCACTCCTTTTTCTCAAAAAGCTTCAGGATCTTAATTACAGCAACATTCCCCAGTGGAATGAGAGCACTCTGACTGAGTAGGGTAATGAGGTGCATGAATTAACAGTGACATAGACTCATACCTCCAGTCAATACTTTGATGTCTCATCTATTGAAGTAAGTACATTTTAACATTAATCCCACCAGAATTTGGCATATGTACGTGTGCTGCAGTCAGATGATCCAGACAGATGGGTTCAAACCCAGTCCAAGGAACGTGGGAATTCAAGTGAGAAAGGAATTCAAGAGATTCTCAAAAAAAGAGGTTCATAGCTTTCAAGATGGGCTTAGCACTTCCTTGGAAATGAGACATAGTTCCTGTAAATGCAGAAGTTTTGGGGGGTTTTGTGACATTCAGGACTCCCAAATCAAATTTCTAACATGGTAGAAAAAACCATCAGAATAAGCTTCTTCCTGGCACAGCAGATAAATGAAGTATTTGGACATGAAATCATACATACAAGAAAAGCAGAAAACCAGTCCATACTGGTGGAGATATTAGCTGGATGTATGTATATATGGACAATAATGTTATAAAATAATCTAAAAGTTGTAGCAGGTCTATGGGATTCAAGAGATCCTTAAAGCTCACATCCCTCTTTTACATCGTCATCCAGATATAAGAAATGCAGCAGCCTCTGACTTTGCTTAAGGGTTCAGAAGGACAGGCTGTGCATACTGCACACTGCTGGGTAGTTTCAACAGTGCAGTAGCCGCTGACAACACCTAAAATGCTGTAACTGAGACCATGCCTCAGCTCTCATCTCTGGGATCATGTGCTAACCCATTCCACCTCCCCCTCCAGAAGCATTAAAGAGGCAAACCCCAGAGCTCAAGCCAGAAAGGAGCTTTGGTTCTTGCGGAAGGAAAGAAAGGTCAAGCAGGAAACCTTTAGAGGATCAAATGGAAAGGGAGCTCCTGGGCAGAGAACTTGTTAGAAAGGGATTGGGAGCAGTCAGTGAGAATCCTCTGTCCTTTAGTTTGGACTCACTGGTGCTGTGGGAAGAAGGGCACTGGGTATACTGGCAAAGCAGTGGGATATGCCAGAGAAATGCCAAATTCCATTCTCAGTTCCTCCCCCAAGAGAAACAACCCAAAATTTAAAAAGTAATTTTTCTGAACTTTCTGAATCATTGTATTATTCAAATGCAAGAGCACCACATCATCAACATGTTGGTACCACACTCCTTTTCAACAGGTAAGGAACCTGGTGCACAGAGGTTAATATAGCTTAAACCACATCTTTTAAAAATCAGCATAAATTCTGGATGCCTCCATTTGAGGACACTGTGGCCAGGACTTGTGATGCTTGATGTTAAGTGGAGACAGTCAGCCACCAGTCCAGAGAAGATGAGTAGGAACCTCCATGCTGCAGTAATGCTGATAGTTGTTCATTTTAGTTGGACTCAATGAATTAGAAAATTATCTCTTTTCCCTAGAACATGGGCAGTGAGCCTCCCAGCATTTATCTTAGACACATTCCTGCAGAGTTGGAATTATGTTAGAGTGCTTTTCCATGAGAGCTCCAGCAGCTAAGAAGTGAAAAGTTTTTTAAAATAGCTTAAAATACTCTGGGAAGGGTTAAGTCATAGTCACAACTGCTCATTCACATTCAGACCTCTGACCTTCTAGGGGTAATGCTGGCACATTAGCCAGAGTGTGATTCCCAAGGCCTGACTGAACTCTTGAGCAATGCAGGCATGTCGAGGTCCATGTTTTTATCCACCCCTGCAGTTGTGTTAATTTGGTGAGGTGACTTTGCTGGGTGAGGGTGGGACCTGATGCATGGCAGACTTGGAGTATTGGTTAATACGGGAAATTTGAGTGTTTCAGACAAGCTGCCAATCACTCAGGTCTCTTCAAAGCCATGTCAGGGTAACTGCCCTCTGCTCTGGATGTGGCTGAGCAACTCTCAGTAAGTTACTAATGAGCTCATGCTTAAGGCGGTAAGTTTTATTCTTTGCTTTAGCATTCCAAGTCCGACTTCTTAAGGTCAGAAGTGGGTCACCAGCTATACAGTGCAATGCATTATTTTATGGTCCCCTGAGACCTCAGCTTGGTGACTGTACCCTTCACCCACACCCTTCTGCTTCCTCCAATCTGGCACGGTGGAACATTTCCCTGAGGTCTGCCACAAGCAAGTACTTAATGGGATATGTGCTGTGGGGGATGGGACAGCATGGTGATTCCTGACACCAGGGCATGGCAAACAGGGGCAGGAGCAGAGCACTGACCACTCCTTCTAGTGGTGATGTGCTGCACCCCTTCCAGGGAGGCCACAGGGCAGCTAGTCCCAATAGCTGTGCCCAAAGCAGGCAGCCCGCTCCTGCTGGATGGTGAATGATGCAGCCCTGTGCGAGCCTGCCAAGAGGCTCCATGGCTGCATCTGCCTTGCAGGCAGCGTGGGAGGCAGGAGCCTGGCAGGGAGCAGTGAGTGGCAGGCAGCCTGGGGCTCTCCAACTCTGCACATCCACATGCCCTGGATGTGCCACCTCTGGCGGGGCCAGCTGTCCTCCTGGTCTGACTTGCACAGGGACAATGGTGCAAGCATGGGAATGCAGAGCAAAGGCACAGACTCCTGCTCTGAGGTTGGGAGTTCTTTCTTTGGTTTTTCTGTCTGTTGGCTTTGGGGTGGAGGAAAAAGAAGACTGTCAGCCTGAATGGATGCCTTGGCCCTGGAGCCCACAATTTTTCCAGAGCTGGTGCAATGGTAAAGTGGCAAACTGCTGGTGCCAGGCCACAGCTCTGAGCTGCCATGTGGACAGGTGACCATGTGACTTAAGCCACTACACCCACAGATCACCACAGACTGCTCCACCTTTTCAACAAACCAGTAGGCTGGATGACAACAAGGCAGAAATCGCTCTAGTTTGGACTTAAAGACTTGGCCTTCTCCCAGCTTTAGGCCAGACATGAAAGAGAGGAGTAGCTCACAGAGGGAAGCTGCCCTCACAACTGGTTCCAAAACATTCCCAGACTGGCAAGCATCCATGTTATGTAGATTTTCAATCCAGACACAGGCAGCTTTGTAAAAGACAGTGTCCTCTTGAGATTTCCATGTACCCATGTCAGTCCTACAGTGCTCCCTCATGTCCTTGCAAAACCAGAAGGCCCCTGAGAAATGTGGACTTCTTCCTGCAAGACCTGGGTGTTGGACACCGTGCTGCAGCTCCATCCCAAGGCACGGCTGCTTCACTGCCTGCTCTGGGGGCTTGTGTGGGTACAATGCTGAAGCTATCGGCACAGGGAGCTGTGGATGCTCAGAGCCCCACAGAAGGCAGGGACACTCCCCTTAGTGGGTGGGAGTTTGGCTCCCTGCTTTCCCATGTTTTCAGGGCTGCCAGGAGGGGAAAGGCCATGAGTCATCCAGCCAGTATGAGCACATGGGTGGCAAATTCTGCAGCAGATCATGGGCATGTGGCAACATATATGTGACTGTCAGAGCCACTGCTGGGAAGCCCATGCAATCCTCCTCTCACAGATGTGCCCCTCTCCTTACCTGTTGCTGCAACTGGTGACCATCTTAAGATCACCTATCAAAGAGGGTGAGCGTCTGGTATCAGCTGATTAACTCTCTTCCTTTTCATTTATGTGGATAAAAAGAGGAGTGTCTAGATGCTTATGCCACCACTGGTTTGGAGAGGCAGGATTCAGGCTAAGGAATATGATGGTTGGGGCTAAAGGATTCAAGGTTCAGGATTAGGTGGGACAATTAAATGTGTCTTGGAGCAGTAACTTTTCAAAAAAAAAAGTATGTTCTCCAAACTGGCTTGGGTAAGCCATGCCTATTCAGGACAAACCACCTGCCAGCATTAAATGGAGCACTTTTGACTTAATTTGAAACCAGAATAGAAAGTAGCAATCAGCAATAACATGTGCTTGACAGTCCTTCACAAGGACAGTAGAAGTCAGCTTCTATGGAAAGTAGTGCTCCAGAATACCAGCTGTCTCATCCCTCAAAGAGAGCACACAAGAAAGCCTGATCTCTTTGGAAGTGTAAAATAATTTCTTGCTAATCTAGAGGTCAGGCAAAAATGTCTTTTACTGGGAAATTCTGCATGAAGGTGACTATTAAAAACATAAAGTCATCTCCACTCTCTGCCTCATTTGTACTGTTAAATCTCAGGTTCTGCAATACAGATGACACTTAATTTTTAAGGAAAGGGACATGATTAAAATCATGACTGGTAGGAGATGTTCGCTGTTTGCTTTCAGTATCATGAAGGAATAAATTTGGAATAAAGTCTTGTGAACAGATTTAAGAGACAGTCCATATCCTTAAATGCCTACAGTGTGCTGATAAAAAGGTGAGAGATAGGTAAACCAGGGATGAACTCAGCCTTCCCAGGTCCAGAGCATGTGGCTGAGCCTTGGCCTTGAGATTATTCTTCCTCCTCAGAGCCTATTGCTCAGGCCTGCTTGCTCCAACAGCGCTGACCTGTCTCTTCCTCAAGCAGAGGAACAGGTCTCACTACAATTGCAACCAGGCACGCCACACTTCATGTGTAATGTAGATCAGACAGACACACCCCACTGAACCACAGAATCACAAAATCATAGAATAGTTTGGGTTGGAAGGGACCTTTAAAGGCCATTTAGTTCAACTTAGTTGCAACAAGCACAGACATCTTCAGCCCTATTGCGTTGCCCAGAGTTCCATCTAACCTGACCTTGAATATTCCAAGGTTGGAGCATCTACCAGCTCCCTGGGCAACATATGCAGTGCTTCACTACCCTCATTGTAAAAAAAAAATTCTTCCTTTTATCTAAATCTTAAATCTGACTTCTTTTAGTTTAAACACATTCCCCTTTGTCCTGTTGCAACAGGCCCTACAAAAAGGCTAACCCCATTTTTCTTATAAGCCCCCTTCAATTACTGAAAGGCTGCAACAAGGTCTCTCTGGAGCCTTTTCTTCCCCAGGCTGAACAACTCTAACTCTCTCAATCTTTCTGCACGGGAAAGGTGTTCCACCTCTCTGATCATCTCTGTGTCCTCCTCTGGACTTGCTGCAGCAGGTCCATGCCTTTCCTGTGCTGGGGACATAGTGGTCCAGGTGGGCTCTCACCAGAGCAAAGTAGAGGGGCAGCATTCTCTCCCTCAACCTGCTGGCCCTGCTGCTTTGGATGCAGCCCAAGATACAGCTGGTTTTCCGGCCTGATTCTTCTAAACTTCTTTCTTCCACTATTCTGGACTGAAAAATACAGGATGTGAAAAACCTTCAACACATTCTATGATTCTCTCCTGTGCACTAACTAATTCCTTAACTTATTTAATTCACTATTGCTGTTATTTTTTCAGAGATGATTTGACTTCTGAGTTTGTCTGTCTTGCTCAGCCCTGTGTCAACAATGACCAGAGGATGAACAGAGAAATTAATTTCTGACAGTCACACTTTCTCCTGTAATGTGATTTCACCATATTGGTGTTTTCAGCCCTTCAGGGAAATAGTTTTAATAAAAAAACCATTGACATTTCAGAAAGGAGTTATTCTTTCTTTGCATTTGACATAAAAACATAATTTCCTCTTAAGAGGACAGCAGATATCCATGCAAGATATCTGTAGTATGCACAGTAAGAATAAAATATGAACAGCTATGTTATCCTGCCATGTTTTAATGCAGCACTGGTAAATAAAAGTTTTGATTAGCTTTATAAAATGACTGTAACATGGAACCATCTTTGGGATGGTGAAAGAGAATAACACTCCTTTTGTTGAGGTTGCTCTTGTTCAAATCAGTATATATCTGTATAAGGTGTTCATATGTGAAAGAGAAGATCAAAAGGAGACCCTGTAAAAGCTGTGATTTACAAGATTATTATATGCTATTATTTTATTTTCTTGCATTTTATTATTTTTAAAAGCTGCAGCCCTCATGAGAAGCAAAGATGACCAGCCAGCTCTCCAGTTCATGCTAGGCCAGGTCACTTTGCTCACCCTGGGCAAGCATCCAGCTCTGTCCTATACCATCATTTTCTTTCTCTCCGTCAGAAATTAAAATATAGAATTAATTTACCTCACCATGCAATTGAAAACCTTTGAGCAGCCGGAGTGGTCATTTCCAAAACATCTCGAGTTCTACGCTAAACAGTAATTTCAGTTGTTACTTAAACCTGTGTGGAAAATCAAAAAATGTGCTGAGCAAGCCCTAAAGCCTTTGAAATTTGAAAGAAAACAGTTTTTCCAGTCTCTCTGCTGGATTGCAGTGCTTGCTGCAGCGGTGCAGATGGCTCTTGGCCACAAGGCACCCGGTATCTGTGCCTGGGCTTCAGCCTTTGGAAAACACACACTGAAACCCATAAAATGCCAAGGAGAAGACCACTATAAAAACCCCATGAGACTGGATTATGTGAGTGGCCAGGCCCCAGTACTGCAGCTGCACCAGAGATCAGGCAGTTTGCAAGTGAAAAGCAGGGTGCAGGTAGGGTCCAGGTGGGCTGCCCCTACCCTGGGTCCCCGCATCTGACCGCTGCGTTGTCCATCAACAGGACCAAAGAGTGACCCAGCGACCCATTTCAGGTTATACCTTGGCCTGTTCTGACTGAAGGGGACATGGGAGGGTCTTGTTGCATGGTCATTGGAGACATGAAATACAGAATAAATGGTACCTATGGATGGGTACCTATGGATGACTTTTGCTAGAGCTGCAGGTGAGACACTCTCCTACTTCTTTTCTTCAGGCCTCCAGCAACATACAGCATTTTCCTCACAGTGCCCTCCCAAAGAGGCTCTAATGGCAAGTTAACTTTGACCATCTTACTAGTCACTATTTGCAAAGCAGCAGCCTGTGGTAAGGCACCAAACTATCAAAATCTATGGAGGAAAGATTTATCAAACAGTAGCAGGTGGTAATGCAAGCACCTAAATTTCCTGCCTGTGTCTTTACAAAGTTGCAGATTGAGTCATTCTTCCTGACACATTAATAAACAGGTTCAGTGCGTGGGAAAAGGGGAACGGGTGGTGTTTGTTCCTGCAGAGGAAAACCAGAGAAGCACCTTGGAGTCCACAAAATTTTCCAAGCCTGTTCCTCTTTGCTTATGTAAGAGCTTTATTTTTTTTTAAATAAAAGCAAGTTTACAGAGATAGGAAGACAATAAAAGGCAGTGTCATTTCCTAGCTTGTTAGTGCTAGATAAAGGTGGCAGTCTGAACAAAATCATCCTTGTCCTTATAATTTTCCTTGTTTGATTGCTTACAAATAAACCAGTTTAATAAAGGCTCTGAGATACAAATGCCACATGGCCATATTGACAGGAGCAAGGGAAAAGAAAACACAATAATCATGTTAGCTCTATCCCTCAGATTAATTACCTAGATAAAATACACATTTACCTCATTCTAGACAGAAAAATGTAATTTACCAGCCAGTGATTTAGGCAGGCACCCTGCTGTTAATAGCCAGACCCAGATGATCCTAAATAGGAGGAAAAGATGAGCTCCAAGCCTTGTGAAGGACAGGCCTCTCCTCCCCTCTTCAACAGCAGCCCCTGTGGCAAGGCTTGCATCTGCTCCTCCTTCAGCTCCAGACAGGAGCGGCTTTAGGACACAGTGGATCCATTTTAACCCCTCTTCCATATATTTCCTTAGGACTCAGCACACCTCTACTTAAGAAAGTCCACCACTGGGGAGGTTTTATCCCTGTGGTTTCACTGTAACCCAGGACACTTAAGCTGCAGTGGAGGTTGCAGCTGGAGGATGCAGCCTGGACTGCACCAGCATCCTGCCCGCTGCTGCCTCAGCTGCCCCTCAGGACACCTCAGCCTAAACACAAACTTGGGTCTTATCTTGCCAGAATCTGTCACAGGTTAAAACAGACAAGAACTGTCTATTCTCTGACAAACTGTAGTTTCCAGGCCATAAAAAAATCATTGAACTAGTATTATACCAGCTCAGTGGGGGAAAACCGACAGACCAACCCCTAACCTAAGCTCAGCTGAAATTGCATTACAGCAGATTTCTCTCCTAATAGCACTGTATTAGCCACTGAAATCAAGGCAATGCTTGCCAGAACTTTTTCATGGTCAAGCATTGAAAAATAATTTTTCCTAAACATAAGCTCTTAATGCAGGGAATACCCCAACTTGGACTTAAGCCAATAAGGCCAAAATCTTGAAAGAATTCCTGTTTAGGCACTCAGAAGGCGCCTTGAAATATCTGAAGCACTAAGTAAAGTGCAGCCATCTGAGGGATGACGTGCAGAGGAAGCTGTTGCTTAGAAGCACCTTGGTTTTCAACAGCTCTCATACTTGAGGTCACTGGATCTCAAGGTCAGACCAGGTCCTTGGTGTTGGTTTGGCTTGGTATGATGGCTGAGGGGTTTCCTCTTTCCAGAGCCGAGGTAGATGGAAACTCAACTTCCACAGGTCAACAAGGACACTGCAAACAGTGTCCTCCTTGCTTTTCTTCACAGAATCGAGGGGGGGAAATGTACCATACTGCTGCTGACCTGAACCCATCATCAAGACAAAATGGAGCATTGTGTCTTCCTGCCATAAGGGAGGAGGTTGGAGTATTGTGGGGCCTTGCAGCTAAAGGCAAGGTAACTTATGAGTAAAATGAGAGGAAAATGGTAAGACTTAAAGACATGTATTTTATCTAAATTCAAGAGGTCAGAGAAAGCACCAGTTTCTTTAAACGACCTGATTTATCCAAGTGGAAATCGAGGCAAAGAAACTTAGAACTGCTGTAACACAGTGCTGTTGAGAGCTGGTTCTGACCTCTCAGAAACTTCTTCTGTGTCACAGCCAAGCTTCTTTCAGCCTCCTCCCCACCCATGATCAAGTACTCAGCTCTGGGTGTAACTTTTATTCTAGGAAAATAATTCATAGAGCTGTATTTCAACATCTCATGCTAAGCTCTTTTGGAAACAACCTGAGCAGGTATTTGGTTCAACATCTCCCCCTAAAACACAAGGTGTTCCAGGTAAAATAATAGTAAGTAGTAAATAAATACAGTATCAGCTATAAGAATTGATGAGGTGAAAGTTTCTGGGTGGGTGCACCATCTCATCCCACTGCCTCCACCCCACTGGAGGTGGGCAGAGCCAGGGCAGGGCTACACTTGCCTGGAGGTGGCTGTGATGGGCCCCATGGCTGGCTGGATACATGGCCCAGGGCCTCATGGCTGGCTGGATACACAGCCCCCCCCCCAAAGCAGCAGCTGTACTGCTTTCTTTTATTAAAGTCTTTCATTGCATAGTTGATGTCTGTGTGAACCCTTGGGAAGCAGCAGGTGCAGGTAGTTCAAACCAATGCTTTCAATAGCCTTGGATTAATGATAAATAGTCATATATAGCTGATACAGGTGATCACACAGCTCTGCTCTATGCCTCTGAAAAGGTCTGTTCTGGCTGCAAAGCCAGGCCCCCAGTCCTTGGATGACCTTTTCTCCTTCCCTGATCCCCACAGGCAGACTCAGGGTTTTTGGCCTATAAGCAGTCCCCAGCTGTGTCTGGCTTGGTGGCAGAGGCAGCATCACTCCCACCTTCTCTGCAGGCAACCCTGCTTCTGTGTTGGCTTGGAAGCAGAATTTTGGACAACTTTCCCTATCACTCTCCTACAAAAATGCCATATGCAGTGAGAAAACCCTATCAAGGTGAGGTGTTATGGCCACACATGTCACGGATGAACCAGGTGTGTCCTGGTCCTTGATATCCTATTGCCTGGCACGAGGCAGATGTTCCCTCTCCGTGACTGCAGATGGGGTCACTTGCAGGGTACTGGCAGCAGCCTGGGAAAACCAGGCTCCATGGGGCCAGGGCAATGGAGCTGCAGCCCACGGTGCCTCCCATCACCCCTGAAGAAGGGGGTACTTGTGGCTCTGCAAAGGCAAAGCTTGTGCTGCTTTTGGGAAGCAAGGGCTACGAAAGTTTGTGCATGAACAGTTTGTGGCCAGCTGAGTGTCCCATAGAGGTCAAAGTCATGGTTCACTTGGATAGTAAGGTCCAGCAGAATCAAGGCTTTCCAAAACAAAAACTCCTTTCAGGTACATAAATACGTTTTTAGGAGATCCCACTTGGGAAGGTCTTGATCTGCATATCCAGTTGGCAGACACTGACAGGCAATTCAAGCCAGCTTTATTGTACAGGGAAGCTTTGAACATCAGCATGAACAGCTGGAGAAATACTGATTTCTGCTTTTTGTTTCATCTGCTGCAGCTATGTAGCCTCCCAAATTGTTGCAGCAGGAGGGAAACTGGAAGGCTGCAGTGGAGATGGGACATTCATGGGCAGGGATCTTGTTGAGCAACTAACCAGCTGTTCAGGCAGAAAACTGGCATTCCCATCTCTCATTCAGCAGAATGTGTTTTCTAATTGCAAATTAAACACTAATTGTGAATCGTGTGTTCTTGTCACTAAAGATATCAACACAAATGCTTTCAACAAGCGTCCTAATTTTTTAAATAGAGCCATTTAGGACAATTATTGCTTGAATTTGCACATGCAGACTACATCTATTCCAGGTTGCTGCAAGACACTGGTGTTAAGGTGGTATTTTTTATAAGCTATTGAGAAAACACATCAAGTATATTAGCACTAAACTGTAGAAAGTGCTGCTGTTGATAATGTTTCTCTTTACTACGAATGCCAAAACAGACTCATTTTCTGTGGGAAAAAATAAACATTCACTCTATCCCATTCCACTAAGCCCAGATCTTCCCTGTACCCTATCAGTTATTTTGCTGCAGTTGGTTAATTTCAGCTTTGTTAACTTCAGCAAATGAGAACATCCATTTCTTATCACAGACCTTTACCAAACACACATGCTTAATTTTGCAGAACATCTGGAGCCCATCCATCTGCTGCTACAGAGCTCAGACTGTTGCTTATTTGTGTCCTCCTCCAGTTTCTCCTCAAAGAATGTGAACTCAAAGCACTTTTTTTTGTAATTTGCCAGATTTGAACAGAACATGCAAACATGAAAAGCTGCCATGCAATATCTGTCTGAAAAAAAGCTAAAATTCAGCAGGAAAGGTCAATTCTAGACAAGACACTCATCCATGCTTCTGATTCTTGACTAGAAAAGCCTAAGTAATGGCACAAAAAGGCCATTGCTTCTCTTTTATCATCTTTTACTCTCTCCCAAGAAGTCTCTGTCAGACTTTTAACCACATTACTAGCAAAGGTTTGTAATCATAAATCAACTTTTGTTTTTTCCCCTCCAACTTGAAAAACTGTCTCTGTGTTCCCAGCCCAACCTTTTTGCACACCTTGATTCACTTATGCCTCGGATCTAGTCTATGGTTCATGATCCCTCCAGTCCCCTGAGCTGCCTGGAGTATCAGATACTTTCTCCAAACAGGTTGCATAACTCCTTGATGAACAGCATTTAATTCAGGCAGTATTGCCAGGAAGCAACATGAGGTAGGGAGAACTCAAAAGCTCATTCCACTAGCTGTGGAATGCAGTGGTGGGATCCAGTTTTTCCACTAGCCCAATATCGGCTACCCTAAAATAGAGATTAAATTAGTGAGTGCATTTCTGAAAGGAAACTGTGTATCTAAGAGGATTATTTATGTGAGTGCATGCACATGGATGCCTGTTAGAATAATGCAGATAATTTTGGGAGCTGCTATTCATCTGTCACAATTTTTGGTTTGCTGACATCTGTCTGCCTGTTTCCAAGTCAAGGCTTTCAAGCTGTAGGGCAAGAATATAACATACAGATGAAAACACATGAAATTCTGATGAATTCTTTCATAGTTTCATAGCTAAATATCTAGCAACACATGAATGTCAAATCTTATAATCAGGCTGCAGTTGGTCAGCAGAGAAACCCATTCTCTCTGGTAAAGAAATATGTCTTGTCTCTCATATATATTGATGAGAAACTAGCAGATTAATTACCAGGCAAGTCTGATTTCCCCCTTGTTAATGTTATCTGCAATCAAGCAATAAAGTCACTTCCTTTGCACAGGGTCTTAGTATACATACGGCTGACCTAGCACAGCAAATAAAGCACAGATCAGGTATCAGCAAACCAAGGTGGCAAAGAAGAGTTTGATGTCACATGAGTGCTTGTGAGTATGCACACAAAGCCCTCTTTTGCAGAAACCCAAATCTGTCTCCAAGTACATCTGCCTAACAGAATGTGTACCAAGATGAGCAGAGTCTGAAAGAAACAGGCCTTTTCTGGGCTGCAAAATATCAGGGAAAGAGTAGTTTTGCTCTTGCTACCCATCCCCACCTCCCTTTGCAGCCTTCTCCACCTGAGCAGCTCCCACCCTCCCTTCAGTGTCTCCCAGCTGCTCTCCCTGCCCCACTGCCAGCCAGCCCAGAAGGGACAGCTTCTCTCCCCTCCTTCCAGAAGGGTGGCATAATGCACTCTGTCCTTCTGACCACAGCATGGAAACTGGGCACAAATGGGGGGGGCAAACAAACATAAACAAATAATGTGGGGCTCCCTATCAACCCTGTTCCTCATCTTCCATCATATTCACTCTGTCAAGCTGTATGCTTGGTACCTGGAGCCGTTTCAGTCCTGGAAGGAAGGAAGGAAATAAAAATGGACTTTTCAATCACAAAATAGCCCATTGTGCTCTCAAGGCAGTGAGATAAAGCAGCTGGGAAACGAGATTCCTGTTTTCTGTGAGTTATGGCAACCATTTATTTCTGGTGCTAGGCTACAGAGCATGGGAAGATAGGGTCAGCATTTGCAAAGTATTCTCAAAACCCCTAAAGTGATATTCTGGTCTCTGAAGTGGGAGTAGTTTAACTGCCCAGTACTTTGATAGTCCCTCAAGAAGAAACTTGGCACTTGAAATATCTTCCCACCACTTAGGAGAGAGGCTACCACAGAAGTGTTTTGTTCACTCCAAAGCCATTTGTTCAACAAGGACAGCCTCCCAACAGAAAGGCACCACCATGAGGAGCTGCTTGTCAGAATGGTGTCCTTGTGTCATCTTTGACCTGTAGCTATGGCTCACTTCACAAATCTATACAGATGACCTTGGGGACCAACACCACTGATTGGAGGCAGGAAGTACATCAGCCTTCAACTCAAAATGTGACATTTATCTTCAGAGAGACTCCAGCACATGGTCTTGTGTGTTCTTGCACTGAATCTGTGCAGGCAATGAACTGTGGGGCAAAAAATCCAGTGTGTTTGAACAAAAGCTTTATGGAGTAGTTATTTCTTGTCTAGCTCTGAAACGGTTTAGCGCTGTCCAGAACACAAGGCTGATGCTATTCAAGTGCCCTGCACCAAACACTTTATCCTCATCACAAGACATCACACTACATAAGCCCAAACTGATACTGGAATGCAAGATAGGCAATAGTTCAATAGGCAAAAGTTAGCTGAAATCTTTTAGTGGTTACCCCTGTGAAATTTCTACCAGAAAGTCTGAAATACTGAAGAAAAGAATACCAATCTATGATGAAGGGTTTTTGTAACAGCTTCAGTAAGTTTCACCAAAAAAGAAAGTATCTGTGTATTCCAAAGTTGTTGCCTAATAAAAACAAACCAACCCCAAACAAACAAAAAACCGCCACCAACCCCCCCAAAAAACCACAAAAACTCCAAACAAACAAACAAACCAAAACCACAAACAAAAAAGAAAAAAAAGAAAACAAGAAAAGGGAAACCAAAAAAGGAAGTAAGAGAGACATGCAGTGACTGTGATGTCAGAAAAGCTGTAAGGAGTTTATACCACTAAGAATGTTCCCCCCAAAATGTCACAATATACTGAAATATCCAAAGATTCAGTGTTTTAGATGTGTTTAAATGCAGAAACTGGATGTGAGGAGAAAATGAGTGTGCGAAGGTCCTTTACTTGATCTCCTTCCATACCAATGAGCTCCCCCTGGCGTTCAAAAGTGGCTTTAGCACCAGCATTGAGAAGAAAACAGGCAACAGGAATTAGGCAAAATCAACAATGTGATGAAGGGCAGACACAACTTACAATAAATGCTCTCTTTTATTACTCAGTTCATCAAAACATTTCAGTTTTCTCTGCAAGATCTGAATCAGAGCAGCAATACAGTCATTTGTCTACTGTAACATTTCCACAGGAGCCAGCGTGACAGACTGCATGCACAGGACCTAGTGCTGTGTGTTCAAGCCCCATGAAAACTGAACCATATCTTTAAGAGCAAGAGTGACAAATTGCTTGTAGTCATCTTTTCATTACCCAGCTGTGAGCACCACACAAAAAACCAGGAAATTTCTTAAGGAAAGAAAGTGACCTTGTATGATTGCCTATTGATAATTCGTAGTTACAGAATGCCACAGTCCAACAACAGAATTACTTGAGTAGGTTTGGTATTTTGGGTTTTACTATAAATATTTGATGAGGTTTGTTTATTAGTATATTTGGTGAGTGTTTAGACATGAGAAAATTTTAATGTTTTGATAGATTTCATATAGAAATAGTTTTAATTAAGTACCCAAAGCTTTAGAAAATAAATGTTTCAGTAAGATCTGATTAAGACACATACTAATGAGAGAGGTATAAGAAAATGCAGTGAAAATATACAAATTTCAAGTGCAAAAAGAAACACCGTTATTTCTCAACAGTTTAAACCTGCTTTCTCAAAAACCATCTCTCTTTCTCTAATAAAGCTAAAATACCAGCCTTTAAATAGGCAGCCCCACTATTCAGTTGGTAGGAAAGATACATCTATTGCACTAGAAGTACAAAGCTAAGAAGAATGCATAATATTTTATTCTTAAACTTATTTACAAAAATATATTGCACCAATCCATTGTCCTGTATCCAGTAAATGTTAAGGAAAAGCCTATTATGTACAAAGTCAAAAACAGAAGTGCAAAAGCGGACTGAAAGAAAACAGAAAGAAGTTTATTTAAAATGCTAAGTACAGTTTATTACCTGACCAAAGCCTACATCCAGTACAACCTAAAATAATTTGTTGCAGCCATATCTGCAATTTCAGAAATCCTTGCATTTCTCTGCAGAACAAGCCTTATCTTTCACTCTAACCACCAGAGGGTCTACATAAAATGTAAAGGCTAATCAGAGCTTAACAGCTTCATTTCTCCAGGTAAGTGATGCTCTTTTAGGCAAATTGAAAAAGCTACATTATACACATATTTGAAACGTAGTGATAAATCAGGCATGATGGTTTTCATCCTTCCAAAACACCATGAGGAAAAATTTGCTGATTTTTCAGGACTGATTATTCCAAAGGCATTGCCAGTCCAAATTACATTAGCACAGCATATGGTCCTGTCTCAGTCTACCTGCCACTGGGACTGTCATGATGCATTTCTGGGGTGTAGGTAAGGAGAACAATCATAACCCAGAGATGAAGCAATGCCTGGGGAAAGAAAAGAAATAAACTTAGCACTGAATCATCATCCACAGCAGCAGTAAATAGGAGAGCTCTCAACAAGAGCTAATAAAACTCGTTTTGTAGAAATATTTTGATTAAAATATTTTTTCTATTAATCAGATACTTCTAAAAAAATAATTGGCATTTGAACAATGAAATGCTGAATCAGATTCTGAAGAAGCTATTTACAGAAAACGAAAGACTTTACGCAAGCAGCAAAAATAAAGCAGCCTGTTTTCCTACAGATTTGTGTTAATCTGGTTTCTCTTTTCCTCCAGTGACTTCAGCTCTTCCCTCTGACACCCAGTCCCCAGCCAGCACATTATGTGATGTGCCTCGAGTGACTGGTAAGCCACTACTCACTCTTGTGCCAACTGGCTGACACCAGACTGTAAAACAGCCAAGTTCTGCTTTCCTTCTCCTTACTACAGGCACTGATTGGAGGCATTTTTATGAATTCTGCAGGAATGTTAATTCTTATTCAAATTTGGCTGAAATTATCCAATTAGAATCGAAGCTGCCTGGAGTGCAAAAAGGAATACATAATCCACATTTATTTTTAAAAATATTTTTAAAAATTCAAGTTATAGTAGTCATGGTCAAGGTTTGAGCTGAAAAGGGGTAACTGCCACTGACTGCTCAGCTCATATACAGCCACCATTAAGCCTCCCTTCAGATTGCATCTTAGGCAGCAGAAGCCTTCAGTGGTTTTTATAAAGCCTGCCTTTCCACAGGTCCCTGTAGCTGACAGGCACCTGCCCTCCAGTGGACAAGGGAGGCATTTCACTTCTAGCAGTTGCCAGCCTGACAATTTTGCCCAATGTGGGCGAGCAATTTTCTACTATTTGTGCAAGTCTACCAAGAAAAACTTCTCTTGCTACTTTTTCAGCTGCTAGAGAGGAGTGATCATTAGTCACTGAAAAAAACCAAAGTGAAGAGTCAAATACTTAAAAAAGCTCTAAAAAATGTCATTTTCCTAAATGCAGTGCATGCAGGCATGCCAGGTTAACCTTGGCAACTGGTCACTACTATTCCATATTTTACCACTAGCCATCTACTTTCACAGGGCTTTCAATGGTAGTTACATAAGTGTCTTTAAGACAGCTATACTAAGAATTTCTGGGGAAAACTGAAAACTGCCAAGCAACATGACTCTAAAATGCTGTTGTATAAGTATTATTTGGTCCACTTTCCAAAAACCCACATGGAGTTGTTAATTATAGCCTTTCGAACATCAATCTTGCCATTTAAGACATACATTTAAGGCATATAAATTGGCTACAGAAATCTTGCATCCAAGAAAGCTGACTCACCATGTAAATGATTACAAAGACTCTTGCTATGGGGTATCGCCTCAGAAAGATTCCCAGCCGAATGCTACACAGGCAACAAGAGAAAACAAAACACACAATTCAACACTGAGCAATAAATTCCTGTTCCTCTCATCCCACTCACCACAAACTCAAACATCATGGCTTTGTTTCTGTCTTGAATTGGCTGAAATATACACAAGGCTTTGTTGTTTTCTTGAATTTTACTTCATGGACTCAAAACATTAAGTGGGGTGAGAAAATTCACCAATAAAACATATTCTCCTAATTTAATCCAAATCATAGAAATCCTTTCACAATGAAATTCAAGTACCAAGGAAGCACAAAGAACTTTCTATCAAGTTATCTTGCGTTCAAAGAAGTATCACCAGATTTTGTTTTCTGTTGGTATTTGGTTCAAGTTTTGTAGCAGACCTTTGCTACAAATACTGTCAATTCACCTAACTTCTCAGAAAGGGATCAAAGCAAGTCTATTGCTGGATCCAGAATGATTTGCATTTACTAATTCCTCAAACAGATTATCTTTCAAGGTAAACAGCTGCATTGGCTTAGAAGGCAGAATCTTGTCTTCATCAGGACTAAAAGAGCACAGATGATACTCCCCCACTAATACACTCTTACTGTGTTTATCACAGACACAGCCAAAACCTCTGAAAGTAAAAAATGTAGAAGACGGTAATGAATTAGGTTAGATTTTTTTTCATAGTTTAGAGAACCTCCTGCATCAAAATCTGTAAGAGCTTTGTTTAAATAATTGACTATAATTTGCAAAAGCTCAAGAATATTAATATCATAGGAAAGCACAAGTGAAATGGGGCAATATTTAGTAATTTATACCATACTTTAGCTGCATTATTTTTAACTTTTACCTTCATAAAAGCGATACAAACCAAAGTGTGTCACTTGGAAACTGTAAAAGGATGACAGCAGCTGCAAATGCGTTGCCCAGGGGCACTCTTACCTAAACTGATCTATAGTACTGGCAGCTTTGCGGACTCTCCCATACACCCCTGCCACGCTGGTATCCACGTCACTGAACAGGACGGGAACACTGCGCATACGAGCACCTGTTTGAAGGGGAAAAAGGCAAAAAATTAGCCAAGCTGTTGTTTAACTAAAACAAATTGATAGTATATAACAAAGATATATAAAAATAATATAAAAATAGTGATCAATGTGATTGAAGTGTCATCAATTCTTGATAAACTTACAATCAAGTCAAACATTTCTTCAACTTGGTATATTTTTTTAATTTATTAGCTTACTAAATGGATATCTTGATATTCAACTCTATGATGTCACAGTAACTATTATGAGGTGTATAAAATGATGGGCTTGATACTTGCCACAGTTTCTCAAATTTTTTTTACTCTTATACAGTGAAACTTTCATTAGCATTTCTGACACTAACTTGTATATTCAACAATTTTTTACTTTATTTACATTTTTACTATGTATTGATTTTATTAAAAAAAAGAAAAAAGATTCTCAGATAATGTTACTTTTGTGCAACTAAACTTCAGCTTCCTTAAGTTACTTATAGACAACTCCTGCTTTGATAAGCAGAGAAACAAAAGACTGGACTGTTATTTCAAACCTCTTGGTGATTGTCCCTTGCTTTTAAAGCTACTTAAGAGATACACAAAATGACAAACTTTGACTCGGCAAAGTAACATCTCAACACCGTGGATCAACTGCTGAGGTTGTCCCAGAGATACACAATTGACAAACCAACCTCATCAGAACCATTACATTTTAAGCTGCTTTTCAAGAAAAACAGAAAGGAATAAATTAATTTCAACCAGATCAATTCTCAAAAGGAAGTATTCCATTCTTGCCCTTCTCCTAAGCCCTTTTTGCAAGAGAATACTTAGATCCTGCTTCTAATATTCAGTTTAAACCCCAAAATACAGGTTTATTTGCACCTGTGACAGGATTGTTCCAATAGTGCCATATTATTTAGAATTGAAGATTAAATTGGCTTTGTTAAATTTACTGAGGTCATTTGCACACAAAAAGGAGCTTCTAATTAACTATTTTTATGATACTGGCTGATGTAGAGAAGGTCTCTAGCATAAGTGGCCTATTTTCAGCACTTATTTTTCCTTACAAACTCAGACTTTCGGGGAAAGGCATTAGGAAACAGAAAAGCCTGAACTGCAGAAAAGACAAGAGTTTAAAGTATTGCATTTCCTTATTTACCTTCAGCACCATCAATGCCTGCCATGTTAATGGAAGGTCCATTAGCACTCGTGCCTTGGAGAGCCTTCAGCTGTTGCTCGAGCCGTTCCAGTTGGTACACAAGTGAGTTCTTCTCTGTGCTCAGGCTCTCTAACATGGTTTGCTTCTGAATTAGTGTTTCTGTCAGCTGATGAAGCCGATTTTCTAATTCTGTCTGACTACTACTGCTTAGAGTCTTGTTTGTGAGCTAAAAGAAAAGCAAAGAAAAAATATCATTCTAAATTCCAGCTCTGACCAACTGACATATTACAAAACTGTAAAATAATCTAAGCTTTCAAGAACCAAATTACTCCACTGCAGAATTTTTACAGGACAATGCCATCAAAACTATCACCAGTGAGTGCAATAGAGGAAAGTTAATTTCAACAGTTGTTAACTGTTTACATTACACAAGGAGCTCAATGTAAAAATGTATCTGTTTTCCACCTATAATCCTACAAAAGTTCCTGTATAACCCTAAATTTGATCACACAATCACTGCTATGCCTCAAAGACAAGTTCAGACAGCAATCATAAGCAAGCTAATCCAGCCTGACTACCATACTTTCAACTTAGTGAGTACATAAAAATGTTTTCAAGCAAGGAAAACAAAACTCAGCACAAGGAAAGCAAAACTCAGTACAAGGAAAGCAAAACTCAGTACAAATGGGGAGAATCTGATGCCATTTTACAGGAAAACTTGAATGAAACGGTGAAAATGCAGGAAATGTTGCAGAAGAACTGAGGAGCAGTGAGGCAGAAAATATGGTTGTACTAGCAAACAGAAACTGCATGGCCAGCAAATGGATCATGCATTTGACATGGATCATGTAATTCAATTTGCAGAAAATATTTAAAGCAAATAGGAATCACCAGATTTGCCATATGTGCTATAGCTCATCTATTCACTACAGTCTTGGACCTCAGCCACATTGTGGCATCATATTCCACAAAAATGTAGCTTCACTGATGAAAAAACAGAATTATCAGGGATTACAGAGATCCAAAATACAAATTAAGTGCCTGCAACAAGGCAGGTACAGGTAGTCCTGAAGTTCAGCACTAGCAGAAAATTCATCTGGCAACATGCCCAAGTAACCCATCACAACACAACCATTTCCAAATCCTCTGACATGGTAACTGCACAGCTGACCACACCTGACTCCAGACTACCAATTTCTCCACAAACAGACTACTTTTCACTATGCTAAGGTAATTTAACAAAATGAGGCCTATGCCTTCATGCTGCCCAAGGAGACTGTGGGGGCTGACAAGTATGAGGAGGTTCCAAAAGGGATTAGATTGATACAAGGAAAACAGGTCCATCAACACACCAGTGGAACTTGGTAGAGACTTAAACACTAACAACCCTAATTCAACTGCTGATGCTGAGCAGGTACACGGAGTGAAGAAGTGGCCAGGCTCACATGCTGGCCCCTACTGCCACTGGCCAAGATAGAACAGTGGGCCAGAAGGATCACTGAGTCTGCAGGACATAACCAAGGTTCTGTGCCCAGCTACAAGGATCTTGGCAGAATTCATAATGACCTAATCAAACTCCAGTGAGGTTTTTTAGTTTGCAAAGAGAAGAATGTTGATCCAACACCCCCCACCAGGTCTAGTTGGGACAGAGGCTGATTTTCCCCTCCCTTTATATAAAAGCACATACAGCTATAAAATCGGCTATTTACATGGATCCCTTCTTGTATTCCCTACTCTCAAAACTCTACTCTTTATTGAAAACAAGTACACTGTGCCTCGCATGTAGAATGCTTATGGGATTTTTCAGGATAGGTTAGTCAAATGAGTAGTTCCTATCACTGTTTTCAGAACTGAAGGGGATAAAATTATTTTCTATACACACCTGATTTCTGAGCTTCTGAATTTCTTCCTCTCTGTCTTTTATTCTGCTTTGCAAAGTATTCTTTGTTCGATACAATTCTTCTTCAGTATAATGGAGTTCCTATAAAATTTATCACAATTACAAATACAAGATTTTACACATATACGTATTTTAAAAGACACACTCTAGTTATCTAGAGTTTCACAACAGAACACAAGAAAACAATATTCTGCACTCAAATACAAACTGAAATACTGTCTTAGTTACATGTCTGGCTAGGATGGAGGGTATGGGGAAAGAGAGAGCTGAGCATCAAGACACAACCTACAAGGCCAATTAAATTCTTTTGCGGAGACTACCCTAATATAAATATTAATCCCGACTAGTTTACTAAGAGCCACACAATTTCATTGGGACCATAATTCATCTTCCTTACACTTTCACCATTTGTTGTAGTCCTATCTTGAAACTATGTCAATAATGTAACGATTACAAAATACTCAGGGGGTATCTGTATTCCTAAAAAACCTCATTAATTCAAAATACCATTCTTTAAACATATTTGAAAACCCTTGGCATATCTATCTGTAATTCTGTACGACATACATCTTCCCCTAAATTTTAGGATAAATTAACATAGCAGATGTGAAAGGAGAAGGAATATTAATAAAAAACAAATTACTGAAGAGTAAATCTAACCATAAGTTCTGTTACTCCCATGATATAGTGGCAATTTTAGCTCCCACTTAAAGACATGTCAAGCTTATTTTTTAAATTAAGACCATCTTCAAATCACTATCACTTCAGCTGTCAGTTGCTACAGAAAACACATAATCCTGTTCTCCCTTTGAACCATCAGATGTACAAAAAATAACGCCTCTACTTATTTTCCATCTTCAGTTTCAGAAACCTTTTGACAATAGTTAAAGCAACTCCCAGACAGAACTGACCATAACTATATTAAGTATCAACACAAGCAATTATGTTAAAAGCACATGTTAACGGGTGTCATCCAAAAGAAGATTTCAGTTTCTGCAATAACCAATAATGCTTTTTTTAATTCACCTCACTCTTTCTATTGACTTAAAACATATTCCTCAGAAGGGCAGGAGTAACAAAATACAATCTACCATCTGCTTTGACATAATAAACATCAGCTACCCATCAAGAGCAGACCTCGACTTCTGCCTTTTAATTAGTTCAAGCTGCAAGAATCCCATTAAAATGTAATTTCTGGAAGGATAGATAATCCTATAAGATAAATTGTTCCTAGCAGATACAGAGTACTCGTGCTTTCCTCGTTATTAATTCTCTTTACATGAGCTTTTTCTTACAAGGAAAATTTTTCACAGAGTGCAAAGTATTTGTCCAATTCCTACTGAATAATAAGTTCATTCACATGAAATAAGAGTTTGCCTTTTTTTCCCTGCTCTATTTTTTGTACAAAACTGATTATATCAAGGCAGAGTTTGCGCAAAAAGATGACACAATCTGACAGAATTCATTAACATAATTTTATCAGCAATTTGCCTAATAGAGTAGCTTACAAGTAACAACAATTAATTCAGAACTGAGTAACAAATGGATTAAATAAAGTACCTCTAAATTGGTACTACAATGACATTGTCTTACAAGCTGAAACTTATGTATTAATTGAGCACAGGAAGTTTCACAGTAGCCAATTTCAGTATTACTGTTTCTTGATACAAAAAATGTTACAAATTTTACTCTATCCTTGTTGTTTGATTGTTTCCCTGCTGAATAAAATTCAAGATCCTGATCAATTCTGTGCACTCCTTAAGGTCCTGTTTATTCAGCGAGATCTCTGTTCATCAGGAGTATCCAGAAGGCCCTGACCATTGCTTAGTTCTGGCTGCACCTTCCTTGACCTAATGACATTCCCCAAGCTTTTGGGGATTTCTTTGGAATACTAGACAAAAAATTAATTGAACATCGCCCAAGTATCCAATTATTCTCTTATTAAGCCAAATGCTTGGCTGATGGCACTACACGGGGCCTAAAAAGAGATCCAGCTTTCAAGAATTCCTTACCTGTTTTTGCCGTTCTAGCTCAGCTTCTGCCTCTTGCTTGGCCATTTTATGTGCTGATATCTGCTCCTGTAGGTCTTGAAGCTGCTCTCTCACTGACTCAGCTTCACTTACCTGCTGTGTCTCCATATCCTGAAAGAAACAGAAATGTAACCATTTCACTAACATTCAAACATTACTGCAAATCTGTCGTAAGTAACAGCAAAAAAAAAGTAGTATATGCAATATTTCTTCAAAGGAAAAGGAAGGTGTGGGTGTATTGGATAAATGACATTTGGTCATTTTATACAGAATATTTTTACTAATACGGTAAAAAAATACACACATTTTGTGAACATGAAAAGCCTCCATTTCTTCCTTTCTACTGTCTACAGGCTAAAACTGTAAAACAGGCTTGCATGCAAGCTGCTGTGTTGAGCCCATTATGCCAGCAGATGACTTGGATTACACTGCTTCAAGAATTAGTAGCTCTTGCAGAAAAGGATATAGGTGATGGCTAGAAAAATCACTATGCTTGTTAGGAAAGATACTTCCCTCGAAAGGAGTACACAGTAGGGAGAGAAGAGAGAAGTCAGGTAATTAATACTAGAAACAACAATCTCACAGTATACAAGAAAGCAGTCCTTTGTTGTAGGTAAGTACAAATGCAGGTGTACATAGGCACATACCTGCATCTCTGTTCTCATCTGCTGTATTTGCCCCATTAGTTTTTGTATTTCTTCTCTCTGAGTGTCTCGCTCATGTCTCAGTTCCTCCAGTTCCACCGTGCTTGCTGTATTGCTATCCAGGCCTTCAATACCAGAGCCTTCTTTTAAGCTGTTTATCAGCTTTTCTTTAGACTGAAAAAATAAGTCAATATATTATTCATAGCAGCATTGAACAAGTACTCAACTAGAATATGCTCTAACAACTTTGCTCTAAAATTCACACATAGACATAAAGCACTGGTTTATCTGTTCTTTTATCCAATAATGACCCCACACATTTGGAAATGAAAATGCTTCCGTATTGTTAATTTTTCTGATTTCCTGTATGCCTTAAGACTAGGTTTACTGAAAGCCTGTGTTACCTATGGAAGAGTACAGCTTTGTTCTTTACAAGTGCCTGGAACGTTAAACTTGTCATGGATAACAATTTTGGCCCTCTAGGTACCATAACAGAGAAGCTGCACACTAACAGACACTAAAAAAAGACACTCATGACAAAACTGACCTCCTTTTTTTCCTGCCAGCAAAATCAATAACCAAATACAGCAATAACTCTTCCAGGAAAGAGGATAGACCATTTTATTCCGAGTCAGCCTAGTGTTACCTCAACACTGACTTGTGATTTCAGGCTTTTCGTATTTACCAAGATGATTTAAAACCTGTCCTCAAACATTCGACTAAATTAACTACTCTAAACAGAGATCTCTATCTTTAACATCTTGCTAAAGTTTATAAACAAGACTCAAACTGACCACATTTGGACATGGTATCTTTGACAAATTAAATAGTACAGAACTCTGCACAAAATACCTGATTTTGCCATTGTTTATATAATGTTGATCACAAGCAACCTTTCAGGACATGGAAAAATATTTTCTGGTTACATGTTAAGTATACATTCTATGCTATGCTTCAGCCTCAAGCAGAACAAAAGAACATTATTGAATCAAGAATACTGGATATGGAACAAACTGTAGATTGCATCTACTTAACTATCTGGACCCTTGGACATGGAACACACTGAGAGATGATGCACAGTAAGTGCAAAGGTGCACCTGGATTTTTTTTAAGGTTCAGGACCTGAACTACCACTTCAATTCCATAACTTCATCTCTAAACTGAAGTTTACAAAATGCAGACTGGTAGCTGTTCTATGTATGCATCATTATAGACATGCCCCAGAAGACATTAAAGGACACATGAAAAAAAAATCCCCCAAGTTAGATTCTTTGACACATGACACCTTAAAAAAGTTAAAGCATACAAATCAAACTGCATTTCTTCACAACAATGCTTACTTGGAGAATGCGAGTAGCTTTCTGTTTATAGTCTGTCAGTTCCTGTTTTGCAGAATCTAGGTGGCTTTTAGTTACTTTGACTTGCTGCTGAAGCTCATCAGCTCGCCTCTTTTCATCTAAATACTTTCTCTCTGCTACAGTTATCCCTTCTGCCAAGTTCTGACGTTCTGCTTCCACTTTACTTAGACGAGCTGCAAACTCATTCTATGAGCAATAAAGAAACAATACTTTGTGTTTAAACACAGTCTCAACTTTAACCTAGAAAGGAAAAAAGACAGTTTAAAAGCAACTACACAGGGCACACCACCTCCTACTTAAAGACACATTACTGCTATGTGGAAAAAAATTCTGCTTGCTTAAGCAAGTGGTAAATAATCTGAGTAAGAATATGGTTTTCTTTCCCTCACCACAAATAGTGAGGGAATAACAATCTTCCTATTATTCATATTTATTTAGCAAACAAAAAGCAAGATTGCCTCTCAAAAAATATTATCAATTGTAGTATGACATATTTTGAAGTACTTTAAAAAAAACCAAAACAGACACTAATAAAGATTTTCAGAGATGTTATTATACATAACAAAGGCCAAATTAAGTGTGAAAACATTCTCTATCAATAATGTACTTGCACCTTTACCACAGAAGTGATCATCCATCTTAAGATCTCACAGTAAAATTGTGTAACAATAAGGTGTGTAACAACACACCATGGAAAACTAAACTGAATACTGATTTACTTTTAAAATATGTATTAACACTAAAGTTAGCATGAAAAAAAACCCCAATAAAAATTGTCAACATTAATCCTCAAAAAACTTTACTCACAAAGCTTTCAAAATAACATATAAGAAGTAAATTAGCATCTCAAAGATACTTAGTGCAGCAGACAGCACATCCTTCCAAGCAATTAGTGCCCTGAACAGGAACTGAAGTCAAAGGGAGAAGAGAGCACTTGGAACCTCACAGATCTGATCTCAAAAACAGTCTCAAAGGCTTCCTTACTCTTCATGTCTAACCTGCATTTGTTTATAACTTTCTTGTTCTCGCTTGAGTGCAGAGTCTGCATCACGCAGCCTCTCCTGAAGAGTTTGAAGAGCTTGATTTTGTAAACTGCTTCCTTCACTGTGGTCTTGTATTATCCTGAAATAGAGACACACATTAATTGGAAAAGAAGCAAGCTAGTGTGATTTTTTGTGTAGAAATATAACCTCCTTGCTTCCAGACCAGCTTTGAAGATTTGCCCAGTAGATTACTGCATATGGCTCACTACAGGTGTAAAGCCTGGAGTTAATGACACACACTTCTTCTCCCTGGCCTATATTCTGAAGTGTCCACTTGCTGATTTACATCCCAGCACTGAGACAAGTTTAGGAAAGACTTTATATTTGTGGATAAGCAGGACTATTTTTCAAGAAAAAATAAAATTCTTGGGACCTCAACTTCAGGCCTCTGAAACAAACATAAATACTTTATACAAAATGTATTTCAATAATCAGATGGCAACTGATGCCCTATTTAATACTCACTTGCCCTGTTCCCACTGCCAACTATGATATAGCAGTCTCAGAACAAACTTTAATTCTTGTATTTCGAATCTTTCCTCATTAGTTTATTATTTTTCATTCTTGAAGAGACTAAATTATCTACCTTGATTTTTTCAAACTTATTACTATTTGCAGAATTCCAAAGTATGAAATTATGAAGTACCGTGATTTTTCATTCTGCAATGCTTCCAAAGCTTCTGTCCGAGCACTTAAGAGCTGATCAGCTTCTTGCAACCGTACTTTCAGCACAGCTAGCTGTGAATCTTTGGCACCAACAGCTTCTGTCAGATCATCAACTCGAGCCTGAAGTTCTCTAACCATCCTGTCACTCTTTGAGTGGTCAGCATTCCACTTCTCCATCTTCTCCCGGGATTTGTTCAGTTCTACGTAATAAGAAGGTTCTTTGAAGTTTACAAAAGTAGACATTGCAAGGTCTTGTAAGCAGTCAGGATGCACATATCTCATTTCTTGAAGAAAAAAATTAAATACAACCAAGCTGAAGTAAAACTGAAAATCTATGAGCTACCGGGAAGTAACAAATGCCAGATTGGCTGTCAAAGCACAACCCATAAAATTTTGGAGGTGATCTCAAAGCAGACATTTCCTTCTGGGTCACACTGCAGATGACAGATTTCACCTGCCCCACTCCTTGCAGTGGCCTTCTGTCAATTATCTCTGTGTGAACACAAACCTCTGCATAAAGCATCTCTAGTTTAACTCTAGTTTGAGTTTGTTGTCACATAAATAACAATAGAAAAATACACCAGTGGTGAATAATGCCTGAATACTTAGAAGCTTGTGTTTTTAATCTAACATCACATATTAAACTTCACCGGAAATTAAAATCATCTGTCTTATGCAGTTACTGTGAAAAAAATGTGGTACCTCAATTTTATGCCTAGCAGCAGGAGTTTGCTGTATGTTTTATTGTTTAATTTGTATTCACATTCTCTACATCTGTCATTTAATCTGGCTTTGAAAAAGCCAGTGATGTCATATTAAAACTACTAATTTTATATTTTTACTGTCAGTTTCTAGGCATCAGAGACTGTAGTCTACTACGGCCAGAAAGAAGTCAGTTTAAAGTATTTAAAGGAATTTATTCATTTAAAAGTATATTGAAATAGCAATTAAAATGGAAGAAAAGTATTTTAAACACGGTATTTGCTACCAGTGTTTTAATAACACGTAAGCTTTGTAACTTACTTGAACACATCATTTTAATCAACACTTGTTTTATCTTTGTAGTTGAACAAGCCTTCTAATTTCTCCCATCTCATTACATGGCAAGTCATACAAGCAAATGTACCTGGAGAGCTTTTATTATAAATACACAGAGCATTGTTTCCTAGTTCACTAGCATTTTACTCATGTTATAGCTGAAGTACCTTCTTGTGTTTCTTTGGACCTCTGTATCAATGAAGCCACTTCTTGATTTAACGACTGAACTTCATTTCGCAGCAGCTGGTTCTCCAGGCGAAGATTGGACAGCTCATGTGATTTGGTATCATCATTAGCTGAAAGGCTGGGGTTGGTTACTGCATTTAGTGATGAATCCTTCACGCTGCTCCCTTGTGCTCCCAGGCCAGAGTCTGAACTGTCTGGAGTTTCTGTACAGAGAGATGCAAGTTAGAACTAATGTATGTATCTAATAAGCTGCCTTTATACAAACAGTAGTTCCATGTTCTGCATCAATGGTTAAGTAACAACAATGATAATAAATCAAAATAGTTTATACTGAAATGGAATATGGAGCTATTTCTCACAAGGAACTGCACAAAATAGAACTATTTACATTTATGCATATTTATGCATCATACAGTGTTTTTGTTAATACTGCATGATAAGACATAGAAGCTATAAAATTTCTCATTACATAAATGGAAACTTTATGATTTCAAAACATTAATGCTCTATTTACGACTTTGCTGCTCAGAGAAGTCCTCAGAAGCTGAAGAGTAACAGAAAACATTAAATACACATAGCAACTAACTGAACAAATTTTTAGTACAAGCTCATTCTGGGTTTCCATTCAGAATTTGTCAATGTCAATTTTATTTTAAAAGAGAGAGAACTATAAAGGAACTCCTAGCAGTATTCTGAACAACAGTCCCCTGCAGGGAAGGAGGAACCAACAGCCTTTTCCCATCATGCACAAGCATCCTTGATTAGTGCTGTGAAAATTCACTGTAAGAATCTTGATTCCAGCATGCAGATATTTGGCAGCTTTGCAGCAATGTTAAGATAAAAAATGACATAGTAAGCAATGAACAAACAAGCAGGCAATCCAAAAATATTACTGCTGAATTTAGTATGTCCCAGGGGAGTAACTGCTGAAAATCCAGGGAGGGGGCCAGGCCGCAACTAATTCCAAGCAAGACTGCAGTGAAATCGTTAAAACTTTATTTACTTCCCCCTGTGATCACTAATCAAGCTGCTTCACCTTTCTTCTTACCACTGCAACAGTCCCTAATACCCCAAGACCAGGGAACTGGGGCACATTATTAATTCTGAGCACCACCACACCCACAAGTAGCAGCAGTGACAGGAAGATTTCTTCCACATTTTCTCAAGCCCTTCTGATTTAGGGGATTCTAAGGAGTGTCATTATCTTTCCTTTGATTTAGTTACACAGTTTCCAACTTATGAAACAATTTAGGCTGATTTCTTTTTCTGGAAAACTCAACAGATTAATGAAACTAATGAAGCAAGAAATGAGCCATTTATAGCACAGACTAGATTCTAACCATGGCAATATACAAAGTATAATGTTAATTGGTTTTGTCTATAGCTAATACATCATAAGATACTTTGACAGATTCTATGCTGAATATTTAAATGACAAAGATATATCTGTACAATCAACTTTGGAAAACAGCATGTTCAAATCCTATATTGTAACTACATCCCTTCTTATTTAGCAGCTCCACAATGCAAACTCTGCTCAAAAATCCTCTGAATAAAATTCAACAGGCCACACTGAGCAAACCAGATGTTTCTTAAGCACCAATCAGCAAGGTCACAGAGCCAGGTCTAATATATTTGAATTATTATTAGTAATAAACCTTACTAAAAAGTCATTAACTCAGAAACAGAAAAATACTCACATCTTTGGAAATTATCCCTTTTTATGTCTAAAGCTTTTCAGCATCCTTAATTTAGTAAGTAAAAAAAAATGGCATTTACAATGCTTTACATGCTCAAAGTACTGAACAAATACTAAAGTATTCTAACTACATTATTAATAACAGAACCACTTGCTTCAATTTTCTAAAATAAGTAATAGCAAAGTAGCACAGCAACAAGGATGGAGTACAGACTGGACAGTTTGATAGAGAACACAAGTTCTTGACGCTTCCCAGCCACATTCTCCTTGTTGACCTGAGCACAGCCCCATCTTTTGACTGGCTGGCCTGGAGGCTCATTTGGCCCTCTGGATTTAGACTGCAGTCATGAACTACTTCTGGCAAACCCAGATGCTTTATCTCTCTAGCTCTCTCATGCCTGTAGCTCTGCAACACCCTATCCACGTCCAGCTTCCTGCAGGACAAGCAAGTTTGCCAGCTTACCCCTCCTGCATGGTGGAACAGGGAATACCGCACCCCACCTCACGTGCTGCACTGGGCAGCAGCCAACACCATCTATCTGTGGGTGGAAGTCACTCACCCTCCTACGTGGCAACAGCAGCTAAGGGCCTCAATGACTGAACAAATGCAGCAGCACCTGCGCTTCTACATGGGGACATATGGGGCTGATGCAAGGTTAGATCACAGTTCAGAGAGGTCAGGGTGAGCAGTAGCAACAAGGTAGATCCAGAGCACAAAAGATTTAGGTATTAACTATGTGCTTGTCAAATTAGCATGGTACCGAGTATGACCTCAGTGATGAAAAAATGTGAAAAGCCCTGCTGTACCTCACCCATTTGACATACTACCACTATTAAATGTTCCATGAAGTGACAACAAACGCGTTACCTAGCCTTACCCTAGACATACTTGGGTTTTAAATATCTCTAGGTTCAATACTATTTAACTACCATTGCCTTGGCTCCTCACGGCATTATCTTCAGTAGTTTTTGCACTCTGTGTACTAGTAGACACAGAACTAATGCTTGAAGTCCGAGAGTGATTTTGAAGAACAGGTGCCTTGCTCTTCTCTTTTTTAGAATCTATCCTTCCATTAGGTTCTTTCTCTGAACTGTTGAGAAAATCAAATAGCAATTCATCATCAGGTTCTGACTTTTTTCTTCTCACAAAATGTGAGGCAGCTCTGGGTGTGGAAGCATTTTCTACTGGAGAAGCTGCCTCTGAGGATGTCCTACGTGCTGTTTTAACATTCGCTGTTCCTGCCAGGATTGTGGCCTTTTGGTGTTTAATATTATCGGCTGCTGAGGAGATGTAGGCTGCTTTGGATGATGCCTGGTATTTCAGTTCTCCAGTATGCTGGCGCACTTCAGAATATTCACTGGCAGAGTCCAAGTTCTTATTATCATAAACTGCACTGCTTGATGTGTCTTTTTTGCTCAGAGCCGATGCAGCTCCTTGATCAACTCTGTTGAGTAGATCCTCTGCCTTTCCAGCAAGATCAGCAAGCCAAGACATGATGAGTGTCTGTTGATGAACTCTGTACAATTAAAATTTCAGGACCATATACTGCAAAAGACAAAAGGATTACAAATCAGATTGTATGTTTTACCTAAACAATGGCTGTCAATCTATCAGTGCTGTAGTTATTTTAATACTTTCCTTCTACTCGTTGGTATATTGCTGTTTTGGTAACTAATGGAAATAAAACAAATCAGTTTCTGAGGAATACAGACAAGACCTAGGTTTTTAATCAAGGCTATTATAATCAGACCACTGTATCAGTTTCTGGTGTCATCACCTGCTACAGAGTACCACAGAAGAGAAAACAACTATGCCTTAGACGTTTGGCCTGCAAATTCCCAACCTGGCTCCGGCAGGGGATCTTCTTCCCCACAAACTCTGCAGCCCGCTGCCCCTCCCGTGACACCAACACGGCGCACAGGTGCGTGCCTTCACCTGCACCACGGGCCTGCGACACCACACCGGCGGCGTGTGCCTGTACCCCAGCTCCCGGGAATGGCTCCTTCACCCCGGGACCGGACTGTGGAAGGAAGCGCAGAGCCGAGCGGAAGGGCGACGTTCAGGGTGGCCGCTGCCCCCCACCCCCAGCACTGCCTGTCCGCGGCCCTCCCCAGGCCCGGCCCCACTCAGGAGCGCCGGGGGCTCAGCACGGCCCGGCCTCACCTCCTGCAACCGCGGGGGACGCTCCCGAGGGGAGCCGTGAGGGGCCGGCGGCCAGCGCCGGTCAGCACAGAGCCGCGGGCCGCGCCGGGCAGCTCAGCTCCATCTTTTCCGGCAGACGTGGCCGCCTTTCCGGGGGCGCCAAGCGCAGGCGCAGGGAGCAGGACCCCGCCCCGGCACTCTCAGACACCGCCCCGGCACTCTCAGGCCCCGCCCCGGCACTCTCAGGCCCCGCCCCGGCACTCTCAGACACCGCCCCGGCACCCTCAGGCCCCGCCCCGGCACTCTCAGGCCCCGCCCCGGCACTCTCAGGCCCCGCCCCGGCACTCTCAGGCACCGCCCCGGCACTCTCAGGCCCCGCCCCGGCACTCTCAGACACCGCCCCGGCACTCTCAGGCCCCGCCCCGGCACCCTCAGGCCCCGCCCCGGCACCCTCAGGCCCCGCCCCGGCACTCTCAGGCCCCGCCCCGGCACTCTCAGACACCGCCCCGGCACCCTCAGGCCCCGCCCCGGCACCCTCAGGCCCCGCCCCGGCACTCTCAGACACCGCCCCCGGCACTCTCAGACACCGCCCCGGCACTCTCAGGCCCCGCCCCGGCACCCTCAGGCCCCGCCCCGGCACCCTCAGACACCGCCCCGGCACTCTCAGACACTGCCCCGGCACCCTCAGGCACCGCCCCGGCACCCTCAGGCCCCGCCCCGGCACTCTCAGACACCGCCCCCGGCACTCTCAGACACCGCCCCGGCACTCTCAGGCCCCGCCCCGGCACCCTCAGGCCCCGCCCCGGCACCCTCAGACACCGCCCCGGCACCCTCAGACACCGCCCCGGCACCCTCAGATACCGCCCCGGCACCCTCAGACACCGCCCCGGCACCCTCAGGCCCCGCCCCGGCACTCTCAGACACCGCCCCGGCACTCTCAGACACCGCCCCGGCACTCTCAGGCCCCGTCCCGGCACTCTCAGGCCCCGCCCCGCCACTCTCAGACACCGCCCCGGCACTCTCAGACACCGCCCCGGCACTTTCAGACACCGCCCCGGCACTCTCAGATACCGCCCCGGCACTCTCAGACACCGCCCCGGCACTCTCAGACACCGCCCCGGCACTCTCAGGCCCCGTCCCGGCACCCTCAGGCACCGCCCCGGCACTCTCAGACACCGCCCCGGCACTCTCAGACACCGCCCCGGCACTTTCAGACACCGCCCCGGCACTCTCAGATACCGCCCCGGCACTCTCAGACACCGCCCCGGCACTCTCAGACACCGCCCCGGCACTCTCAGACACCGCCCCGGCACTCTCAGACACCGCCCCGGCACCCTCAGGCCCCGCCCCGGCACTCTCAGGCCCCGCCCCTCCACCGGACGTGGGCGGCGCTTGCCGCTCGCGCCACCTGGCGGCGTTTTCAGTAATTTTTGAGGTAAGACTTGCCAGGAATTGCGAATGCCACAGAATCAAAGAATTATCTATGTTAGATAGGATCTCAAAGATCATTGGGCCCAGCTGTTAGTTCAGCACTACCAAGTCCACCAGTGGAACCACGTTCCTAGATGGAACCTAGGACTTCTGACTCTAACATCCTTCCCTCTCATCTGTGACTCGGTGTCTCCAACCTGCTGTACTTGAAACTTTATGGCTGTTCTCTCTCTCTTTAAATGCTTATTCTTAGTAAGGATAGCAGTTCAAGTGTACATAAAGTAAACTTAAGGTACATTTAAGGAACTACTGTTTTCTCAGCCTTCTATACCAACATATCACAACTAACCACCATACTCACTTCATGGAGAGTTTCTACTCATGACTGAAATACCAGCAAGAATGTGAATGAAGACAACTCTTACACCTCCTGCCACTTCAGATCCTCCTCTGTTGAGGACCTGTTGTCCTCCTGATTTTAATGCTGAATGCATGGCTGGTAACTTAGATCCATGTTTCCCCAGAGCTCTAGTTTTCATCTTGTCAGATCACACCTTAACAAGTATTCTCTGGTTAAATTCACAGGTAGGCTGTTATCAAGTTATCTGAATGTTGTTATCTGGCTTACAGAAGTTTCCTTACATCTTATCATGGTAATCCTCTTCCAATGGGGAACATACAATGTTTGGAAAGATTATGAAGAGTTCCTGTGTAGGTCAAGGGCTTCAAAATGTTTGCCTACAGATATGAATTATCAATTATCATTGGGCATCCTTAGGACTTAAGCCCAAGCAGGAGACATCCTGCTGCCTATTCAGACGATCCTTATGGCACTAGTACTGGCACAAGTTAATAGAAAATCCATCCTGCCTCACTGCAGATTAAGCAACACATTGGAAATAATAATAATAATAATAATAATAATAATAATAAGCAAAATGAATTCACAACCTTCAACTTTCACATCATGTGATTCAGCTGCACATAATCATCATTTCAATTAATATGACTGTATCACCTTCTCAGGCACTAAAAGAAGAAGAGAGATTTTTAAGAGACTGTATTAATTACAAGTTTACACTTGTTTTATTCCACTTGTTTGTTCTTCAAAACATGTTACAAATCCCCTCTGTGGAAAATTCACATATGATTGTGAATGTTCGAAGTATTTGATCATTGCAGACCAAAGTGACATGAAAAATGTTCAAAAGAAACATGAAGGGCCAAACCCAATGCCCTAGATTATCTGTCTTTTACAGAGAGGATACAAACAAAGCATATTTCAATCCAGAAAATATCCAATTGCATCACTGCATCTAACAAGGCCTTCTCTGCATTAGAGTCTGAAAACCTGTTTAGGAAATATACCCACAGCAGAGATGCATAACCAACAAGAGGAATTCAATACACATTTTAACATGTCCTATTCCACTCTAGAGCCATTGCATGATCCATGTTTGACTGAATCGTCTTACAGATGTAAACTAGTTTAGGTAAGTAAATGGTTGGATAGAAGTGCCTTTTATTCAAAATTACTTAGGCAGACTCCTAGGATCACACCTGAACTGTCCACAGCCTGAGAATTTCCAGTTCTTGCAGAGGATGTCATTATTTACCTTGAAGTAAATTCCATGGCAACCCCTTCCCTTATTCATACAAAATCTTTAAAACGGGGATCCTGTATTGATAAAGGGATTGTCTGAGGAAAACCAATCCTTTAAGTCCTGTATAGATTTTATATTGATTGTTGAGTTATAGAATCATTCCATAAAAGACATTATGCTTTATGTGTAACCTGGAAAACAGTCATTCCCTCTGAATGCTCTGATAAAATGTAGTAATTCCACCACATTTCCCCCCCTATTTAGTGTCTCCCATGTGGTGTGTAATCTTTGCAGTTGCCTTATCTTCTAGAAGACATAAAGGTTACAGCAACACTATTAAAATTTGTTCCATTTACATTTTCGCAATCACTTACGGTCTCCAAAAAATAATGCTTCCATTTATAAAATTAGAAAAAAGAATAGCAGAAAGTTTGCTGGCTGAGACCCTGAATAAGTAGTGATATCTCTTTCCTTGGTGTTTCTTTAAGATCTGCATTTTTATTCCCATAACTGATGTACTCAGGTTTTCAGGGTGGTGAGGAAGACAGAGGAAGGAAAGAAAACTTGCTGTTTGTTTGACTGACTTATTTATAAAGTGCCTTATGTCTGCTGTATCAACAGTTACTTCTAAGAATCTTGTGACTGCCAGGCTGAGTGGTGAGAATATTTAATTCTGTCACAAGTGGCATATAGCTTCATTAACTACCACTGAAAACTTTACAGGTGTCTTTTCAGTTCACAGGTGCCCTCCCCAGAGTCCAGGCCCTGATCTGATATGTTACACATGTTGCTGCATAGTTTGACAGGTTCTGGCTGCAATTCTCTGTCTGCAAGCATGAAAAAGGAGAGATTTATATCTAGCTGTAGTCAAAAAATTAGACTCTCTGTACAAAGCCTTTCAATCTCCGTTCATACTCAAATTAGAAGTAATTTTAAGCTATAATTTACAGACATTATTTTTTCCTACTATAGCTCTCATTGTAAGGAAATTTAAATAACAAAGCTAGAAAATATCTGTCCCAATAACTATATCACAGCAAGATTAACTCACTTCCTCATAACTCATTGCAAGAAAACAATTGGGGCTTTGAGTTTGATTTTTTTTTTTTTTAATTAAAAAAAGAGGCAGGCTCTGCAGCTGACAAAATTTTTTTTTTTAAATTACCATTTCCCACTTTGAGCTGAATCACAGGTTCTTCACTGTTCATTGAGGGAAATTTTTAGGTAGAAGAGGCAAAACAGATGCATAGTCACATGACTTGTACTAAGTTAATTAATCTCTTCTGTAAGTATACTGAAATAGGGCTTTGGCAGATTCTGTAAAAAACTGTGCTGAAAACCACAGAAATTGCAAAAATTATAGAAACAAAAAATAAAGATGGGTCATGTCATCCTCATCCAGCCTTCTTTTTCATGTGTCATATATTAATACACAACTACATATCTGGTCTAAGGTCTTTGATTCATGCAGTATATTGGAAATGTGCCAAGTATCAAGGATTGCAAAATAAGGTGATGGTCACTGAATGAGTTGCTACTTAAACTTTTATTTCATTCTCAGCATTCAGTATGTGGTCTCATGCCATTTCGTCACTTCAATGCACCACTGAATCAACTGGTACGAACTTGCCCCATAAGTTCATACTATTGTCTATGACTTTGCCTGGCTGTGTGTGGGCAGAGAAACCAGGTCCTGCCCAAAAAGCTGCAGTGAAACAGCTCTGTGCTGCCTGCTCACAACCCCACATGGATGTCCCTGTTGTCCCCAGGGATGGTGAGAACCGACATGGATTCAGGTCAGAGAAGTATGGTCGAAGCCGACCTTTAATGCCAAAACCCCATCTTTTTATAGCATGGATGGCAAAAGAGAAATTACATGATTGGCCCATCGGTCAACCACCTACCAAGGTGAGAGGCTAAGAGGTATAAGCACCCATTTCAAAATATTATTCTCAGTAAACCAAAACATTCCAATATGTTCTCACAACAGCCCTGCAGGTGTGAGATAGTTAGTTTACAGAACTGTCTTCCACTGTTTCTCAGCTAAAGCATGAGAAAGGAAAACTTCACAAAATGCTTCAGCAGCTGGAAAATTCCTCTGCTCCTGCTTTTTAGCCTCCACACATGGACCCCGCGGTAAATGAGGGTACATAGCCTCTTCCTTTAGCTGCCTTGCATGGCCTCACCCACAGTGGCCAGGGGAGCCTACCTTCGAGCTGTCACACACCCACAGCCTCTGAGGCAACTGCTGTTACTATCTTCACATTCCAGCAGAGAATTGAGGTATAGCAAGGAGGAACTTAAGACGAAATCCTCCTCCATGCCTGAACAGAGCAAAGCAGGTTTGGTCTGGTCAAAATGTGCAAACATTGGGGATGGATCGTGTTCAGTGCTAATGAACGTGTAAGAGAATTTTAATCACCAGCCTTCAATACACGTCTGGGGTCTGAAGGTATGTAACTTGTCCAGATGAGACTGACCTCTCACAAACAAGGCAAAAAGTCACAGCTGTGATTTGAACACAATAATTTTCTTGGTTAGCAAAAAAAAAAGCACAAATCTCCCTCTGAAAGTGGCCAACTGCAAGTGGGGAGGGAAGTACAGTTACAGGACAGAAGGTATTTCTCAGCTACACTCTCCCTAGGATTTTGACTCAGGGACTTCCAAAGCCAAAGGTGGTATCTGTACTTAAAAGACCTTCAAAGACTTTTTTTCTTTTTATTTTTTTAATAATTATTAGAACTTTTCAAAGCATATAGGTGCAAAACCATCTCAGCTAGAGAATTTGTAAACAGAGGCACAATACAGTTTTCTTCTGCTGGACCCTCCTCCCCCCTCCCCCCCCCCCTCCTTTTTTGTTTTCCTTGGTATCACTGAATGATTTATAAACTGAAAATTATCAGAAAGCAGTTCTTCCATAAACATCTAGCATAGAAAAAATTTGGGGCAAACTGACAGGAGGGACTTTTGAGGGGGACTTTTAGAAGAGCTCCGTTTTAACACTAAATGATGGAATTTTTTTACTCTGCCTAGTGGCTGTAACTGTGGGCACATGAGCTTACACAAGGTGCAGGGGTGCAATGCAATGGACCCTGGCTAGAACATGCAGCTGAGTCATGGCTGGGGTATTTGAAGTTAGACCACTGCTCATTTATGCCCTGGAAAGGCTGCTCTGTCTCCACTGCTGCATTCTCACTTTTGTGTCAAAATGAAAGACACCAAGTTAGAACATACTTGTATTCCTTCTTCCTCAGTGTAACTCAACTGTATTAGGAACACACACACAGACAGACACATACATTCTGTCAGTTTTTTTGTTGTTATTGTTTGTATTTTCTTTTGTGACTCCTATTTCCTTATTTTCCTGTAATAAATCACAATGACACTTTTTCTGCAATGTCCTCACTACCTTATTTCCTTCCTCTATATAAAAATGACAAAATTAGCATATTATTCTTCTAGCAGGAAACAAAGCCAGCCCTCCTAGACACTGCCAGAATTATCAAAGTTAGGACATCAAAAGTGTCTAGTGATGTTTAAAAAATAGCAGCTTAAGGAATACCAAGTCCGGAGAGTAAAATGCCATTTAAGGATTCAGGGGGTTATTTGTATTCTGTCATATGCCTTTCCTCATGCATTTTCATGACCTCAAGGCACTCAAAATAATTCTTTAAAAGGGTAGAGTGTAGGGTTTACCTCTAACAAGAAGATGCAATTTGATGCAAAGAATGGAAGACAAAATCATGATGTGAGTGCTGTGTGAAAAATCTTCACTGGGCCAGTTTGGCAACTTCTGTCTTAATTGTGAATTACATGGATTGATCCTGTGGTTTCAAATGTATAGATTGCCTGAGCAAGCTTGACTATAAAATGGAGGGAAGTGTATTTTAACCAACAGAGAGAGAAAAGAGCAGTCTTCCTGCCAGTGGCAATGGGTGTTTGGAATCTGAGTGCAGATATCCACAGTGATACTGCAAACATATCAAATATTTAGACATTAACTGTGTGCAGGAAAAAAATCATTATCAAGAGGATGCATGCAGTGAGGCTTAGGAAGTATGTCAGTCAGATATGAGGATTCCCACAACTGTCTGCAATGAACTAAACAGACAACAGAACTCATGTTCAGAGAATCCTGTTCTGGCTATCCTGTTCATAATTGGCCTTTTTGCCCCCACAGTTTTCAGTGAATATTCTGTAGGTATGAAAATGCTGATGAACTAGATTTGCAACAAATAACACCATTAAGCCTACTGCTGGCCATTACCTTATTTCACAATTTTTAAAATACATTCCCCATTGCATAGTCACACAGGTTATTTGGAAGCCTCTCCCAGTAAGGATATGTTTGTAGTATTTCAACCTTTAGATTCTTCCCCTTTTTCTCCTCCCTGCTTGTTTTCTCTAGTAGACATTGTCATTCTCTTGAATTTCCTGATCTTAAGGATATTTGAGGATATCACCTCACTCCTACTTTATCCTACACCAGACTTTTGGTTTTTTCCATACAACTCACTTGACTACACTTCTCTACAAAAGCAGGAAAGTGTCATCTGCAGAAGAAATGCACAAGGTTAGAAGTTACTTTCATGTTTTCTGTAGGATGAAAACAGAAACCTAACCTGAGTGCATTTAGCTTTTCTGATGAGCCTTTTCTCAGCTCTCCATGTGAGCTTGTGCTCAAGGAAGCATTTCTTCGTTTGCAATTGACACTATTGTAGTGTCCACACAGTCTTGCACTTAAACTTTCTGGAATACTTTTTCAGACTTCCCCAGATACAAGTATAAAACTGTTACATGCAGACAGTTCCTAGATGAGGATGTCTCTAAGCTCTGTCTTCAGCATATGTGTCAGTATATGCTCCTATTCCCCTGCTCACAGAGTGAACCTCAGCTTCTCCTTCCCCAGCAGAGTTCTGCCTGGAGAAATGACCTGATAGAAATATTACATTTCCTGGGACATTGTTGTCTTTCCTCAAAAAGCCCATAGGAGAAAGGAACAACAAAAAATACCTAATGTCTTTTGGACTTGAAAGAAACTCTGTTTTCTCTGGTGTTGTCTCAAGTCTTTCTTTCTACCGTCCACCTACTTTCAAGAGAAATATAGGAACCCACTATATTGAACAAGCTCAAATGTACTTAAATCTGTCAGAATAATTGAAGAAGTCATATACAAAGCTGTAAAGATAAGATTGTCCCTCATTCACTTTCAAAATGCATGTGTATATATTCCCCAAGTCATGTAAGTGAACTAAACGTCTGGACCCCTCTTCTTACCAGACTTATTTAACCTCACTTTACATTCATGACGATATGCCTGACATTAACTTTCTTTCTTTCAGAATTAAGGTCACTTTACATACATCTCTTCTGATTTTCTTCCCAAAAGAAAGATGAATATTGCTTTTTCCTTTAATCATTTGATAGCTAAGATCACCCCATTGCTAATCTATTAATTTTGCTAAAATGACAATCTTCCCTTGTTTCAGATAATTTAATACAGAATTATCATGTCTGATGTTTGCCTTTACAAGGCAGCTAGTCATGCATCAGTGCTAGGCTGACTAATCTAATCTCATTGCTAGTGAAGATGTGGAAAGACCAGGCTCAGCATATTGTTTCATTTGTGATAAACCTGTCCCACTCTTTACCTCAAATATTAGCTTTTCCTTCCTAGAATTTCTTATTTTGTTTTGCTATTAGTTATCAAGTTAGTGCAACTACAAAGAACAAGCACGTTAAAATGTTTAAAATAGGCTAAGGAAGCTTAAAAGGTACACATCCTAAATATGCTCGATTCATGATTCCAGTCCATTTTTTTTCCCAGCTAAAAAATGTCCTTGACTCATTAAAAAAAATCTTGATCTATTCAGCTGCTCTTAAAGGAAAGTGTAGGTGCAGTCCAGAAAGGCCTCCTGTACATTTTCTGAAGTATCTGCTCTGCTAGATTAAAAGCAAAATCAACTTCGCAGCCTGAATTTTGTCAGCTGTTAAGTTAGTGGCAAGGAACTACAAATACCTGTGTTAAAACATCTCTAGAGTTGTGCCAAAAATCTGGAAAACCTCTTTTGGGGAAACCTGTGTGTTACACGAACTATTACTGCAATGCCAGCACTACCAGTCCAGCCTGGTGTCAGCAACGTTGGCTGTAGAAGTTACAATCCTCTCAGAGCACTCCTAGCAAAACAGAGTCAGAGCTAAACCACCCACCCTTACCATATGGCAGCCTTATGTTTTGTAGGAAAGCTATTAAGAAAGAACCTACATTATCTGCAGTTTTGAAGCTTCACATTTGGGTCTTTTTTTGTTCTCATTTAGTAAACACTTTCAGAATTTGGTAGCATCTTAGATACCATTTGTAGCGTGTGGCTTTGGTGGGTTGGTGGAACTGCCTTCCACAGAGTTAAAGTTTTGTTATGAGACATATGGATGGTGGTTACTTTTGCTTTTTAGCACTGTCAGAGCCAGAGCAAATTGTTTCATAGCATTATAGAATGGTTCACACTGGAAGGGACCAAAGATCATCTTGTTCCAGTCCGCCTGCCATGCTAGACCAGGTTGTTCGAAGTCCCATCCAACCTGGTCTTGAACACTTCCAGGGATCCACAGCTTCTCTGGACAACCTGCTCCAGGGCCTCCCTACCCCTCACAGGAAAGCATCTCTTCCTAATACCTAATCTGAACCTGCCCTCTTTTCAGTTTAAAGCCTATCACTACATGTACTTGTAAAAGTCTGTCTCCCTGCTCTCTTGTAGCCCCATTTAAGTACTGGAAGGCTGCTATAAGGTCTCCAAAGAGGCTTCTCTTCTGCAGGCTGAATAATATTTCATTTCATTTCATTTCATTTCATTTCATTTCATAAATCCATCATGGTTTTACCTACTTATGTGCTCTTCTCTTTTAAAAAAGTTATGTACATTTGTTTACATTGTCATAGTCCATTTCTTCTCTTCCATGATAGCAGTGGTCACAAGGATCATGCTGGATTCCTGCTGCAGGTGATGTAGCTGCTTCTGTTTGAGCCCCACAGCTGTACCTTAGCAATCTCTCTGCTTACTTCAGCCCTTATACCCCGCAACACCATTCATATGTTTCCCTTAGATAAACTTCCCGCTCAATTCAGGAAGGCTTCCTAAATTTCTAACACAATCAAAGAAATAATCAAATTCAGTAGTAAAAATCTGTGTATTACTTGAGTGTCTTTAGTACCTGTCTGATACATTTCGACAGAGATGTAGCATTCTTGTAGCGGTCTTCCCCATCGATCTGACAAGAAGGAACATCCTGTTGATATTTATTAATGCAGAAGTTATAGATTTTGGCAATGATAGTATTAGACTTCTCAAAAGTGACAGCTGACACAAGGTGTACTTACCTCATGTAGCCTGGCTATGAGAAACACCTTTGGACTTGGATGATGGGTCAGCAGTGCTTTTAAGCAATATTCGATCTCTTTTAGGGCCGCAGGATAATAAAACACACGCATAACTCACTTGGCTACTAAACTGGAATTAAATGAGGCGAAAGGAAGATTCCCAGCTTGTTTTTCTTGCTGGATAATCAGCATGGTGATCTTTGTCAGTTCAAAAAGGTAGTTCCTGAAGTGACCCGAATTCGAACAGCTTGACTGTGTCAGGAGGCATGGCAGGTCACTGGGCACGCCAGCTCCAGAAAAGTAATGATCATTAACCTGTAATGACCTTTTACATTTATAATCATAAGCAAAGCTGAGTCGGTGCAGACAATGCAAATGGCAGAGTCAGAACAAAACTATGACTTTCTGCAGACATTCAAAAACGGTCACAAAATGCAAAGTTAGTTGTTGGGGGTTTTGTACTGATATGCAAGTGTTTTTTAGAGTATGAAATGAGGAAGCCGGTGTGCTTCTTTGTACGTGGTTTATTAGGTAAAGAAACAGGTGCCTCTACTTTTCAAAAAGGATCTTTGCTTCTCCTTCTCTCATTAAAAGCGGAGAAGACTTTGCAGAGGGGCCACTGCACAACCAAAGCCCCGGGCCCTCCGCCGCCGCGGGCGGTTCAGGACAGTGCGTGCCCCGCCCCACGCCGCTGGCAGCACGCGATGGGCAGTGCCCAGCCCGCAGCGAGCCGCCAGCGCTCCGCCGGCCATCCTTGCAGAGACACACAAGGACTTTGTGGGGCCGTTCGTCTTGTTCCGTCATTTCATGGATGCCCTTTGGCACATTCCTCTGCCTTCCCGTTCTGGGACTCTTGCCTCCATCCTGCCCCGAAGGCACAGGGCCATTCCGACGGGGAGGCGCAGTCGACGCTGCCCCGTTCGCGTTCCGTGGACAACCGGCGCAAACGCCACGGCCCGGGAGGCTCCCGGCGGCTCCCGACGCGTCCGCGCCGCGATCCCGGGCCACGCGAGAGGAGCTTCCCGGGACTCCTGGGACACTCGGGACCAGGCGACTCACCCCGCAGCCGCGCAACTACAACTCCCAAGAAGCTTGGCGCGCAAGGCCCGGCGCCGCCTGAGGGAGTGTGACGCCGGGCTTGCTGGGGCTCGTAGTGCGGCCAGATGGAAGTCCGGCCCCGCCTCCGCCCGGCCGCGATTGGCCGGGGCCCGGGTCCGCCCCGCGCGCCGCGGTCGCCTGGCTCCGCACGGCGCTCGCCGCAATCACAGCGGCCGCGGCGGCGACTCCTCGGCACGGAGCGGTGAGGCCGGCGGGGCCGCGCTGTCCGGGGGCTCCGGCCGGGGGGGAGGAAGCGGGGTGCGCCTGAGTGAAGGGAGCTGTGAGCGAGGGATGGCCCGCTCCACTGCCCGGCGGCAGAGGCAGGGGCAAGGAGGAGCGGCCCCGCCGCCTCCCAGGGGAGCGGCCGAGGGTGCCGGTTTACTTCCCAGGCTCCGAGCGCTGCCGAGCCCCCGCCGCTCCGCCCGGCGCCCCGTCTGGCCCTGGGGCTGTCACGCGTGGCTCGGAACTGCGTATCATCCCTCCGTGTTGGAAGGGAGACAGGAGTCAGAGCGGCTCCTTCCGAGAGGCATTGGCCAGGGCTGGCAGAGGAGAGGAGGGAGATCTGGAGGGGCAAGCAGGGGCAACTGCTTAGATTTAGTCAACGGTAATACATTTTTAATGGGGGAAAAGGATGGAGTAACTATTTATGGGATTTCTGCAAAGAGCTGGTGATGACTGAAAGGTGCTGCGCTGTGGCTGGTTATTCAGAGCTGGTATACAGCTTTGCTGTAACATGAGGTTCTGCTTGGAGGTAGCACCACTAGCTCCCAATTAGGATGGACCAACACTGTGTTGAGTGTCTCTATTTGGGAGTTAAGATAAATATTGTAGCCAAGATCTGAAATGGGAAGATAAACCATAGTAAAAGACACGTGGAGTGCAGGAATCTTGTGTAATCTCACACAGGAATTTCTGCGTAATAACTTCTTCAGAATTTCATTCTCTCCGTGCTCCCAACATTTCCATGTTTGCTGAGTAGAAATTCTTACCCTTATCTGACTTATTCTTCTACCCTTATACCCCCCATGCCAAATCAAGGAATATAACGAAGTTACTCATGCAGTGTTGCAGTATCTGTTTTTTCTTACTATCAGAATGTGATGGCAGAGGCTTTGTATATCTGCAGACAGATAAGAAAGTAAATAGCAGAAGCAGTTTTACTGAAGCCTTAAGATTTGCCAGATTTGAATCTGGGTTTTTTGAAGTGTGTAGAGAAAAAATCCCCTAAACCAGGTGTATTGGCTTATCACCATTTTAGGAATGATTTTTGTTTTTTTTACCCTCAGGTAAGTTTTACTATCTCTGCTGCTGAGAAAAGTAAATCTGCAAACAGGAGAATGAACTTTATTTATAACTACTTTTAAATATATTTATTTAACATTAAGAATCGTTCTGAGTTAACTACAAATTAATGGGTTTTTACAGTAAAAGTGGCTTATACGTCTTCAGTTAGCTAAACAGAAGTATTTTACTACAAGTTCTAATCATAGTAATCCGGTTCATAGAATGGTTACTAGCAGACTTTGTAAAGAAATGTTTTGAAACAGACCATAATCTCCTTCAAAATGTACCTTATCAGAATTTATAATGATAAAGATTTTTTTCTTTCTCCCGCACAAGTGCAGAACGAAAATCAGAAAATCAGATTTTTTGTGCAGGGGCCTAATCACAGGTTTAGGTGCTTCTGTTTGTGTAACAGCCAGCACAGCACGTAGGCAGAACATTGCTGACAGAACTGTGGACATCAGTTTCCTGTGAGGAGGACTGTCACATATTTTGTGGAAATCAGCATCTAAGTATTACAGTGGCATGCAATATGCAAGCACTGTGTAGAGAAAGGAACTGTGGCTTGATTCTGGAATCTGAAAGCCTAGTGGTTATAAGAAGTGAGCTGTTCAGAAAGACTTCATAGAAAAGCTGTAATGATCATCTGATCAGCTTAAGGCTGTTACTTTTCAGCAAGGTTACTGTTAGTGTACTTCTCATGCAAATAAAATAGAGATATGGTTTCTGTTTATTATAGCTCTTGGAGACTGTGCTTAAGGTATTTGGAGTGCAAGCTACTGAAGTGTCAATATTGCTTTAAAAGCTAGTGGGAAATACTTTGGTCAACTCAAAGTCCTTTCTTTAGAGTGCTATCCTATTCTAAGAGTATTGATCTTAAAGGACTGTTTCCCAAAGGAAAGTTGTGAACTCAGGGAACAGGCAGCTGGCCAGAAAAATTGTTCTAGCAGCAGCTGGCTGTTTCCAGATGTGGTCTTCCTTAAGCATCTCTCTCTTATCAAGTCAGAGATGCATGCTAGCTATCTAGTGGGAAGTGGTCAAGGTACCTCTGTCAGGAAAGACTGGTTTTAAAAGTGAAATGTTCTGGCAGGAGCCACCCAATTCTGAACGGGCTTTCTCCACAGATTGTGCAAACTGTGCAGCAGCCTTACCTGCATGTGTACATGGTGGTCTGATGCTGAACCCACTGCGTCTGAGATGGGCCTTTGTCCTGGCATGGTCTCAAGGCAAAGTTAATTAACTCTTCTGTCAGAAAGACTAGACAGAGCTCGTAAAATCTTATCATATTTTGTGGATCCACCAAAGCTCTAAGATGATCTTGTAGTAACTTTTTAGTTTTTTCCATGTAGTCTCAATCTGCATGTGATTCAGGACTGATTGCATGTGACAGATCTTCAGAGAAAGGCTTTTTCTGTACCTGTGGTATGCTGGTCAGCTGTGCTGCTTTCTCTTAATATGACTTGAAGGCAAAGCATGTGATGGGGAACTCTCTTTTCGGCTGTAGGTCAAGAACTCATACAACAGGACCCTGAACACAGGCTTTTAAATTGCCCACTTGCACTCAGAGGCTTTCTTTAAAACAAGTAGAAATATGTGTGTGCGTGAGTGTGGTTTTTTGTTTGATCATCATTTGCTTGTTTATATTTTTGTTGGTTTTGGTTTGGGTTTTTTTAAGTAGTAGTTAGAGACAATAAAGACCCATTCCCACTGCACATGTGTTTAAACCTATTTTAAGTGCTGCTTGGAGAACTTAGGGGAGCTGAGCCTTTATTAATTATGGTTTATTGGTCCGTTTTGGTATGTCTGGGGTTTTTTTTTTGTTTCTTCTCTTCCTTCTGGTGTTAATCTGATTTAATTATAGTATAGGAAAAGACAGATAAGTGACATTATATGTCATTAATTAGTGCCAAAGAGGAGGTTCTTTTCTATTCTAAATAATCCATGACAAAATATATATGATTTGCTAGTACAGTGTAATGTTTCTTGGTGTTTATTTTTTTCTCCTGGGTGTTCTGCATCCGTCACAACTTTTGTCTCAGCAGAGGTGAGAACTATTAGGACTTAGATACCCTCGTACTATCCGGAAGACTCTTTAATCCCTCATGGAGGGACTGCCTGAGGGGCTGGTAGCTTAAGTCTCTGTTCCTGATCTGGCCTGGGGTTTTTCTGTTGTGGGGCTGTTTGCAGGCAGAATGCAGTGCTGGTGTGTGGTACATCTGTGGTACGTCTGTGCCTGCACAGCACGGGCCCGCTCAGAGGTACTGGCTGGGGTCCTGAGAACTGTAGATCCTTGTTAGTATAGTCAGGAGCATGAACTCACCAGGAAACACAATCTCATCAAACTGTTTCTGGTTGCCTGGTATATCAGTAACTGATAGTGGCAGTGACTCTTTCCGTGTGATAAATGTCTGTGTGCCAGGACCTCCCTTGAAATTAGCCATCATGTTGTATGGCCCAGTGAACAGCTGGCACCAACACAGCTTCTGCTGATATGCCCTGGATTCTAATAAATGGTATCTCAAAGAACTAAGCTCTTTCATCATGTGAAAGGTTCTCCAGTAATTGTTTGAACCATTTCTTTCCTTTTTTTTTTTTCATGTGAATACATATTATAGTTGGAGAAAGTTTTGAGACAGACACTGAGCTTTGAGGGATCTGTTTGCAGGAAATTCAGCTCAATATTCCAGTAAGTCGAACTCAGTTAAGATTTATAAACAGGTTGTCTAAAAGATACTGATTTTATTTTCTTGCCTAATATTTCAGGAGTTAGATATACCTGAAATTGAATATTGGAAATGAATAGGATCATTGGCCTGTGGCATACTGTGGTGCTTTACAAAAGTTCTAAACAGCTTGGTCTGAATCTTAGCCAGGCTGTAGGCAACAAAATAGGCAGTTTTATGCATGTTGTACACACCGTGCATCTTCAGCACAGTATGTTATTTGTCTTATCATCTGAAGAAGTGCCAAGGTAGATCAGGCAGAGTTATCATACAAAGCCCCCATCATTGTTTGGTGACAACAATGACACAACTTTACAATTCCAACTCAATGTGAGAGAATATAATCATCTAATGAAAAATATGCTTATTCCTTCATATCTGCTTGACTACTGAAGAAGCTAATAATTCAACAACCCCTAAATTGTTAAATTACTATGTATTAGTCTTGCACCAAGTGTCACAGGCAGTGACAGGAATGGCTTCTTCCTGAAAGATAAGTTTTTGGAAGAAGCAGTTTCATAACAGTTAATGTTGGTTCTGTCTTTTTTATTCTGGAGTTTTTATGTGTGGTAACAGTTCTTCCTATAGGAGCTCATATGATAACATGACTTCCTTTACTTTGGGCTAGCTCCACTAAAAAGGTTAAAAAAATCCAACTTGTAAATATATATATATATAGTATAATATACACATATATATATATATATGTATATTTCATACTACTGCTTGGAAGACTAAATCTTAGTGACCAGTGAACCCGTGCTATGTGTCAGGTTAGTAGTCTTCACTGAACCCAGCTACTTTGGAGAGGAGCTGGCTGCTTCTCTGTTTCAGCCTCATTTGAGTGGCTGCAGGTGGGTGGTTTTCACTGGGGTACTGAGGCTGACTTAGATGCTGTTTACTTGGTTTAGTGGTAGTTTTGACATTTTGCCTTGGGGGTTTTAGGGGTTTCTAGCTTTTATTCCAGGGAAAGCCATGTTAAAGTAGACTAGTCTGCCTCTTACTACAACGCCTCTTCCATACCTAGCAGCAATTACTGACTTCCAGGATCTCTTTTTTGTGAGTAAATGGGTGTAAAATCCCATCTCTCAGTGCATGAGGAAATGTGTAATCTTTATGTGTGGGCCAGGAGCATGCAATTCTTCAGGGGAGTTTGCTTTTAGAGTTTCACATTGGATGCAGCAGACCTGAGACTGTGACCAGTAAATGGAATCTGCCTACCCCATGCAACCCCAATTCCAAAAGCAAACCTTAAACCTGTGATTAGATATGGCCAGATAGTTTACTTTTAGAGCAAATGCTTTATCAGACAATTAAGGTGCTCAGGACATTCACTAGCAAGGACCCTACTTCTAGTCCTCTGAAGAAAGTAGAAGGAGCCATTTCTGCATGGGCTCAAACCTCCCTTCTGCTCAGCTTTTCTAAATTTGACATTCACAGGCTCAGATGCAATTTTCTCACTGTGCACCTTGTGCAAACACTTAACCATTGAGCAAAAGAGGCGAAAATGCTTCTCTTTCATGTGGTACTGGTTCACATTTGCTCTCCACTAGCGTGACAGGTTGCACAAATAGCATGAGTCTCTCACAGCCTGCACTTCCCCCCAGGCCCAGCAGTTAGGGCTGTATCTTGTGCAGAACAGTGGCACGGCCTCTTTCCACCCTCTTTGGTGTTGTGGACACAGAGAGCTTTTGTGACACTCTGATCTTCCAACTCCCCAGAAATTCTCTATGTCTGAGTATCCTACATCACCTGGGATTTGACTCAATAATAATGGGCTAATTACCAGTGAGTGGAAACCAGGGAATCACATAAGCAGAGACCAACAGAATAGTTTTAATCTGAAAAAGTTTTATCTGTGAAATAATTGATAGTGAGGCTTGTTTTGTATTTGAGATTTATTAATTGCCAGCTATTATAGAACAAAACAACTTGAGGGGGCTGAACAGCTTGGTTGTCCTATTCAGGATTGCTTTCAGTCAGATTTAAAAGCTGACAAAAAACTATTGTAACTAGTAGCAGCTTGGTGCTAAAGGAAGATATGACCAGAAATTGTACTGTGGGTTAGATGGTCTGTAAAACAAACAAAAAAACCCCACAAGCAAGAAGAGCTTCTAAATGTGGTACTACTGATGTTCGTTTTGCATTTGTTTTTGACTGATGTCCTCTCATTTACTTCTCTCAAAATTCTTCATTAGGAAAATTTTCTGCCATTTGTGGAGTAAATAAAGAAGAGAGATGATATTGAAAGCAGTTGTGCTTCTGGGCTGTGCTCTGGGCATCAGCACATTCCCCATGGAAGAACCTGAAGATGGAGGCAAGCACTGGGTGGTGATCGTTGCAGGTTCGAATGGCTGGTACAACTATCGCCACCAGGTAAGGACCGCTGGTTCCACATGCTGATGCTGCCCATGCTCCAGAAAATGCCAGCTCCCCGACTTGCAGGAAGGTGATAGCTGCCTGTCATCTAGACTAGTTCAGACCTTCTGTCATTTGAGCAAGTGCTTCTACTTCTAGAATCCCAGGTATGTGTGAAGTTTACAAAGCAAACAGCAGCAAGATTCACTCAGAACCTGCTCTTCGTTCTTGTTGTTACCACCCCAGGAATCCCCTTCCACTGATGCTTTTACTATGTGAATTTTTTTTTTTTTTTTTTTTTTGCATACAACTTTTTCTAACCTCTTGAAAAAGCTGTCATTACAGGAGGAGAAGTATTCTTCCTCTAATCATACTTCTGCATCCTAGGAGACCTGTGCCTTTTAGGGTAAATCTCGGTTACTAACTGGGCTGGAGGATCTAACCCCAACTTGCAGTTGTACAAATGATATCTAGAGTTAAACCTCATTTTGAGACACATACATGTTTCTTTCCATTTGTTTTCCTCTTTTCATTATGCTATGAAAAGCTTCCTTTTTTTCTAGTTAAAAAATCTGTGAAGGCTGCAAATGCACTGTATGTTTTGAGGAGTGGAGAACGTGTGGAAGGGGGGTCTTTTTAATGTGAACCAGTCTGCATTGCCTCAGAATTATGTTGGCGCAACAAAGATATGGTGCGCCAGAGTGCAGGGAACAAAGTGAGTGGCAGAAACAGGAGGAAAGGGAACCGGGACTCCTGAGTCTAACACTGCTGGGAAAACCAGTGCGTTGTGAAATTGTGGGCTGAGTGTGGGTGTCACTATGGACAGGATTAAATCCAAGTGACATAACTCTGGTTAAGTTCAAGATTTATAACCAGCAGTCAGGAAACAACTTCAGCATTTTCCCCTTGGGGAATTGCTGGACAATGCCTTAAACAGATTAATCTATGCTCAAATGCTGTCTTTGCTCTAAACTTGCAACTTAGCTTTCCTGGAGAACATAGTTGATTTAATTCTGGTTTATGTATACATTTATATATTTCTAAATGTTAGAAAAATAGTTTACTATAGTATTGTTGGTTAAATACCAATGTACAACATCAGCATTTTTAAAACTGAATAGTATGAAATGTACAGGCTGATTTGCTGAACACTGGAACTTTTAAAGTATTTATTATTTTTAATGTAACTGCCTGTAAGATATAGAGAGTCTTCATCCTCTTGGTTGATGGAGGAACAAATGAGCGTTCTGTGTGTTGGGCACCCTGGGTTTTGTGCGTGCTCTCCTCCTTCTCAGCTCACAATCAGTTTGTAACTTCAGCACAGTGATGAGCTTAAAACTAAATGAATCAGACTGACAATCTTGTCTCATCTGAAGGAGCAACCTGTTACTGGCGAGTGCTAGCTCAACACTTTGACAAACAGGTTTTAGGGATTTTGCCAGCTCCTTACAGAGCAAATATTACCTGATAATCATAGTTGGAATATTACAACCTTAATATAAACTATTCTTACTTCAAATTAAATCTTAGAGAGGAGTTTTAAAGTTGGAACTGGAAAACAGTGATGAAAATACTACTGCTGTACTTGATTACTGCTTGTCTTGGGGTGTCTAAATTTAATTACTGAGTTGTGCTCTTTTTGTTGCTATTGCTGTATAACCAGTCTAGCTGGCTTCTTTCCATTCTAGGAGGAGTTAATACCACAACATTAATTTTTTAAATAAAACTACCATTTTGAAGCTGTGGCTCATGAGAATTCCTTTTCTCAGTTGCCTGGGCACAGTTTGTAATCTCTCTGTCAGTGAGCCTTCAATGGCAAGTGTCTCTGCCAGGTATAATAAGGTTATGAAGAACAGAAGATCCACATTTACATATTTGTGTCCAAGAGTCTTTGGAACATGCCAGTTTCACAGAAGTCTATTAACTTTTGAGTGTGGTCATGCTTTGCAGACAGTTATTAAGTAATTCCTTTTCAATGTTAGAAAAATGAGAGCAGAATTTCTTTAAATACCTTAATTGTGAAGATAATGTCAACTAACATTGCGAAATATCTGCCATGTCAGATTGTTCTGAATTTAAATATGAGAAATCTCTGTATTTTAAACTACCACTTGCCTCACGTACATTATTAACATTTGGAAATAAGAAAATTAGAACACCAATAAAAATGCTATTAAAGTTACAAAAGCAGCATCATAGAAGAGTCTGTATGAAGGATCCTTCAAAAGGAGGCTGGGTTCTTACTTGCCTGTCCTGAGCAAGATACTGTGCATCTTAACTTGTTATGAAAAAGATGAATTCCCACAAGATGGAGCACATCAGTAGCTTGTGCTGTTCTGCCTAGTGGCTTTTTGTGGCCAATCTTAAGGGTCTGGTGGGAGTGAGCATGCATGGTAGGAGGGTGGCATATGGTGAGACAGACCCAGCAGTTAGTCATGGAAAATCCTCTTGTGTGTGCCATGAAGTGTCATCCAGACAAGTGTGCCTTGGGTATCAAAAAATGGGAGAAATTCGTTCCCAGCAAAACAAGCAGAATGATAGACTTTTTAGGACAGTTATACAGAGGAGGAAAGATGCTGCAGGAATCTGAGGAGTTCTAACAGGTTTTTGGAAACGTTATGCAGACTGATGATCACCATGTCTTTGTGTGTTAGTGTTCCCTACCTTCCAGCAGTGGAAGCAAAAACATCTAAAGTAATTAAATTATTTGCTCAAGTCACTTGCAATGGAACTGGGAACAGGACTTGATCTGTCACTTCTGTGCTTCAGAACACATAGTGAACACACATAGCAACACTTGGTATTGTTCAGTAGAATAATACCTGTACTATAAGAAATCAAAGCAGCACTCCAGGATTGCAGGTTTGTGTAATTTTTTTGCTTTCCAAGGGAGAAACTGCAGAGGAAAATACATTGTACTCTAATTCACTTTACTCCTGCCATCACCTTTCTTCCCCAGAACTTCTCTGACCTAGCCTGTGTACAAGTGGATTTGTAGATGTGTTCCAGTAAGTAGTTATTCAGTGTGGGGTTTTTTTATTACTGGATCCTTTGCTATTCCCTACATGCAACTGCACTCATAATGTCACTTTGTAATTTGAGAACTGAGCAGACACATCTCTGGGTTTCAGTTTCTCAGTTCAGCTGTCCGGGGTACAGTTAGTACATGATGTTGCATGTTTGTATTACATTTTTATTTTGTGAGCTCCAGTTGTTTTGCATGCTGCCTGCTACAACACGGTCAAAACATACTGTATTGTCTGCCGCAGTAATTATCTGGTGGTAATATGTGTTCATCTGACTGAGCAACCACAAAAGCAGAAGAAACAGATTACATATTCAAAAATGTCTCATTTCATACATTAAATGCTGTACAGACCCCAGGAACAGTAAGTTTGTAAAGACTGCAGACCTTGGAAACACTTGAGTTTGCACCTGTAACCTCAAGGAATCTGAAACTCTGCCCAAGACTGGTTATTTAGCTGTCAGTGGTCAGGATCCATTGTCAGTGGTACAAACCAAGGATAGAAAAGATAAGGAAAAACCCCACTATTTGCACTTAATATGAGCGAGATTCACACCTTGCAGGCAGTTGCTTCCTCTGTGATGGCTGAACTGGGACTTCTCCGTAATCAGGATGATCTAAACTTGTCTTATGCATTTATCTTATCAAGTTCCTAAAATAAATTTTAAGTATTTTGTGTAGTATAGGGCCCAATGTAATAGGCTCACTGTCATTGCAAGGCTCGCTTGTATATTGCTTTATGCTTGTGGCTTCTCAGTTCTTTGGTGGTTTTATCCTTATTTTAGTGGTTTTGATTAGAGTTGCCTGGGCTGTGGAAGGGCTGTCAGTGTGCTCCTCTCCACTCCTCAGCAGTTACACTGACTTCTCTGTAGCAGCTTTTCTGTTACCAGACTGGCTGCTGTTCAAGAGTCCTGCCCCTGTTCCTTGGCAAAGTGGCTCAGCTCTCTACTGCACAAAGAGCTAGATAAAATACTTCTGGTAAGCTTGGTGGCATAAGTGAGCAAATACAATACTAAATGCTTCTGTCAGATTTAGAGAATGACTCAACAAACTGGTTCTCATTAGGAGAAATAGTCTGGCTCTTCTGTGAGATGGACATAGCAGCTAATTCAAATCTAAATCAGGCTTCACATCAGATCAGAGAGACAGACTCTTGCTTTCTGGGTACTCAAAACCACATAGTCTGTGGAAAAGCCTGATGTGAAACAAGAGTCTTACGAAAGATTGAGTGCATACTCGAGAAAAATGCCAGACTGATAAAATCTGGCAAAATTAAAATTAACCATGAATTTGTGTACATGGGTCTGGTTTTGGTTGTTGTTTTTAGTCTTGTACATACTGAGCTTTGTGGGTCAGAGACTGTATTTATTCAGTGCGCTAGCCACTACCAGCCAGAGCAGTATCCTGTTCCAGGACAGTCTTAAATTCTCCTGTTTTGTACGTAACAGACACTAAGGATGTCTTGGCCACATGGCTTCAATTAACATTTCCTCTCTGTGCTTACAAAATTTAAACCAAACTTACAGGAAACCTTCCCTAAGTACTTGATAGAGTTACAGCTTTGGGCAGATTCACTGATGTATGTTTAAGCGAAGGAGTAAGACATGGCTAGCATTTCAGACATATTCTTCTACCTTGCTTATATATCAGAGTTCATTCTTGCTTAAGCTGTGACATTTCAGCACAGCTGTAGTGGGAATCTTGCTGCTTTATGGTGAAGCTGGCCCTTCCTTAGACATGCCTTTCAGCCACGAACCTAGCAGTCATAAGACAAGAAGTAACCAATTTCACACAAGTCCAAGCTTTTCCCTTTAGGAACTATTTATGGAAGCTTGTGTCATAAACAACTTGTTTTTTCCAAAAATGCCCCCAAGTAGTCTACTTAAAAGCTGTGTCATTCAAATGTGTAGACAGCTGTGTGGCACAGGAAAATAGGGGTGTAGTGGGTTTTTTTGGTGGGTTTTTCTGGTTGGTTGGGTGGTGGGTTTTTTTGGGTTTTTTTTTTTTTAGACTTTCCCCCAAATGTACATTTTGGGAAACAAAACGTCCATCCCAGGAAAACAGGGTAATTCATGTTCTGATCTCCATGCTTTCAAAATGTAGGAGTAAATTATTTAAGGAGATCTTCCGTAGAAATTTGCTGATGTAGCAACAGGTTTAGACTAACCAAGGGGTGAAAGGTCTTAACAGCGTCCATTTTGGAGCTGCCCATAAGGTCAGTTGTGCAGCAGGAGCTGTACAGCTGCACCTTTTCCTGTGCTGTGTGGGGCAGCTGCTGCCCTTCCCCAAATCATAGTCACAAAAACATGGTTTAGTGACAATTTACCCAGTAAATGTTCATAGCATTCATTTCACATATTAAACCAACAAGAATAATACCAATAGGAGATGTGGAACAAGTCTCTTTTAGAGTGGTTTACAGGTACAGATATGCCAGAAATATTTCTGAGAGAAGCTGGCTCAAATAGCAGTATTTGAGAGGCAGTTGCACATCAACAGGAAATACTCTAGATTCACATACACCTCCCTACTCTAGCTGCAGACTTTTCTACTTCGGTTTTTTAGAGATTTGTGGGGTTTTTATGTGTACACAAGGACCAAGCAGGACCAATATCAAAGGTGACTAATTAGGTCAGCTAATTCTATGCAATAAATCCCAGCTGTTTACTTAGAACTGTCCTACTTCAGTCAATGGAGTTTTAGCAGGAAAACATGTTTTTGCTGCTCTAGCCTTTGTTGATGATACCATTATGCTATCAGCAGGTACAGTTCCCTTATCAAAAGCTTTAAAAGGCTGGGACAACTCCCAAAGACACGTAAGTTAAGATTGAAGGGAATTGACTACATTGATCTGTCTTCCTTTACAGTAGGGATTTTACTAATGTTTATTAAGACAGCACATACTGAGCAAACAGTGAATGAACCAGAAGGAAGGAGAGGAAACAAAAAAAGGTGATAACGTGCATTTATAAAGTTTAATTTTGGGTACTTGGCATCAGTTAAAAACACCTCTAAAATCCCTACTGGCCAGCCAGTCTGCGTCTGTGGGAGCACAGATACTTGCTGATTGAATATGGTGATACTGTATCACTGTATGCCTGAGCATTTCCGTGTGTTGCCAGTTCCTGTCAGCATCGCAGAGGTGTATGATATCTTGAGAGTGAGAAGAGATCTATAATCTACTCATCAATAAGTGCAAAGAAGCCCTGATTAGTGTTTTCTTCTCCTTCTGCTTGGGTTGCTTGTGAAATTCGAATACATGCTTGGTCAAACTTGTGCTCTTCTGTTTCATATTATAAATAATACCTTCCTAACTCTGTTTAACCTCAATGTTTTGACTTGTTGAGGCAGCAGCTGGTATAATGACATGTAGGGAAATGGAAAACTAACTGGGAGGTTGTCTGGGATAGGTGGAAGAGAACATAGGTTGACCTGCAAAGTAGGAAATAGCACTGCTTTAGTAAGAGCAGTAAAAGGGGCAGGGTTAGTCACATGAAGAGATTTTACTGCAGAGAGTTCATTAGCATTGAACGTGCTTCACCCTTCCCAGAATCTTGTATAACTTTCTTCTCTTCAGTTTCAGCTGCACTTAGAAGACCACGGATAATAAAGTTACAGTATTTTACAATGTCCTTTCGGTTACACTAATCAAAATCAGTAGTACTCCTAAGTAATCTGAACAGACATTGGTCCACTTAAACCACTTCAGTTTGGCTTCCAAATTAGCAAATTAGATTAGTTCAACAGAAGTAAGCTTTAAAGCTTGCTTCTTGCCTGCATTTGGAGTGTGTATTTGTTAGATGAGATCTCTTCCATTAAACCTGCACAGCTTTTTCTAGCATGTGGTGGGTTGTAGTTCTCTAGTTTAGGAATGATCGTTAATCTCCCATTAGGGCATTCAGGGACTGTAAGTTTTAAAGAAGATAATAATTTGGGCTGGGGTTACAAAAAAGTTAGCATTCTGATAGAAGTCTGCATTTACTGTAATATCACTTTAATGGGTATTGTTATTTCTGCATCACAGAAAAATGGTTCTGTAAAGAAAATGTGCTTATTCATATCCTGTACAAATCAGGAAAAGAGCCTGAATAGAAATTCTGCAATTCTGTTTTCCAATGAAATCTGTTGTGCCCTGAAGTTGTTGCTCTGCAGAGTAAGAAATACATAATTAAAAAGAAAATATTCCTTAACCCAAATTCTCATTTTATAGTAAAGCAAGATTTAATAAAATTTTTTAGAGATGAGATTGGTAAACAATACTTGCTTAAGTCCAGGACAGTCTTCAATGCCCAGTCATGCAGGCTTGGTGCAGAACTAAGTGAAATTGGTGGAAATCCATCTCTTTTCTTCTGCTTGGCACACTTCAGATTTATCTGTCATTGCAGAAGGTTTTTATTTTGATTTTCTCACACAATGCAGAATGTTGCTGAGAACTTCATGTTAAATTTTGTTATCTGTACCAAGTCTGAAGTAACTTCTGGTTTCTGTTTAAATAAGAAATCAAAACACGTAACGAGGGAGAGATATTAATCATAGTCTCTATTATTAATGCAACTGCTCCTAATTAGAGAAAGACAATGAGCTCTGGTTTAAGCATTTCAGCTCTGCAGCAGCCCTCAGTCTCTTATATTGGAATACAGTTTCTTTTGGGCAATAGCCTGCTCTGAGGTCTGAAAAGTTTTTTTTCTTCTGGTCTCAAAGGTAAAATTTCTGTTAAAGCTAGTAATGAAAATTTGCTTAATTTCAGGCAGATGTGTGCCATGCGTACCAGATTGTACACCGAAATGGAATTCCAGATGAGCAGATCATTGTCATGATGTACGATGACATTGCTGATAATGAGGAGTAAGTGATGAATCATAGTGCTTATGGTTACTGCAAACATACCATAGTCACCAGTGTGTTTTGAGTTTGTAGTCATTTTGAAAGAAAAGCCTTTAAAACCACCTGTGATATGCACAGGGATGTTTCATCCATCAGCACAGTAATGCTCCTTTGAAATGTGCTCATGAGCTTTCTAAGCCTTAGTCCACAGCTCAGCATCAGCTGTGGCACTGAGCACTGCAGAGCATCGTTGTTATGAGAGTAAGGGATGTTAACTCCCAGGCATAACAGTGTGCAGCAGATAAATAACCTAAACTCATGAACACAGGGGAGCTCTGTGTATGACTTGCAGGGCTTTTTTGAAAGGATATTATCAGATTAATTCCCAGCATGTACATTCAACAAAGAGTCCCGTTCTTGGTGACTGTCTAGAGCATATCATTGCTTTCTGTATGAAACAGTTTATTTATACAGCCTCTAATTCCAAAGCAACTTCCCCCCAAATCAGCAGGCATTACAGGCACAGCAGCACTGGGAGCAAAGTGTTCAGGGCAATAAAGGCAAGACTGCAAGGAGATAGATGATGGAGACCATCCACCTACATCTTCAGGTTAGTTGATGTGATCTGAGGTAGAATACTTGAATGTACTCTGGGGGTAAGGACACCTGAAACAAGCATGTAACTGACTGAAGTGCAATATTCTGAGATCACTTAATGACATATGGTGCAAGTTCCCATACTCTCAGGCAAGCTGGCTCCTAGTTGTTCTATGGTCATTGTAGGGCATGTGGCTAATTATTCCTGTTTATGTTCTATTTACCTTTCAGAAATCCAACAAAAGGCATTGTCATCAACAGACCTAATGGCTCAGATGTTTATGCTGGGGTCCCTAAGGACTATACAAAGGAGGTAGGAACCAAACCCCTTTCCCTGGGCAAGGTTCAGCGTTATACAATATCTGAATAAATTCTTTCAGCCTGTAGCTTGCACTCCAAAATGCACATAGTATAAAGCATCAAGTTTATTCACCTGCATGGTTTGGCATGAAGTTTGGTGTTCATAAAATAAATATAAACAATAGATTCTTTGAAGTGAAGCATTGGTCATAAAAGTGAACCTTTACACTGTTTCAATGCTGACACATGAAATAAAAGGAAGAAAGGTCTTGGATTTGTAAATGTTGCAACTCAATCTGAAAAACAGCTATGTAAAACTAATTGTTTCATTAAATCAGTACTGTAATCCAGTCTGATTTCATGATTCAGCAGTGAGGAGATTGACAGCTGGACTGACAATCTCCCAGAATCAGACTTGAAACCAGTCAGAATTTACCTGTGAGAATATTACAGTGAAATTCTGCGACTTTAGTAAAACCTACAGAGAAGGCCAAGAAGATAGTTAATAAGAGAAGATGTTCTGGACACAAGGGGAGGATGTTGTTCTTGTGGGACATTGAGAGTGTACAAGGAAGAACTTGTGGATAATATGTAGCAACTATACTTTTGCCTGTATACTGATTGTTTACTGCCTGAATGGTCATTGTTTGTTAGGCAGCCTTGTCATTGTTTGCTAAGCAGCCAATCTTAAATTAGGCCACAGCCATTGTGAAGAGATATAAGAATAGCAGTAGAGAAAATAAAAAATCTTTCTACCTTTCTCGACTATGGATTACAATTAGTGTGGCTTTTATGTCCGCCTCGACAACAGCCACACAGCAGCAAAGTGAGTCATTAGATAAAAACGGATTGAAAAGGATGGCCAGCTAAATTTGCCATCCATGCATGGATTCTGACTTTCAGCAGCCATCTTTCTAAATGAAAATTTTTGTTGTTTTTATGATCAGATCTAACTTTAATCTTCTCAAATCCTTAGGATGTTACTCCAAAGAATTTTCTTGCAGTTCTCAGAGGAGATGGGGAAGCAGTGAAGGGGGTGGGATCAGGAAAAGTATTGAAAAGGTAAGAGAAGTTTAATTTAGAAAATAATTGTATATGTACTTGTAAATTGACACTGATTTCAACAAAAGAATAGGGTAAATTAGAACAACTTGAGAATCCAGCAAAATTATTGATGGCAATTCCAGGTCCTTCACATTACAAATACAGTGGTTCTAGTTTCTTAAACTATGCATCACAAAGAATCAACTGCTGATATTTGACTCATACAGAGTCCAGTATAGATCAAGGTATAAAAGTTCTAGAGGACTCTATCAACTGTATTAAGGTATTTGTTATTTTGACTATTGTCTTTTGCAAGAAGGCTATTCAAAGAGAGTGTTGCTAAGCTTTGGAGACCTCTGGAAATGGTTTTCTAAGGCTTGTCTTAGTGTACATGAACAGTTTTATTCATCAGTTGAAGACTTAGGTTAGACTCAGGTCAGACTTAGCCATCAGTGGCAGAGGGACAGAGAGAGCTTAACCAGCTCATCAGTTGGAAGAATTGCATGTCTAATCCCAGCCTTGGTCTTTGTAGCACATACACAGTTATTGAGGCTGAATATAAACCATAATTCCATTCCTAATGAAATGGAATTATGGTTTATAATTAACGCAAAAAAAATTTGCGATTGAAAAAGTAATATGAGCAATTAAACTTGTAAGTGATGTATTATGCTTAAATTATTTGTAAACTAAGTTACACAAATGATTCTAAGTTTAGCAATATTCTAATATATGAAGAATAATAAATTATAGATTGGCTAAGTGGAATGTAAGATTTATAATTAACAGTAGATTATAAAGGGTTATATAATTTAGATGGTTCAAGAATGTAGTTAATATATTTGAGGGCCTAATAAAAACTCTTCTTGGAAGGATACTTGGTGTCAATTATTCATCTTGCTTCTGCAGTTTGAGATGTGAAAGTATGATGCCTGCTTACTAAGATGTACTATATTTCTGATTCTTGGTAAAGAGCTATATCATATTATATATTTCTATGTACAGGAATTACTGTAAAACCTTTAAGAATTTAAATTCAACCATTTGGAAGGACTAACCTTGTTAAAGAAAAACCATGAAGTCTGTCTTGATCTGACAGTTGATTTTAGAGGCATAGCAATGAAACAGAGCAGATGAATCCCACCCTGGCACTGAAGAGAACAATAAAAAAGAAGGAGCAGGACAATAGTCAATAAGTTATTGCTCTGAATTGTTTAAACTTCATCCTTAAAAGCTGAGGTTTAAAATTATATATGCAACACATATAGACAAAAAGTTAATAAATTACTGCACATTACCAGATTGTGCTCTTCTACTATCTGGAATGAGGCAAGAGGTGACTATAAAGCAATTTTTGTTTAAAAAAATGTACTTCTGAACACACCTCACTTGTGAGAGCTTGACGTTCCAATTCAAATAAGGGAGTAGCTGTGCAGAGGGCCAAAGTCTCCGAATGTACTCAGGAAGACAACTTGAACCCACAAATAAAAGTCCTAGTTGTTTACATTCCACCTTGGTCAAATTTTTTGCACTTAGAATCAAGAGCAGGAACCTGAAAAGTAACACTCAGCACTTCTTTGTTAGGCTGTGTTTGAATTTTCAAGTGGCCTGACTTTTGCTATTGGGTGGGACGAGACTCAATTCTCCTTTCCCCAGGAGGCTTCCAGGTGGACTTCCAGGTGGTGCCCCTAACCAGTAGGTTATTGGCCAGACAGAAGGCTGGACAATGTTCCCTTGAGCTGCTGCAGTTGTACCTGTTTGCCGTGAGGGAAGAGCAAAAGCAAATAAAGATTTCTGGACTCTGGTTTAGAGGAACAGAGGAGGGCTTGGACACTCCTGCTGATATATTTACACGTTTTATATTTAATTGTCGTTAAATATAGTTTAAAAGGAAAATTCCTTTGCAGATCTGCTGCTAGGGCAAGACCTTTCTATCACCCAAACACGATCTTGTTTGATTTCTATCACCCAAACATGATTTTGTTTGATTTAGAGTGGAATCAGACTGTACAGCAAACTGTACTACACAGATGTGAGGGTGTCTGTGATCAGACTGTGAACAGACTGTGAACAGTCTCGCAGTCAGGTGATCTGCGAGCAGTCAGTGCTCAACTGACTGCAAGGACACTGGTGCAAATGCCAGCCTGTCCTTACAGGTGTGTGTGTACGTGCATCAGTTCCTCATGGAGTTGTAGGCTGACACTGCTTTGTGATCTGTATGGCTCATTATGGCCATGGTAGTACTTACACATACCTAGGGGTCTTAGCAAAGAGGGTTTTATGCTTTATCCCTTATTATTTTATTGGTGCCTTGGTATAACTTAGGTATAAAAGCATTCCTTTTTTACCAGACTTCTACAAAAGCCCACAGTATAACAAATTCTTCAGACAGCCATTAAAAAACAATTGTGATTCCACCATACTCTACATAACAGCCCCTGTCTCACAATTAGTTTACAGTTTGGAACATGAAGTGTAATTGCCATATTCCCCATGCTTGAGGGACTAGCCTATATCCCTATTTTCATTCCTTTTGTGAGCACTCATCTCCTCTAATAAGGATCCAAAATAATGTGCTTGGGAGAAAAAAATAATACCAAGAGGAAGAGGTGCTTCAGCTGTATTATTTTCAGATAGTGGCATGTCTTGGCACTGAGAAGGAGATGAGTGTTGCTGTAATTAAGGTTAGGTTGGAGTAGTTAAAAAGACTGTGTTTGCAATTGTTTCATTACAGTGGTCCCAAGGATCATGTGTTTGTTTATTTCACTGACCATGGAGCTCCAGGACTTCTGGCTTTTCCTGATGATGACGTAAGCATTTTGGGAATAACATAAAACCCATCATTTTAGTGACATACTAAAATAATAACTAATAAATGTAAAACATGAGAATATGTAGTGCACTGCTATATTGAGGGGAGAGGCAGAAAAAGAGCAATATTCTTCTCATTATTGCGTTTTGGATTTTTTCCAGTTAGAACCTGTAACATTCAGTTGAAATTTAAGTTATGTCATTCCATATTTCACTGGACTTTGGTGGTCCAAGCAGACTGTTTCACACAGGTGTGACTTGGCTTTCTGGTGCACCATACATATCCTCTGGGACCATTACTCATCTTTTACAGAGTGGTAAAAACTAGAATGTTATACTTCAGAAGGGCAAAGGACTGGATAAATTTATTGGGGAAATAATGTACATATTCACAGCAGTTAGTATTTATTCTTAAGTGAATTGTGTGTCTGTTGAACATAAGTGGTTTTAATACAAGCCTTCTTATTTTACAGCTTCACGTGAAGGACTTGAATAAGACTATTTGGTACATGTATCATCACAAGAAATACCGGAAGGTAAACAAGCATGCCAGAAATTCTGAAATTAGAAGATCAGCTGGCGTGGAAGAGAGAGATGTCTTCAATTTAAGAGTTGTTCAAAGCAGGAAGAATCTATTACATGCAGTTAAATTTGCATTAGGATTTTGCACTTAAAAGGATTGATCTGCTCCAAACTTTCCCCTTCCGTATTTAGTTTACTTGTTTTTGCAGTCAATGTTGAGGTGTAGTGTAACAGCTGTTTGCTAATGCTGCATATTCTGATTAGAGAAACAACATCAGTAACTGCTGTGGCCCCGTAATCTGTACCTGACTCTTTCTTCCTGTGCTTTGTTCACTTCAGACTGTGCTGTTACTACAGGAAGTTTGTATATACCTCATGTTTTTCTTACAGTTACTTATATAGTTTAAAAGACTCGACCTCTTGTCAAAAAATTCTGTGCATTTATTTTATCACATATACCTTTTAAGCAGAAAAATTAATGTTTTTAACATTTTACTAGTGCTTTTTTTAAGCAGCTCTTTGTGGCAATGTCTGCTATGGCTGGTTGTGTTTAGGAACATACAGCTGGCATCAGTTCCAGAGATACTACATTCAATACTGACACATTGCTGTGCCTATAGAGTGGCTGTATATTTGATCTGTGCTTTCTCCTTTCCACATAGTTTGATTCCTGAAAATGAAAAATTGTCTTTTGTTTTGGAGCATTTTGCATAGCTATTGTTTCAGGAATAGTAGTACAGGCCAACTAGCTACAGCTGAAAAACACCAAACAACTTTTCTCCATTTCCTCATTTAATTTCTTACGGTCTCTGATTTTTTTATTTTATAGATGGTGTTCTACATCGAAGCATGTGAATCTGGATCTATGATGAATCATTTGGCTGATAATATCAATGGTGAGAAGTCAGTTAAATTACTGAACTTAAATATCACAACTTGTCACAGACCTAAACAAGTATTGACTGTGGCAAGAGTAGGCTCAAGGCACATTTATGTAGAATTTTAGCAGGGGAGCACAAGAAAGTAATACTTGCCGTTTACAGGAAGTTCCTTTTAATAGAGTCTTACAAAAGACTGAAAAGGCGTTCAGTTTCTTGGAAATGAGAAGTTGAAAAAGTATTTCTTTTCAGGAACCAGGTGGTTGCCCTTGGCTGGTAGCAGTTAAGTCATACAGACATTTCTCAGCCTCAGCACTGCTAACAGCAGGTGTGAAGTTCCTGCTGTCAGTTTCATTGAGTAGTAAAGCAGCTGTGAGACACCACTGCCAGGCAACTTTGCTGCACATTTGCACAATAGCCCAGGACGTGGAACTCAGATTTTTCAGGGTTTCCAAGCTCTCTGCTGCAGAGCTGGAAGCTCAGCCTTGATTAGGGTAAGGAATCACAGCCTTTTGAAGCACCTATTCTGTGGCTGGAGGACAAGTGCTCACTGTTGTGGTTTTGAAGATGTGATTGCAGAGAAGACCAGCCATGTGCCTGTCCATGGCATCCTGGATGTTTGGCCCTGGGTGTGCTGCCTGACACCCACCAAGATTTCTTACCAACAGTTTTTCTTTGTTACAGAAAGTTTCATGTTGACGATGTTCAAGACAAATGCTCAGTATTTTTCAAAGTTTATGCTATCAGAAATTTTTACAACCAGCTCTGCCACAGACTTGCAAAGGCAGAAAATTGATAATTTATGTATTAGAGTACAAAGCTGTCCTTGGCAGCTTTCACTGATGAGCTAAGAAGTTTAACTGGTTACTTAGTAAGCATTTTGAAGGGTGCTAAGAGGAGCATTTTACTGCGCAGACAAGATTCAAGACTTTTTTTTTAATTTTGAGCTTTAGGTACATTCTGAATAGAAACAACACAATAGCTCTATAAAATCATGTAGAACATTTTCAGTTTGAAATTTGGATTTTCCTTCAATTACACAAGTATGCTATGTATTGACTTTGGCAAAAAGCCAAAATAGCTTTTGTTTTTGTATCTGTAACAATGTGTTTACAGTATTTCTGCTGTGTTAGAGATTACTTACTGGGAACACTGTGCTCAGGGCAGATGTTGTAGGTTTATTGTTCTTTTCTCTCAGTGTAGAGCATTATCCAACAAAGTGTATTACTTAGAAGGTGGCATTATCTGGAAGAAAAGATGATTTTTAGGGGATTCACTTCAAGTTTGGAGAAAAGCTCTCATTATTGTAATAAAGAAAATGAGTATACAGATAGTTGTTAGTGCACAGTGCTCTCAGGCAGTTCGTGAATAGTAGATTTTTCCCTCAGGCATTCTTTTTAAACACCCCAGACCACATTCGGCAGAAAAGAAGAAGCTCTTGGAACAGCACTGAGGGTGACTGAACAGAATGATTAACAGGCTTTTTTCATTCCTGCTATTTGGAAGTAAATGATTGAAAGGCAAAGTACTTAGACAGATATATCATGTGCAGCTAAGTATTAAATCATGGAGGGGGGAGGGGATATTAAAAAAAAAGATAAAAAACACCCTTACTATTTGTATTACAGTTTATGCAACAACAGCTGCTAATCCCAAAGAGTCATCTTACGCATGTTACTATGATGAGGAAAGGCAGACTTATCTTGGGGACTGGTACAGTGTGAATTGGATGGAAGATTCAGATATGGTAAGTTACTTAAATGAATTTTCTTCATTTTCATGTATGAAAAAGATCACTAGGTTTTTTAAACATAGCTCTTTTACAGGATTTGTGAAAATATTTGGCTTTATGTGAACCAAAATCAACAAATTAAGTTGGTAAAAGTATTTATCTACTACTCAGAACCATATATATAATCTTTATTTGTTTGGGCCACTGAATTTACTTCCAGTACCAACTTTCAGAAATATTGTTGTCTTTTGTTTTTTATAAGATAGAAAATATCTAATTTCTAGTTCCAAATTCACATAATCTTTATTTGCTAATCTGAGACCACATCTTCAAATCTGTTAAAAAAAATGGGCAGTTCAGTAAGTAGTATATCTGCTTTAGGGGTGCTTAAATACAGAACTGTGGCTAACCCACTTGTTAGTATAATGGAGAATAGTGTTAATGAAATAAATCTGGGATTTGTATGCTAGTCCACTCCCTTCTTGCCCGTTTGCTGGGAGATTAGGAGATTACTAAAAGCAGTATGACAATATGCTGTCAATATTGTCAGTTGTCAAACTAAAAGCAGTATGTCAAATATGCTTTTCAGTTTTTACTTTCATGTCTTTCAAAGGTTGTATAGCTCTCGCCCTATACTTCCTTCCACCCACTGGCAGCTAAGACCCTTTTCAGCTTCCCTTGCATTTTTAGAATAGCTGAGTTTAAGTATCTTTGACCTCATGGAAGTTTCTTCATGCAGGAGGATCTAAGAAAAGAAACACTCCACAAGCAGTTTCAGCTGGTGAAGAAACGCACCAACACCAGCCATGTGATGCAGTATGGAAACAGAGTATGTATTTGGGAGGGCTTCCTGCTCAAATATATCTTCAAGCCTTTCGAACCCTATACTTTCATGCCTTAAACCAAACAAACCCAAACAAAAAACAGCTGTAAACTGGCAGGGTTGATTTAGCCATTTTCAGTCATGAGCCATTTCTCTTAAAAGACCTCTTAAAGCATTTAAGAGATGATGATCCTGATGGTAGGGAAATCAGCCTTTGCATATGCTTCAGTCTAAGAAATCAGGGTACAAGTTGTCCTCCAAGCTCTGCTAGTGATTTGACACTTCAGTAAAGTATACGAGAGGTATTTACCACTTCCAGGCATATTATGAATGTTAGTGAAATGTTAAAAAGTACAATGATCCCTCAAATGGGAAGAGCTGAAAGGTGATACAACATTTATAATAGTCCCATTATGCAACAGGTTAAATACTTGTTAAAAATAATGTGCAATTAGATAACCTGGCAGCCTTTTTCCCTGCAGTGGGTTTTGGAAATAAAAGTTCCTGATTTTCAGCAGCCTTTACCTCATTGTATTAAAAACCCCAATATGTGCATATACACAGACACACACATCTACAATCCTGTGATCTCCTTTATTTTCTCTAACAAAACAAGTTTAGAGAGTCAGGTTTGCATGGCAGACAAAGACAGAACCACCTGATTGACAGTTTCCATCTGCTTACTTTCTATCCTTCAGAGCATCTCCTCCATGAAAGTGATGCAGTTTCAGGGCATGGGGAAGAAAGCTATGCCCATTTCTCTGCCACCTGTAGAACACTATGACCTGATGCCTAGTCCTGATGTGCCCTTCGCAATCATGAAACGAAAGCTGATGGCTACCAATGACATTTCTGAGGCTAAGAAGATTGCTGCAGAGATGAAAGCATACCTGGAGGTAAAAATAGAAAAAATAATTGCTCATCAGGCCAGATTAATTTCCATCCTAACCAATGGCAGAAGTAAAATCTCTGAAAGTCAACAAAATTGCTCTTCAGATGGTAACCTCTAGCTGATGGTTTACTCTTCGTTTAAAATTGAGGAATCTGTTCCACAAGGCACATTCGGTAATGGTTATCTAGGCAAAGGTAAGCAAATGCAAAAGTCAGTCTCATAGCTTCTACTGACAGGAAGTTCCTCATCTGCATCCATAGGGATTCTTGTGGGGAAGACTTAATCTTTGGTGTTAGAGAATCTCTTGTCTCAGTAGAACTGAAACATTCCAAATCAAATAGCTCCTGCAAAATGGAAGTAAGTATTAGTGTTGGTGGTGCTTTCTTTCCCTGGCAGACACTAGGAGAGTAAGTGATTTTGGGTTCCAGGAATCTTGACTTTCTGTTGCTTTTCATTTGAGTGTTAAGAGACAAGTCCAAGAGGCTATGCTAAAAATTATGGCAAAATCTGGTTCCCTAAAGAGCCCAAAAGCTAAAGGAGGTTTAAAGAAAGAGAAATTTCATTCAAAGTCTTTAAATTAGCTTTAGAAAAAGCATATTTTAAGCTCTTGTTTTATGTGCAGGTGAAAGAATTTATCCAAGAATCCATGCGGAAGATAGTCACCGTAGTCACAGGTTCAACAGAACAGACCAAGCAGATTCTGTCAGACAGATTGACCATCAGCAATTATGACTGTTACCAGTCAGTGGTGAACCACTTCAAAGCTCATTGCTTCAACTGGCACTTACCTGTGGTAAGTCACTCATTAGATATAACCTGATAAACAGGCCAGAACAACTAGCACAGTCATAGGCACATCTGCAAAAACCAGCTTTTATTAAAAAGCTACCTTGGGGCAGTCATACAGATTAGTTTTGGAAGAAGGGTAAGTAATGCTTTTGGAAGCAGGAAACCACTTCTACTGCACCTTTAAGTAAGCAAGAAGTTTACTAAAGACAACCCCAAAAATCTGTATTTTTCACTAGTTAGTGCTGTTGCTTCCATCAGTTTCCTCCTCAGAAATCCCAATGTTTAAAAAGTAATTTTGTATTTCTTCTTGAAACATCTCTACTGACAAAACAAAAACACAAGCACCACCACTCTGAATTCATAATCTTGGTGCATTGAGATTTCTGTATTACGTTACAGTATTATGCATAATTCCTTGTGGTAGCCTCGCTGCCATTTCCATAGTCTTGCTGAATTCTTGAGAACCACTTTTTAGTTTAGGGGCTTTATTACTGTTTGCTCTTCCTGGGATCCCAGTTGAGGATCAAATCCTGTTGTTAGACTGTTTAGATAAGAATAACACAGTCCTGATGTCAGGCAAGATAGCCTCTTCAGCGGATTTTTTGTTTTGTTTTGTGGGATTTTAGGAATGTAATGGGTTAGATGGTCTTGCCTACAAGGCCAGTGTGCAGCACAGCTGAATTTGCCTAAAATTCAAAGAGCAAAGTGAGCAGAACAAAGATCCATTTAGCCCAGTACTAGATTATCAGTTGAAGACCTTGAATATTAACAGCATCTCTAAATTATTTGCACCATTTAGTCTGGATAAACAATACCTGCTTTTCATCTCTGAAATGACTAACAGTGTTTGTTTATTTCAGTATGAGTATGCACTGAGACAGCTGTATGCCTTGGTCAACCTTTGTGAAGGAGGATACCCCATTGACAGGTAATGAGGTTCCCAGATACCCCCTATAGTTTTAACTATGGCTGAAAGAACAAAAGCTAATAGGCAGATAAAGCTTAATCATAAAAGCTTCTCACTTGTTCTGCTCTTGTTATCATTTTGTCAGTAAATCACTCTAGAGTTAGAAATGTTTATTTTGACAAACATCATTATTAGTTCCCTCCCACTCATAATGATCCATGTCCCCATAACCCTTTAATTTCCATACTGAGCCTCATGGGAAATGACAGCCAGTCAGAGGATCCCACTGCACCACACAGCATCGAACAAAACAGCATGACTGGTGCAAGGGCGTTGCCCTGTAAATCCTGTATGAGCTTACACTGAAGCCAGGTTGGGAACTGCTGTGTCTTCTGTGCTACCCCCTCAGCTGCTAGCTCAGAACACCACAGCACTGCTGCGTTCTGGTGATGAAAGGGAATATGGTGCTGGGTCCTTCCTGTGTGTGGTAGGAAAGCAGGGAAGTAATGGTCCAGGCTGACCCTTGTGGTGGTGCAGTAGAGCTGAGGGCAGCATGGTGTTGGAATTCTGTCTTAGGAATTTGTGGTAGAGGCTGGGATCCCAGCTTGTGAGTCATGCAAGAGGAGGAAAATGGAGAGAAGAAAGCAGAAGGGTAGGGAATGTGAGGATGGACTGGTAGTTCAGACAGTGTGCACTTGCAACTCAGAAGGTGAAGAATTGCTGTCCCTACTCCTGGTGGCAGCCCACTGCAGTCAGTTTGGGAAATAGTTTGAGAGCAGAGTGCCTAAAACGTTACTCATCATTATTGTTCTCTGTTGCAGAATATGCCTGGCCATGAATCAAGTGTGCCTTGGGTATTGATGGAAACAACAGTCCTGAGTATAATCCTTACTACAAATGATAACTTTTCATAGCTGTCATAATCCAGACTTTACGTGCATGCAACCTGGAGAGAGTCAGCCATTGTACTGGAACTGTGCTGGGAGCTGAGGCACCAGACCATGAGCCATGCAGCACTTGCCAGTGCTCTCCCCTGCATTCCCACTTGCTGACAGCCTGCTGCTTTGGGAGAGGCATTTTGGCAGACCACCTGGAGCTTTCAAGATGGATAATTTTTTTCAAAGCACAATGCTCTTAAGAATCTCTGGATGAACACTACAGGCCACCTATGTGATTGCTAAATTCATTCTAAATCTAAACATTGAGTCATTAATTCTGGAATTTTTTTTAATACTCTTGATAACTCTTAACTTTAAAAAAAAAGTTAATGAATTCCATTACAGTGACTAATTTGCAGTTTGGTTGAAGAGTTAAGAAACCAAAGCTTGTTCTTTAAGCTTTAACTCCTTAACAGTTTAAAGAAATGAGTTGCGTTTGAGAGCTATTTGATGTGGACAGCGCAGTTAAATGTTGGAACAGTAAAAATCTTTGTGAGTAGAAAGCACTGTTTTCCAAAGAAAAACAGACATATCTAATGCTGTAAATTTAGCACCAGTATGCTGTAATAAATTGTGTATACTCACAAACCTGTGGGAAGTCATAGAGTACAGGAATTGCCTGTGAATAATAATAAAGTTGATGGTTTCATCTACCCACAGTGCAATAGTGTTGGTCTGTCTTGAAAATGAAGGAGAGCTAATTAATTCTGTGATATGCAATACAAGGTTCATCGGCCCCTGTAAGACTTTCATAAGGCACGTCATCTCAAAAAAACCCACTCTAGCTAACCAACAAAACCCAAAACAAACCCTAAAACTCTAGCCTAAAAGCAACAACAAATACGTGAAACCCCAAATCACACTTGAAGGTGCCACTCCTTAGAGGTGACTCAGTAAAGGACAAGCACGGCAAAATTAGAGATTGTGAGGTGATCCACAAAAGTTTCAGGTTGTCCACACTTTTTTACATGAAGAGAAAGGATACAGAAATATTTCATAGTTATTTTCAAAAAGTGTGTTAAAATATGCAAAATTACCTCATCTCCATGTGAAAAGAATGGACTTTGACAAGAACTGAACCAACATCACCAGGATGGAGAGAGTTCTGGATAGCTCCACACAGAGGAGAGAGGTTGTAGAGGTCTAACTGCTTCTTTTATATAAAGAAGAGCTAGGTAAAGCCAGGTACATGAACAGCTTCATGAACACTGCTGCGAGAGAGAGATCGATCCCAGAGCACAGCTAGTGTCAGGATGAATGGAAAAGGTAAAACTCTGTGGAATTAGGCTTTACTGAATTAATAAATTAGTTTGCACCTTGGGGGTTATTGAAAGTTCAGATATATGCTGCTGTTGAGTTGCTGCTTGTTTCTTCTCAGCTGTGCAGCTGGGGTTTTTTTAGCAGAAATCTAAATATAAGAGTATGAAATTCATGACTGCCTGAACCTGTTGCAGTTGTTTCCCCAATGGCAGGAGGAAGGGATGGCCCCACAGACAGCTTTTAGTCAGTCTGGCTGCTATCATGAAAGAGCATACCAAGAGCTCCCAAACACTTGAAAAGAACAGGAGAAATTACTCTTTCAAAGCCCTGTTTGAATGCATGCATTCAGTCTGCTGTTTTACTCATCTCTGCTTTCAGAGTTGTTCTCTGCCCTAGAAATCCAGGCTGCTTCTCAAACACTTATCATCATCAATTCATAGGTTTAACATTTTTTTCACCCTTTATAAATGTCCATTTTCTCCTGAAGTATTCAGAAGAGGCTTTTTTCTTTTGGATTTTCATAGCTAGAATGCAGAGGTTAAAAAAGAGGCCTCCAGTTCCTCATAGATGGTGTCACTTTATGGCCAAGAGTCTCCAGCCATACTAAGTAGACCTCAAAAAGTAATTAGCAGATGAGAAATCAGCTGCTAGCTCTCATTTTTATTTTCACAATTCCCTGACACCCAGGTGGCACTTGTTACCATGACATGCCCTGGCCCTCCTGCAGACCCTTGTAGCCCTGAGGATGCAAAGCCAAAACATGAGAGTGGGATTTTGTTCTGCTTTCCTCTTGCAAGTGATTGTCCAAAGCTTCACCCTCCTAAATGACATTGTTACCCCTTCTGTCAGGTATGTTGCAAACTGAAAGACAGGCACTGAAGATGTCACTGCACCCACAATGCTGTCTGAGATGGAGCAGGTTCTCACCCATGCCCTGAATTTTCAGTTCATATCCAGAGACCCATTTCCTTTCCAGTCATTCAGGGAACAGCCCCACAGAAGAAAAAACCAGTACCCTTCACGTGCAATGATCAGTAGATTTGTTTTAAGGCCTCCAAATAGCATCACACAGTGCCTGCATGGCAGGCTGTTTACTTTGTGATGGTAATAGAATCTAATGAGAAAATAATTTTAGGATTGTGCAAGGTCAGTCTTACGCCAGAGTACCTTGTGGTGTATTGGGCAAGTACAGACACCCTCGCTCCTCCTGCAGGCATGCAGTTGCTCAGCCTATCATTCCTAGAATGTTGGGATGCTGGAATGTAAACTATGGAAAACTGTCAGGTTTCCAGCAAATTGTCACCACCAGGCAAAACAGGGCAAAGTTGAGACTGTTATTTACAAAAATAGCAGAAGACTTGAATATATCCACAGCCCCTGGGAAGAGTGTAATTCACCATAGCCAAGGTTTCCTGTCTTCCTCCTTCTCCTTGTTGCTAGGAAAGGAGTCCAAGGCCCTTTTCCCACCTGTGTGCCAAACCCGCTGTGTGTTTCTACCCAACATCCTGCTGCACAGAGCAGTTCACCGCCTTTCCTTGGCGAGAACCTGGAGGGCAGGTCCATGATCAGCCTCCACAGTACACTGTGTGCTGGCTACTTCTGTATAATGCAAACTTAGATGGACACAACTTTGTCCAGAGCATGGGTAACCACCTTCCCTTCCCTACCAGCAATAAAGCAGAGAGCAGTTCACCTGAGTTGGAGAGAATGCACTTTTTTAGAGATTCTAGTAAAGAGTATTGTTTTAGCTCTCTTGGAAACAAGTTGCATCTTGTCTCTTCAGGACAGCTTAAGGTAAGTGCTGAGCAGCCGTGCCCATCTCAGGGCAGGAGACTGAAGGCCTCTCATTCTTGTGCTCAGCTTCTGCCTGTGAGAACAGGGATGGAGGGGCAGCAGCAGGAAAGGAAGCTTAAGCTAAAGTGCTGACTTAAAGGGCTTGGGCAATTCTGAATCAGAGACTGTTTCCTTCCTAAGGGGCATGATACCCTAAAAGACGCAGAAGACAGCAGAAGTGCTACAGTTCTGTGAGCCTTGCACCACAGGCGGAGCTGGCCAGTATCCCACAGTAGCAGCCCCCATCCAAGGAGGGATGCTGATGGGACAGGCAGGGCCTGCACAGCAGCTGGATAGGAGGAAACTATTTTTCATAGTGCAAGGGGTTGAAATGCTGGACCAGGGCCCCAGCAAGGCTGCACAACCCTGGAGACTGCAGCACTGAAAGGATGAGGCTTCGAACAACCTTGGGAAGCAGCCCTGCTTGAGCAGGGATTGGACTGGTGACCCCCAAGGGTCCCTGCCAGCCTCAATCACTCTACAAGCCCATAGTAAAAAGCCAGTCTTGTGCCAGGTTTCAAAGTACAGTTGGTGACTGGAGTGTGAGGAGGCCCAAAAGCTCTTGAATTCAGCATGGAAACTGCCTTTGATCTCAATGGCTTTTATTTTAGGCTAAGCTTGACCTGCCAGTGTAATGATTTCAGTGAATTATTGACAGATTGTGTCACTGGGTGCAAACTGGCGTTAAATTATCTCTGTGCATGCAGTGGCCATGCAGGCTGGTTGTTTCTCTGCAGAAGTTGCTGGGTTCAGCAGGTCTCTCTGTTCCTCTCTTTCACACTGGGATCCTCTCCTTGTGAGTCAATGAGTGATCATTGCACAACATTTCCCTGCAAATGAGTGTTTGAAGAGCCCTTGGCTGGATTGCACAACCCTACTTGGTCAAAACCTTCTGAAACACTCCTGTCTGCTGAGGGCTCACATGAGGCCCAGCACGTGAGTCACACAGTGTGACCATCTTGACTAACCAGGGGAGGCCACGGATCACCAGGCTGGGCTGCTTCCTCCTCTCCTGGGCTGCAGCATGAGGGAACCACATAGCAAAGCCAATGAATAAAATCACATGGAGCATTTTAAAAAGCCCATTTCTTTCCCACATTTGACTGCTTTTTCTCACACCATCCGAAATGTCAGATACCTGCCCAAAGCAGTGCAGGATCCTGGACACCAAGGTCCAGAGGAAGGGACATGCTGAACTGCTCCAGCAATCTCCACGCTGGAGAATCAGTGCTTTGCCAGGGTCACCAAAACAACAGCCATGCTTGTTGCAGACAGTTTGTTTCTGCATGACCCTGGTGCAGGCAGAGCCTGAGTGCCACCACTGAGCTGTGAGCTTGGAGAGGCAGCATCCTTCTCTGTCCTGGGTCATCCAAAATACCATCATATGGGTCATCTCGCAGCTTATGTTCCCTGACAAGGGACAGTGGTGTCCACGTCACCCCCATACCTGAGATATGTGTGTTTAGTGAAATATTGCTGGTGGTTTATATGATAGGACCAAACAGGCCAGTTGCTCCACAGCCTCTGAGCAAGCTCCGCTCTGCACTGAGCCCTAGCACAGGGATTTCCTTCCAGGCAGCTTGCAGCCAGGCACAGTAATTCACATTACTGTCAATAATCTCTGGGTTTGGGAGAGCCATGGCAACTCTTGCAAATCAAATCAGAGCTTTGCAGTCGTTATGCCAGAGGAAAATGTTGCATATGCAATTTGAGAACCTTTATAAAAGCCCACATAAATTCAAAGGTTCAAGGCACTCTTGC